>NC_133827.1:14858484-15161515 GCF_047830755.1 Zonotrichia albicollis
TGCTTCTTCAGCTGAGCAAGGCCCTGATCCAGGCAAAGAGACTTCACTTAGTGCTTACACAACCATTCGTCTGGAACTCTGCTGATTTCTAGGAACAGCTGGAGGCCTCTATCTCCTCCAGATGTTTTGACTGAGCCAAGCTTTGCTGGGTTTTGGCTGCAAGTACTATTGCCCTTGCTTTCTTATATCCACAAGTACCATGGCTGGGAGAAAACTGCCACGTGGGCCATCTTCCAAAGGCACTTTGGTCTGGAGTTTGTGAATGAACAAGAGCCTCATCCACTTCCAAAGCACATGAAAAAAAATCATGAAAGTGAACTTCCCGTCCTTAACAAACAACTGACAATTCACAAGTGGATCTAGAGCTTCTTTACGCAATGAAAAGGAAGGCTATCTTCCAATGGAGTTGTGCTTTTGGGAGTTTTTCTTCTGACTCCCACTCCCAGCTGGCACTGGAAAAAGTCACTTCTCTGCAAGAGTCCGTGTCTTCTGTCTGCCATCAGTTGTTTTGCTGCAACAATCAGAACAGGCATCAGTCTGGAGAGAGGCTCAGCTGGTGCTAGCACCAGGAGCTGCCCCAAGGAGAAAAAAGAAATGAACTTTTACCTCCCAAACCCATCTCCCCAGAGGCTCAAGCAGGATTCCTCTGGTTCCCAGAAATACAAAGAAATAGGGCTGAGAAGACCCTTTTTGCAGCTATGTGTTCATGCCCAAGACTTTGCTGATGCCATTTGGGTTTTGCCTTTTTTTCTTTTCTATCTTTTCTGTATTCCTTGCACATCAATTTAGAGCTCTGTAGGCGACTTGATTTGTGACTACTTTTCCCAGTCCTCTTCCATGGCCTTTGCCTAAGCAGAAAGATAAACTTCCAGAGCTCCAAGCACCAGGCGGTAAAAGGCCCCAGTGTTATCTTGGTTCTTCCTGGGACAGACCTCTCCAGGGAGCTGGTGGACTCACCATCCCTGCAAGCCTTTAAAACATGACTGGATGGGGCACTCGGTGCCGTGCTTTAGTTGAGGTATTAGGCCATAGGTTGGACTCGATCATTTTTAAAGTGTCTGTCTTCTAAGCCAGTGATTCCGTGATTCTGTGACTGAGGCAGCTTTTCCTGCAGCCCTGCAAAGGGCTGCGGGGGCCCTTGGCCAAGGACGGGGATCAGGGCTCATGGAAAAGAAGCAAAGGGCTCAAGGTGAAGGCCGAGAGGGCAGAGCTGCCCCAGCGCGGCCCAGAGCGAGCCTCATGTCCTCCTTCTCACCCTGCACCCTCTGCGCTGCCCTTTGCGGCGCCGGCGGCTGCTCTCGCTGCGGGGCTCCAGGGCGTGCTGGGGGCCGGGCCCCTCGTCCTCGGGAAGCGCCGGAGCCTCGGAGGCGAGCGGCTGCTGCTGTGGCCGGCAGGGGAGAGCTGCAGCTGCGGCTGCGGCCCTGGGCACGGCGAGCTGCCGCTACGGCCGGCTCCTGCCGCGGCTCCTGTCTCTGCTGCGGGCTCTGCTCCTGCCCTGTGCGCACAGACACGGCCGAGGGCTGCCCGGCAGCTCCGTGCCGCTCCGCAGCGGGCCCGGCCGGGCTGCTGCTCCCTGCGGCCTCTGCCCGCCGCTGCCGGCCCCGCCGCGCTCCCGCCTGCCTCTGCCGCAGCCGGGCCCACACGGGAGGCAGCACATTGCGGCCGGCTCGGAAAAGCCCTGCCCGCAAATCGCCCGCCACGGCCCCGCCCGCAGGGCACAGGCTGCCAGCGGCCTCGCAGCTGCGAGCCGGCCCGGGCCGCCTGCCGGCCTCGGCCACAGCTCCCGCCTGTGTCTCCATGGCCGCGGCTGCTCGGCACAGCGGGCTGAGCTCCGCCAGCGCCAGCAGCAGCTCCTCACGGGCCCAGGCTCCGGGCGCTCCGAGCCCGCGCAACCCCGAATTCCAGCCCTGAGGGGCTTGGCGTCCCAATGCTTCCCCTGGGGACAGCAGAATCGGCTGCTGAGCTCAGCCCATGCTGACACCACCAAGGGACCAATGGAAAATTCACCAAATCCTTATCAGAGACAAGAGAAAACTCCAATGGTGCCTGACAGCCTGAGGCAACTGCCAATTCCAGATCATTCCATCCATGTAGGAAAAGAGGCTTTTGCATTAACGCAGAAAAGACTTAGCGAAAAGGAGGGCAGGAACAAACATCAAAGTTATTTGGACTCATGCTTCTTGTGTCTGTTAGAAAGGCCAAGAAAATGCACTCCTTGCTCTTCTGACACAGCTCTCTCTGTTCATGATGTGAGACAGCGAGTGGTGATGATGTGCAGGAGCTGATGCAAGGGACAGGGACAAGAATGCAGCAGGCACAGTGCCAAGCTGACAGAGGGATGATCTCTGGCAGTGGCACTGAAGGAGAAGAGTTTGCAGGCAGGCCAGAAAATGGCTCTTTGCTTCACCTCTTCTTTCAGTGCTGCTAAGAATGCACCAGAGCTTGGAGCCCTTTCCAGGCATGGCTGCATCAGACACAAACCAGCAGGGGACTGAGGAGCCCCTGGGGTGGCAGTGAGCAACCTCGGGCTCTGCTCACTGCTGGTGGCATTTTCTATTGAACCATCTCAAAGCACTTCTGTTGTGCTCTGTATTTCTAAGGGTTTCCCCCCTTGGTTTTTTTTGGTTGTCTCCTACACCTTTTTTTCTCCAAATTTTCCTACCCTGTCAGCAGCAGCCCCTGTCCAGAACTGGCTCTAAAATATCAGCAAAGCAGCTAGTAACAACAGTGGGTGGAATCCTGTGGCTCAGGAATTCGTATGCCAGAGCCCTGCCTGTGCCTTATGCTTTGTCAGGACCTCCTTCTCTGTGCAAAAACTAGGGATTAGTGGAGTTTTTTTGCCACGGAGCTCCTGAGAAGCAAATGTTGTGCTAGGTTTCTCAGGAGTGTATCTGTTAAGTTCATTGCTGGCAAACAGAAAGTAAGGCCAGGGTAGCAGAGCAGCTGGGAGCTGGTCACTCCCTGCAAAGAGCTGGTGTATGATGTGGGAACACCACGTTCCAGGAGGGGCAAGCAGGGTCAATGTGCTCAAGGATCTGCACATGAGGTTTGGGTTCACTTACAGAGTAGTCAGGAGTGATGAGCACTGCAAGATCCAGCTGCAGTCCCCATCCATGTCCCTTTCATCGTGGCTTTAGGGTGTCTGCAGCCTGGATCCAGAGCACCCTGGGGGGCTCCTGAGGCTGCCTTTGCACCCAGGGTGAGGATGCCCAGGAGCCCCTGAGGCCGCAGTAGGGACCAGGGCTGGGGCTTGTGGCCTGGCAGGTGTGGCTCTGGGGGCTGTGACATGCCTGGACGTGGGTCACTGTCACTGCCCTCCGCAGCCCTGGCTAGCTCTGTGATGCTCCAGGGACAATGGCAGGAGTGGGGAACTGGCTAGGTTAGGGTTTTGCCTGAGCCAGAACCTCTAGGCCAAATGCCAGCAGTAGAGAACCCTGGATGACCGAGTGAAGGAAGCAGAGGAGGCTCTTCTGTGGTGTAAAGTGCAGCAAATTCATCAGGAAAGGCAGGGGGAAGGATCACAGCTGAGAATTCCCAAAGAGAACAGATGTTGAAAGAACCTCCAGCACCCCTGTGCACGGGTTTTTAAAATCTTTCAAAAACAGGAGGTGGACACCATATAGTAACCAATAAGTGACTCTTGGGGTGTGGTTTTGAGGGCTACAACAAATCAGCACAAGGGGAGGAGAGAGTGTTGGGATAGGGATTGGATCTTAGGGTGAGGGACAGGGAACTAACTTTCTGGAACAAAGGGTAGCGTTTGGGCTGATGGATGGGCCAAAGGGGCTGGGTTGTCTTGACAGACAGGGAAAAATCTGGTGAGGAGGGAGGGAATTCCTTGAGGGACACTTGGGTAGGAGAGCACAACATAGGGAAGAAGTTAACTGTAATAACTCAGGGAACACTTGAACATACCACTGTGATAAATAGGTATGATTCGTGCTGATAAAAAATTGAAACAGTAATCAATATTGATACAGTAATTAATATTTGAGAATGATAAAACAGTTAATAGTTAAAAGTTGTAATGCCAAAGAAGAGATGGAAAGGAGGGGCTCCACCCACCCCCCCTTCCCAGCAGATGTTCTCAAGGACCACAGGAAAGAAGCTGAAGATACAGTTGCTAAAAATGACCAAGAACCTGGTTGGGTCCAAGAAAATGCTAATTATTATGGACTTATTGCTTTGATATGTAGATGCAGTGATACGTTAGTCTTGGCTTAGATTGTACTGGCTTGGTGCGCATGTGTAACCCAAAGGTGAATTAAAGGACAACAAAGAAGACTACAGGGCCTTCATCAGTGACGACCCCCAAAGACATGTGCGACCACCAAACCGAGTGGTGGCGCATGCGTGGTAAAGGTGGTAATGAAGGCGAAGACAGAAAAGTGACAAACCGAAAATAGGAGGAGATGGCATTGACACATGGCATATAAGGGGTGACTTTCACTTGACAGGCTTGTACGTGAAGTGGCAAGGGTCAAGAACCCTGCTCTCTGTACCCGCGGTTCTTTGTGCTTATGCACTATTATTTGAACCAAATTATCCCTGATTTATATATATTTTTCTTAATTATTTCATTAAAATTGTAACTACTTTTAATATTGTTTAGTTCTTTTTAATGATAGGATAATTGGGCAAACATAACAATTTTGGTGCCGATACCCAGGAACTCTTTTAACTCCGGGGAGGTGGATAGCTTCTGGGAAGGAGCTCCCCACCAGACTTTTAGGTGGTCCCAAGGCTAGGCCACTCTCCCTTGAGAAAAGAGAGTTCTTTTTACAATAACGCATAAGCAAATTAGGTATTGGAAGCGTGCAGGAGAGGCTCCCATCAGAGGGCCGGCTTGTAGGAGAGAGAGTACACATAGAAAACTGCTTTGTGCACGAAGACCCTCGTGAGAAAAGGAGGCTGTGAGCATCACGGGGTTTTGGGTCGGGGGGCGGCTGTATGTGTGTGTGAGTGTGTGTGGAGCGTTTGAGACGGGGGCTGGGCAGTCCCGGACCCCCGAAGGGATTGGGACCTCCCAGTACCGCGTTTTTGCGTTCTCC
This sequence comes from Zonotrichia albicollis, assembly GCF_047830755.1. Lineage (NCBI taxonomy): Eukaryota > Metazoa > Chordata > Aves > Passeriformes > Passerellidae > Zonotrichia > Zonotrichia albicollis. The sequence continues at coordinate 14,863,536 of NC_133827.1, forward strand.
GCGAGGAGACCGGCCAGAAAAGGAGGGAAGCGAAAGAAAAGTGAATGAGTGGGGACCCCGGGAGGGTTTGACCCAGGGGGAAGGAGGGGGTCCCTGGTCCAGGCACCTGTGGGAAGGTCCTTGGGCAGGAGGGATTGACTCAGTAGGGAGACTGAGACAGTGAATGAATAGGTTCAATTTCCTTGGAGGGGTTGGTAGCAGACAATTTAGTACGTTAATAAATGGTGAGAGGACGTGGCTAATAGATTAAGAGGGAGAGAGAGGAGTGGAACAAGTAGATTGCAGAGGGAGACATAGGAGTGGAACAAGTAGATTGAAAAGGCAGTGCGACAGAGTAATGAGTGAGGAGTTGAGCCACGGGGTGAGTGTGGGAAACTAAGACTCTCCCACTACTGGGGATTTCTTAGTTTGTTGCCACCAGAAATGGGTCAGGGAAAGAGTAAGTTCCTTGACCCTGGGGCTGCGGATCGTGTGAAAAATTCGCAGTGGTTTGAGGTATCTGAGAACCGTGAGGGGGGTTCTCAGGGGGGGAGTGTTCCTCAGGACAGCCCACTGGGAATGTTAATGCAGTTTTGGGATGAATGGGAATCCCGAAGGGAAGAAAATCTAGAAATTCAGAGGGCAGTGCCTAAAGGACATAATATAGGAAAAGTTTTGAGTGAGCATCAGAAAAAATATGAGTCACCGGCAGAATGGTTAAAAAGATTAAAAAGAGACTTGCAATTATATTCAGGTATAGATATTAATACTGCAGTAGGGCAGGTTCTGTTAAAAATTCAGTTTGTGAAAGGATTTTGCAGTGACATTAGGAAAAAGCTGGAAAAATTAGAAGATTGGAAAGACAGGGGACTGCAAGAGTTACTGAGAGAAGCACAAAGGGTGTTTGTAAAGAGAAATAAGAAAAAGCAGAAAGCAGATGCCAGAATTTTGGTGGCAGCAGTTCAAGAAATGCAGGCAGCTTTGAATACAAAAAAATCTGCAGGGAAAAACAAGCAGCGGATGTCAGGATCTATTTTTAGGAACACAGGACCTGTGCATTTTTCCCGCCACAAAAAAAGACACTTAAAAAAATTTTTGCCCCACTTTGAAGGGTGCGGGACCCACCGGTTTTTATTGTCATAAAAAGGGTCACCTGCAAAAAAATTGCAGAAAGAAACAGCAAGATGAGAAAACTTCTCAGGAGAATCAGAGAGGGCAAGAGCTTTGTTTAATGAAGAGGACCGAATTACACCTAGAAGAGGCCTTGATAATAAAGCTAAGAGTAGGTCCTCAGAGTGAAAAAGTCGTATTTTTAGTCAATACAGGAGTTTCTCGGTCATCAGTGACAAAATTACCCCAGGGATGTGAGATAAGTCATGAGCGAGTTTCAGTAATCGGAATTACGGGAGAGGCTTTCCATGTTCCTGTAATAAAAGGAGTGCAAATTGAAACAGATGACAAATTTGGAGCAAATGATTTATTGTTGATACCAGAGGCCGAGAATAACATGTTAGGCAGAGATCTAATAATAGCCTTAAATTTACAGATAAAACCCTGTGAAGGAAAACTTAAAATTTATTCTTTAACTGAAGAAGATAATTTAGAAATTAATGACACGGGTTGGCATTCAGGTGAAGTGGAAAAAGTTTAGGGTAAAGGAGTCTGATCCCCTTAGTCCCTCCTGGTCAGCACAAGCCTGTGAATTTTATGCATTATTCCGTACATTATTAATACTAAAAAGGCAAGAAGGGACTATTTATACAGACTCCAACTATGCTTTTATTGTAGTACATGTTTTTAGAAAAATTTAGAAGGAAAGGGAACTTATAAACACTCAAAGGAAAGGGTTAATACACGGGGGATTGATAATTCAGATACTTGAAGCTTTAAAAGGCTCAAAGAAAATAGCAGTAGTTCATGTAAAGGAACAACAGAGAGGGAGGGATATTAGAGTCAGAGAAATAATTTGGCTGATGAAGAAGCAAAAAGAGCGACCTTAAAAAAGGGAGATACTAAAATCATGACCTTATTAAAAAAAAAAAATAGAAATTCAGCAGGAGACACTTTCCCTTTCGCTAGCAGGATTGGCAGCTATAAGAAAATTAAGAGCAACATTTAAGGAGGGAAAGTGAGTTTTTCCTGATGGCAGGATTATGATGCCAAAAACCAGTGGCACATTAGATTTTAGATAACTTGCATAGACAGACACACTGGGAAAAAAGGGCCTTTTGTGATCACTTTTTAAAATTTTATGGGTGTATAAGGATATTTGAAATTGGAAAATAAATTACCCAAGGGTGTCTTACCTGTTAAAAGGTAAATAAGAAGGTGTTAAGAAGCCCTCCCTTTGGAGGATTCAAAACAGCCTACAGGCTATTTGAAAAAATCCAGGTTGTTGTTATAGAATTGCTTAAAGTGGGTCGGTAAAAATATTTGTTAGTTATAATAGATCAATTAACTTAGGGGGTTAAAGCATTTCCAGCAGCTTGGGCTACAGTTCAAACAGTAGCTAAAATATTGTTGAAACATGATTTATATTAACCCTGATTTATTACGAAGGAACTAAGCATCCCAGAGTGGCTACGGACCACAATTCCCTTGAGCTCGGAGGCTCAAGGGAATGCCGGTGGAAAAAGAATAAAAACACTTTTTGAATCGGTGGGAACAGCCTAAAAAGATCGAAGATCTCCTCCAGGATCACCCACCAGCAACATTATTAGAACTGATTATAAAATTGCAATTTTAAAAACTGAGATTGGTAACACCTGTTGTTAAAAGAGCTCAGAGACAAAAATGTTGGGAGTGCGGTAAACATAGTTTAGGGTGTCATCCACGGATATGTATTGTTTGCACACTCTGCTTTAACTCATGGTGAAAAATAACTAAGAGAGAAGTGAAGGAGAGACAATTGATTTGCTTGCTTTGCTATGGTTATGTATTTAGTCAGCTAATTATAGAACACATTGCTAGTGATTTTTTTGGATACCTTTGAGACTGGGAGACGGGACCCTTCCAGCAGCGATTGAATTAATAGGGAACTTAGATCAATTGGTTCTTGCTATATTGTCTATAGCACAAATAAGAGAAGGAGCAACTCATAATATTATAGACCAGTGTCTCAAAATTGATAGTTGTTGTAGAAAAGAAGTTTATATACCACATAATATGCACATTGCAGGGGCACATTGGCACCCCGAGTGTGCCTATTGGAGGCAGCAATTTAGTAAAGTCCCCGCCCTTGAAGCAGAAAAGAAAAATCTTTTTGTGGTTGGCACATCCTTAAAATTTTGGAAAATACAGGTTTATGGTATTCCAGCCTAATCCTTTTCCCCTGTTCTTTTCATTTAAATTATTTTTCGTTTTAATTATTTCTTTTTAACCAGCTAGAACTGGGAAATGACATTTAAAAGGAGACAAGCAAACTCTGTGGGGCTATGGGTACCAAGGAAACTAAAAGCACCAGAGACTAAATCCCAAGATATTACCTTTGGTACCGAGAAGACTGGTATCTCAGCCCTTAGCTGCAACCCAAGAGGCCTTGAAAAAAGTAGAAAAGTAGATTTCCGAAAGATTATTTTCACTGTGATCATTCTAGTACCCTTGGCAGTTAGCCAAAGCCAGAGAGCCACACTGAACAGAGTTTCAGCAATGAAAAAGCAATCAGAGCAAAAAGCAATTCCCAGCAATTTCAACATTTGTAATTATTACAATCACTCTGTGTGGATTAAGGACATGATGGAATCTGTGTTTGTAACACACCTGTATGTTAGTTCTGCCTGCTACAATTTCAGCAGTGTTATAGATGTTTGTATTAAAGAAGAAAAGATGTATTGAGTAGAGAAAAATTTGAGATATAATAGACGAGCTCCTTACCCCATGGTGATCAAATTTGCCCTCAATATAAAAGATTTGTTTGTTTTAAAAGAGATGATAATGAAAAAGGTCCAAGTATTAGCATAATAAATCAAGCACTAAAAAAAAAAAAGAAAAGAAAAAAAAGAAAAAAAATAAAGAAAAAATAAAGAAAAGAACAAGAGAAAAGAGTCAACAGAATTGGCTGAATTGTATAAACAGCTAAAACAGTATTACAAAGATTGGGATTTGCCAGCCTTGAATAAGAATCTGTTTGTGAAATTGATGCAAAAGATTGCTACAGAATTAGAATTATTCACATGTGAGATTTGTAGAAGTCTAAAAATAGCTGAAAGATGGCCGTGGAGAGGTGAGAGCTTAGCTCCAGAGCAATTTTTAAAGTAGAACCATACCCAAATTTCTAACATTGAACATTAGAAACAGAACAGAACATTAGAACATTGAAGAGACCTAAAAGGTAGATTTTAAGCCATCAAGTAATTAGAATAATTTGTATAACTCGAGAAAGATATTAGAGACCAATAAAAAAAAATAAATTGTGGATGAGATGAACAAATTAATTTATGCTAGTACAAAAGTCCTGAAGCTAACCCCTACCAATCCATCGACAGCCTGAGGTCTTATTGAGAACAACTAGAGAAAACTGATAAGAAATAGAAAGCCTCAAATGAGATACATTAGATTTGTGAGCAACAAGCATACAGTGAGTTACCTCAAAAATGGAGAAGAACCTGTACTTTGAAGAGAATACAACCCTCCTTCTTTGTTCTACTAAAGTCTAAGAGCAATGTGCTAAGAACTCCACTGTATAAAACCCTGCAGTGAAATAAAAGAAATTTTAATTTAAATTTTCCAACAGCAAGAGAGAATCAAAAATAGAGAGAAGACGAATAGCCTGCAGAACAAATTGTAGCATATTATGACCCAGCAACATGAGCTCAAGATGGGTCATGGAGATATAAGACCCCAATTTACCTGTTGAATTGATTAATAAAGCTCCAAGCAATAGTGGAAGTAGTGTCAAATCATACCTCCAGTGTCTTAAAAATGTTAGCCAAGCAATATACACAAATGAGAGTGTTTGTGTATCAAAAATAGCCCTACACTATCTGTTAGCAGAAAAAAGAAGAATTTGTAGAAGATTTAATGAATTTGAGTGCTGTGTAAAAATTGATAATTATAGAGAAACTATCACTGAACTTGCAGAGAAAATTAAAAGAGTAGCTCAGGTGCCAGTACAGAAGCAGAATTCAATCTTAAAAATAAATTAGTGAAGTAACCTCTTTAGAAGTGTTTAGAAGAAAAAGTTAAAGTTTATGTTGTTATGCTCAATTCTGAGACTTTTGTGTTTTATTAAGTTAATTCATTCAGTGATTCAAGAGATGCAGATTTCAACAATGCCTCTAAATTCAGAATCAGCAGAAAAAAGAAAACCAAGATCTAAAATAGTATTAAAAGCTAAATTGACGCCTGTTAAAAAACAAAGACTTAAAAGGATTAAAATAGACCAAGAAAGGCTAACTAAACTTGAAAGAATGTGTAAAAAACTAGAAGCAGTAATAGAAATGCTAGAAAAGTTTAAAGCTGAAAAAAAGACAACAAGAAAACCAAAATCCTGAAAAATATAAAAAATATCAAAGCACAGCCTTTCAAATACAGCACAAATCATAATGATCAAAAAGAGAAAGGGGACATTTGTGGTAAATAGGTATGATTCGTGCTGATAAAAATTGAAACAGTAATCAATATTGATACAGTAATTAATATTTGAGAATAATAAAATAGTTAATAGTTAAAAGTTGTAATGCCAAAGAAGAGATGGAAAGGAGGGGCTCCACCCACCCCCCTTCCCAGCAGATGTTCTCAAGGACCACAGGGAAGAAGCTGAAGATACAGTTGCTAAAAATGACCAAGAACCCGGTTGGGTGCAAGAAAATGTTAAGTATAAGAGACTTATTGCTTTGATATGTAGATGCAGTGATATGTTAGTCTTGGCTTAGATTGTAATGGCTTGGTGCGCATGTGTAACCCAAAGGTGAATTAAAGGACAACAAAGAAGACTACAGGGCCTTCATCAGTGACGACCCCCAAAGACTTGTGCGACCACCAAACCGAGTGGTGGCGCATGCGTGGTAAAGGTGGTAATGAAGGCGGAGACAGAAAAGTGACAAATCGAAAAGAGGAGGAGATGGCATTCACATATGGCATATAAGGGGTGATTTTTACTTGGCAAGGTTGTACGTGAAGTGGAAAGGGTCAAGAACCCTGCCCTCCATACCCTGCAGTTGTTTTTGCTTATGCGCTATTATTTGAACCAAATTATCCCTGATTCATATATTTTCTAAACAATTTAATTAAAATTGTTACTACTTTTAATATTGTTTGGCCTTTTTTTATGATGGGATAATTGAGCAAACATAACACTGTCTTTGCTCTGCTGAGCTATCTGTGCTGTGTGTGTGTCTGTGTGTGTGCGCATGGACTTGAAATGGCTGCTCTTGTGGCCTTGCTCCAAGCGGCTTCTGAAGGAGATGCTTCAAAGAAGACTGCAGCATTTCTGCCACCCTGCCACATGGAAACAAAAACTGCTGCGTGATTGCCCAGAGCTCTGGATATCTGTTCTTGTGTGAATGTAACTGTGAAGTCATGTTCTGTCAGGTCTGAATTCTGGACTCAGTCCAGGTCCACTGCTGCAGCCAGGGGCACCAGCCTGCGCCTCACACGCCACTCCCTTCCCTGGGCGGCGCAGGCTCTTCTCCAGGCTCCCGTGGGCCCAAGCCGGGTGCCCATGGAGCCCCGGCCCGGCAGGGCTGCAGGCCGCCCCCATGGCTCCCCGGGCAGCAGCCGGCCCTCTGCCCCCTGCCCTCGGGAGCCCTTGGCCAGCGGCTGCTGGCCGCGCCTCAGGGCTGTGCGGGCAGGGGAGGCTGGCTATGGGTGCAGCAGCGCCCGGCCCAGGGGCTGAGCCCGTGCCAACCCTTCCCTCCTGCCGCTCTCTGCAGCTGGCACAGGACAGGCGCTGAGCGGCCGAGCACCTGCGCCGGGCCCTGCGCTACCTGCGGAGCCCACAGGAGCGCCTGCGAGAGGCGGCCATCAGGTTCATAGGTGAGCCACGAGCCCGGGCTCCCTTCCCCTCCCCGGCGTGGCCCGCCGCAGCTCGGCCCTGGCCCCGCCTGCTGCCCCGGCAGCGCCAGCTGGGCCCGGCGCCGTGGAGCCCTGACCCCCCAGTGCCCAATACTTGGTGTCTTCACCTTCATGGAGGGCACGGGCCCTCCAGGGGCTGCTGTCTGGATGCTGCCAGGAAGGGGCAGAGGCAGAGCTGGTGGCCAGGCAGGGCTGGCAGCTGTCCGGACCAAGGTGTCGTGACCGAGGCCCCCTTGACCCAGAGCTCTGGGCCCGCAGAGCTGCTGCCACCATGGGGACGGCAGCCGTGTCTCCTCCAGCAGGGCTGCGGAGTCGCTGCTGCCCCGGTGGCTCTGGACCCCACAGAAAGAGGACCAGAGCGGGCTCAGGAACGAGCACAAGAACAGCAAGTCTATTTTCAGCACTTGCATTGGCTGCTCCTTTAGGGTGCTTGCACCATACTCAGAGACACAGAAAACCTCTTTCTCCTCTGAGAGTTATCCCTGTCTATGCACTTGCCCAATGCACGGGATGTTACGTGCTAACCTCTGACACACAAACAATGCTGCAATAAACTTTAAACTCAACTGGTTTTTTATTCCAGAAGGCATGAAAAACTTGCAGAAAAGTCCAAAGAGACATATTTGTGTCTCTGTAGAGTCCCTCTGGTCTGTGAAATACAGTAGCTGTAGCTGTGTTTGTGCAGCTGCTGATCCCTGGTATGGAAAAATTCCTTTCAGGAGGGAGCAGAATTATCTGACAGGGACGAAGTGTTGCCAGCATTTGCTCCAGGTGCTCCAGCCATCAGCCCCTGCAGGAAGAAGCACAGCCCCCAATGCCCGGGGGGCTTTGGCTCCCTGTGGCACAGAAGCCCCCGGGGGCACAGGTCTGTGGGGCAGGAGACGGGCACCAGCGCTGCCAGGGCTCGGGGGGTGGCAGCTCTGCTTGGGCAGGGACTCTGCCCCAGCTGCTGATGTCAGCGCTGCCCAGGCCCCAGGCCTCAGAGCAGCATTGGTGCCCGGGCCCACACGTTCCTTGTGCGAGTCACACCCGTGGGTTTAGGATGGCCACGGGCCGGGACGTGTCCCAAGGAGGCCGTGCCAGCTTCCCTGGAAGGCCCCGTGCCCTTCCCAGAACGGCTGCGTCGGCAGCCCTGGGGGCTCCTTCTGCTGCCCTGAGCCCGCAGAGCAGGGCAGCGTTTGCTGATGCTCTGAGCCCTTCCTAAAGATCCTGTGGGGGCTGCCTTAGACACCTGGGGCCAGGGATTCCTTCCAGCCTGGGCCACTTTGGCTGGGCTGGGGGCGGCCCCAGGGCAGGCGGCAGTGTGTGCAAGGGCCCTGCGTGACACGCTGCAGCACGGTCACTGTGACATGGAACCGGGTGTCCAAGGGCCCTTTGTGACACATGGTGACAAAGGAGCTGGCGGTGACAGGAGCAGGCCACAGTGCTCGGAGCACGCGACGGGACAGGACGGGACAGAGCGGTGCCGTGAGGAGCCCCCGCACAGCGCGCTCGTTCGTGTCCTACCCGGAGCTTATCCGAGGCTTTACTCCCAAAGGTGACCTCGCGGAAAGACTGCGGGCCTTGCTAATCTGTGGCCTTGCCGAGGTTCTCTTTTGCAGGAGCCTGCAAGGCCAGACTGTGGGACTTGGTGATTCAGAATTTTTCGGAAGCATCTCCCATCCCTGCCGCAGGCGCTCTTGACTGCAAACCACAATACTTGACAGAAGACTCCTGTCCTTGTGGCAGGAGCCCTTGAGACCGAGTGCAAGACTTGCTATCCTGCAGCCTTCCTGCGGCTTCTCTCTTGAAGGTGGCTCTCAGGCACAACTGCAGGACTTGGTGACTTGGAGCATTTCCAAGGCATCTCTCCTGCAACTGGCCACAAATCCAATCAGAGATATGGAGCAGAGACTGCCGAGAGTGCCAAACTTGGCCTGGGTGGAGGAGGAGGAAGAAGGCCCTGGAGCTGCCCCAGCAGTGGAGGTCGAGGAGGTGGTGCCCTTCCATCCACTGCAGGAGGGTGAGTAGCAGAGCTCGGCCACAGGACTGGTGCCTGCAGCCAGGCTGGCACCAGGGCAAGGCATGGCATGGCATGGCATGGCATGGCATGGCATGGCATGGCATGGCATGGCATGGCATGGCATGGAATGGAATGGTATGGCATGCCGTGCCGTGCCGTGCCGTGCCGTGCCGTGCCATACCATGCCATGCCATGCAATCCCCTGGAGACATGCCCAAGGACAGGACGGAAGAGGGGCCGGGCAGACACCCCGCAGGGGCCGTGCTCCATCCCCTGGGGCATCCTGGGGCTCTCCCTGCCTGGGCAGCGCAGGGCTGGGCTGTGCTCGCCGGCCTCTCCTGCAGCCCCTCAGCTCTGGCTGCGCTCGCTCTTTGCCAGGTGCAGCCCTGGAGCGCACAATAGAGCAGGAATCCAGCCGTGGCCGCTTCCGCAGCACAGCGCAGGTACCTGCAGCCACCCCCACCTGGGCTGGGCCTGCTGTCCCTGCTCAGCCCAGCACCGTGTGTGCAGCACTCCATGCAACATCCCCGGCTTCCTGCCCCTTCCTACATCTCGTTTGCAAATTCACCAAGAGCTTTCAGTAGGAAGACACCAGCACTATGGGCACTGGGTTCAGAGCAAACTCTCAGCTCCTCAAACTTAAGACCAATGTCACCCTGCTGCATTTGCTCGTGGAGAAGGGTGTTTTCAGGCCAGAACAAGTAAGCAGCTTGTGGCCAGGCTTCAATTCCCCCATGAATCACATGGCTTCCCGAGCCACGCCTGCTGGCCCCTGGGTGCCTTTGAGGCCATGGCAGTGCACTGGGAAGGGAAGCACTTTTCTGGGGAAGCTGGAAACTTTGCTCCATCTGGCAGCTTTCCAAGTCCCCTCATGCCTTCTCCAGGTGCACTACCTCCCTGAGCTGTCTCCCAGCTCTCTGCGCTCTCACGTCCACAGCTCCTAGGACGGTGTCCGTGCCCTGTGCTGCTGCCTGGGCCCAGCCCAGCACGGCTCTGGGCTCCTGCCGGCCGGCTCCCCTGTCACAGCCCTGTGCCTTTCAGGTCCTCGAGTGCCTGGACTTGAGGGAATGCAGTGACAGCGTTCTGGAGATCCTGGCACAGAACCTGCAGAGCGAGCACGTGGCTAGGCGTTACTTGGCACTCCGAGGCCTCGTAGTGCTGGGCAAGAATCCCTTGATGGTGAGAAGGGGGCAGTGGCTGAAGCCGTGCAGGCAGCGCGGGGCTGGGCAACGCAGTTGCTCGGCCTTGCCTGGCCTTCGGGCGCTGGGGCAGCTGCTCCCAGCTCTCCTGCCTCCCGCTTCAGCTGCCCCAGTGCTTTGGGACAGGCCTTAGGCCTCTGGGCCCTGCGGCAGCCGGGCAGCCTCTCACAAAGTCGTGTTCCACACAGGCTGAAAAAATGCGGAGCCTGACTGAAAGGCTTGTGGAGCTCCTGCAGGAAAATGAAAGCAATGTGATCAGGATGACCATTCTTCTACTGAGATATTTGCTGCTGGATAATGGTGCCCCAATACACACCCCCATCGCCCTGCAGCTGGCTGAAGCGCTCCTGCCACTTTTTGACCATGTAAGGCTCTGTGCCCACAGCCAGAGCCACTGGCTGCTGCCCGGACACTTGGTGCCCTGTGGAGATGAACGCCTGTGCTCTGGGGGCCTGAAGCAGCTGATGCTGAGGTCTTTTGCCTTTCCTTTCATTCAGGATGATAGCCAGGTGCAGCTGAGCTCCATGTGTGTCTTCCAAGAGATGCTGGAGTTAGTAACAGAAGATGGAAGAAAGGCCTTGAAGTCCCACATAAGCCAGAGCCTGGTCCCACTCTCCTTCCACTGCCACGATGGGAATAAGATTGTTGCTGAGGTAAGCACTTGTGGCCAGCTGCTGCCCCTGGGAGAGGGCTGGGCTGCCTCCTGCCCGAGCACCTTGCAGGCTGCAGCCTTGTCCTGGCTGTGGCACTGGGATGCTCCTGTGCCCTGGCCGGTGGGGCCATCTGTGCCTCTGTGGTGCTCTCCAGGCCTCTCGAGAAACGCTGCATTCTGCAGCCAGATTCCTGAAAAGGAGGGATATTGAACAAATGCTCCAGGTGGATCAGACATGGAGGTTCGGCGAGGGCCTGGTAAGAGCCGCCGCAAATCCCCAGCCTCAACCCGGAGAAGGCCCCTGAGGGCGGTGCTCAGTGTGTGGGCTGGCAGCTGTGCCCCTGCCCGCTGCTGCAGACAGAGGCCGCGCGGGCTCTTCCCCAGGCTCCCGTGGGCCCGAGTCGGGTGCCCATGGAGCCCCGGCCCCGTGGGGTTGCGGGCCGGCACCGCGGCTCCCGGGCAGCAGCCGGCCCTCTGCCCCCTGCCCTCGGGAGCCCTTGGCCAGCGGCTGCTGGCCGCGCCTCAGGGCTGTGCGGGCAGGGGAGGCCGGGGCCGGGCGCAGGCAGCGCCTGGCCCAGGGGCTGAGCCCGCGCCAACCCTTCCCTCCTGCCGCTCTCTGCAGCTGGCACAGGACAGGAGCAGAGTGGCCGAGCACCTGCACCAGGCCCGGCGCTACCTGCGGAGCCCACAGGAGCCCCTGCGAGAGGCGGCCGTCAGGTTCATGGGTGAGCCACGAACCCGCGCTCCCTCCCCGGCCCGGCCGGCCCGGCCCGCCGCAGCTCGGCCCCGGCCCCGCCTGCTGCCCCGCCCCGCCAGCCGGGCCCGGCGCCGTGGAGCCCCGCCTGGCCTGGGCGTTGCTGCTGCCGCCCTCTGGCAGCCGTCCCCTGGGGCGGCAGCGTGCGGCAAGGGCCGTGCTGAGCCCTGCCGGGCCAGCAGCCCGTGTGGCCGCAGCGCCGGCAGCGCCGCTGGCAGGGAGCTGTGCCGCTGGGGCCGTGACAGGCTCTGTGTTCACAGGCATGGCCAGGCGGCACCTGAGGGGGCAGCAGCAAGAGCTGCAGCTGATCTGCACTGGTGAGTGAGGGCAGCGGGCTGACAGTGGGGGCTGCCGGGGGAGTTGCAAGCCCTGGCCTGGCTGCGGAGGGCTCTGCTCCCGTGGGCAGAGCACACTGACATTTCAGGGCCACATGGGGGATTTGTGGCCAGCAACTTTGGGCTGATCCCCTTGCTCCGTGCTCCCTCCTGGCCATGGCAACAGCCGGCTGGGATGGCCCTTGCAGGGGTCTTTCCTCGGCTTCCCGCAGATGCGGGATATGATCATGGCTCTGTTCCTCTCTCTTGCAGCCCTGGAAGAAATGGCATATGACAGCAGTCCTGCCATCAGAAATCTGTCAGCTGAAGCTGGGTTCGTTCTGCGGGCTGTACAGAGGGCTCCCTACTCCACTTGGCGTAAGCTGCGAGATGAGTTCCGCAGCGCATGGAAGAAACGGCCTCGCCCGTGCCACAGAGCCTTGCTGTTCTGCTGCAACTCTGTGTAAAGTTGATTTGGAAGAGTCTTGTCTGCTGGGGCCACTTGAGCCAGCAGGGATTTTCTTTTTATTCAAGATTTTTGTGTTCATATTTTAATTTTTCTATTGTATGTAAATAAAAACATGTATAGTAGACAGACTCCCAGGATCTTTTCCTTGCGAGGATCGGCAGGGCTTAGGGGAGGAGGATGAAAAGGGTGCTTGCACTCAGCCAGCTGCCAACGCGTGCAGTGCTGCAGGGGAAATGGCCTACAGCCCCTTGGCCTGTGGTGGTTCTGCTGAAGCCTTTGGGCTGCCCACAGAGCGGCTGGGCAGGGGCCGGGGCTGCGGGGATCCCTGTGAGAGCAGAGCCCAGAGATGGCCACAAGCCCTGTGCCAGGCAGGAAGCGCCATCCGTGTCCTCCTGCCCGTGTGCTGCCGGCTGCCTTGCTGAGGGCTCCCAGACGCCTCTGCATGGGGCTGCTCTGGAGCTGCTGTGGGGCTGCGGCGCTGCTGCCGGGCAGCTTGGCTGGGCTGGGCAGAGCCTGAGGGGCTGGGGCGCTGGCAAAGCCCTGAGCAATGGGCTGTCAGAGGCCACAAGCAGCCCCCAGCAGCCGCCTTGTTCCTGCCAGAGCTGACTTGCAAGAGGGACCCTTGGCACTCTGGAACTGACAGCATCAGTGTTGTTGGAAACCCAAATGCAGGGAAATCTCAGACCTTTGGTCTTGTCAGCAAAGCTTAGAATTAAACACAGGATTTGATCGGAGACCTTGGAAAGGGCTTCCAAAGCTAAGTGCTAGAAGCGAGAATGTGAATTTCTAGTTTATTATAGCAGAGACACGGGGAGGAATATTGAAGTGGAGGAAAGTTTAGAGCTTTAGTGCTGAAGATCTAGAAAAAATACAAATAGTTACAATGGTAAACAAGAAGCTTAGGATGCAGTGCTGTGAGTTTCTGTGTCATAACATGATTGGCTAAGGAAGCTTACACTGTAGCTTGAGTCCCTAAGACGAAATATTGAAGGATTGGCTGCAAAACATAAATATTCTTGTTGGCAGTGTCTTCTTGGCCAAGAAATCCTTCAAAGCTCTTGTAACTACAAGTCTTGCGGGCCTTGTGAGCCATGCAGGGCAGATGTGAGCCAAACTCACCCTTCCTGTCTGTGTAGAAGAGAAGAAAAAGCAATGGCATCATCTAAAAAACTCGGAGGTCTGCTCTCTAGCTCATTCCAAACTCCCTCAAATCCCCCAAAGTGGGATTTAGCTACAAAGAGATGAGAAGGACTCTTAGTGCTGGCTCTTTGACTCCACAGCAGCTGCTTTAGAATCTTTCACATGAGCCTGTGTAGTCATGTGCCAGAAATGTATCATTTGAAGAAACCTTCCCAAGTGACTTGCATGGAGGTTTGCCTGAAGGGTATTTGAGGAGATAGGCTCCCAGCAGAGGTCTGGGCTTTGGCCTAGCTGTGTCCCCTGCTGATTGTGAAGTGTGCCATCAGCTGCAGGGCTTCCTGGGCTAAAAATATCATCAAGTCATTTGGACTTGCTCTTTTAGGCCTCTAAGAGCTGGACCAAATGTCGGGGCACATTTGGAGACCTCGTCTGTGGGTGGATGGACCACGGAGGATTTTCCCAATTGCTGGGAATGGTTCTCCAGGTCCCTGGTGTAAAACAGGGCTCCCCAGCACCTGCGCATCTGCAAGATGATAAACAATTGTCTTGGTTTGAAGAGAGAGGTGTCTGCTAATGAAGGCAGAAGGCTTCTCTGAAATGGAAAATGTAAATCTCCTCCCTTCAAATGATTCTAATTTAGAAATTCAAATGCTCTCAGGGAAAGATATGGGGATAGGACTGAGCCCGCAGTGCCGGGCAGCGTTTGCTGATGCTCTGAGCCCTTCCTAAAGACCCTGTTTGGCTGTTTAGACACCTGGGGCCAGGGATTCCTTCCAAGCTGGGCCACTTTGGCTGGGCTGGGGGCGGCCCCAAGGCAGAAGGCAGTGTGTGCAAGGGCCCTGGGTGGCACGCAGCAGCACGGTCTCTGTGCCATGGAACGGAACCCGGTGACCAAGGGCCCTTTGTGACACGTGGGAAATAGAAGCTTTCCCGGCTGCTGGGAACGCACAACGGGGCAGAACGGGACAGAGCGGTGCCGTGAGGAGCCCCCGCACAGCGCACCCGTTCCTGTCTGACCCGGAGCCTTTCCGAGGCGTTCTTGCTGCAGCTGAGCTCGAGGCCAGACCACAGGACTTGGTGACCTGTGGCCTTCCCAAGGCTTCTCTTCAGCAGGTGCCCTCACAAATCCAGTCATTATCATGGAGCAGAGACCCCTGAAAGTGCCCAAGGTGGCCTGGGGGAAAGAGGAGGAAGAAGGCCCTGGAGCTGCCCCAGCACATGAAACCAAAGCGGTGGTGCCGTTTGAGCTGCTGCAGGAGGGTGAGTGGCAGAGCTGGGCCACAGGGTTGGTGCCTGCAGCCAACTTGGCACCATTCCATCCCATCCCATTTTATCCCATCCCACCCAATCCCATCCCATTCCCATGGACAGGACGGAAGAGGGGCTGGGCAGACACCCCATGTCCGGTTTATCTCGGCTGTTTGAGAGGCCTGGAAAGGCCCGGGGTGGCCTTGGGGCAGCCCGCGTGTCGGAGGACGAGAAGAGGCTTCAGTTCTTCTTTCTGGTTTTATGTTTATTAATTGTTTATCTAAAAGATGTTCTTTCAGCCGAACAGAGATCTGCTCAGCAGTCAGCCATGGGCACACTGTCTCTGCCCTCCCGGGCAGCCACGTATCTTTATACCCATTGTGACGTATACAATATTTATCATTTTTCCCCAATACCATCTATTGTTATAACTCGGTGTACTCTTAGTAATAACCAATCCAAAGGTGCCACCATGGCCAAAGAAGATGGAGGAGAAGAGGAAGAAGAAGGAGGACAGGACACACCCCAATTCCTCCATCTTACTCCTCCAAACCCCCCTGTACATAAATCCTAAACCCTATTTCTCACCCTCTAATTAGCTAATCTTTTCACCATTCACCCTGGTGAAGCCCTCATCCTTGTCGTCTCCTGCGCAGGGTTAAAGTCCTGCCACCAGACACTTCTGGCAACATTCCAGGACTCCCGAGCCCCCCCAGGGTCTCGGTGGCTCAGCATCTCAGGACTGAGATCTTGAGATCCGACATCTCCCCCTTCTGTTTGCCCCAAGAAAACCTCTTTTACAATCCGATTCATGGCATCTGGGACGACATGGATGAGGACTAGGAGAGCTATTACAATATAAAATCCTAAACTATTAAAACATAAAATCCTACCCTTAAAATTCTTCTCCAAATAGGAGAAATGTCAAAGAAATCTGCCCTTAAAATTCCTCTCCAAATGGGAGAAATGTCAAAGAAATCTACCAGCTGATCAATATATGATCCTTTGTCAGTTTCCCCTGTAATAGGTAAATTTACTCCATTGCCTATTGCAATTCAAGACCCCAAGGAGAAAACCTCCCAGTCTTTCGTCCTTATACAGAAATATTCAAGACCCCAAAGAGAAAACCCCCCAGAGTCTTTCGTTTCTCTTGTTTCTCTTCTGAGTTGTCCTTTGCAGTCTGAGTCCCGACTTTTGTCTGAGTATTCGTTTCTTCTTATATCTTGTTGAGGAAAATCGCTGCATAGTTGCAGACTCGTTACGAAATGATGCTGTAGCTCTGCTGAACCGATCCGGCATGTCATGCACTCCGGTCATTTCCCCACGAGGTGGCGCTGTCACCGGCTCCGTGGCTGGGACGACTGCATGAACACAACTGCCTCTTTGTTCCGCCGATTGTTGCTGTTTGCAAGCCTACTTGAGACCGGGGTTACCTGTTTTTTGATTCAACTGACAATAGGGTTAAAACACACACCTCCCCAGGAGGGGAGAGGCTTGGGACTCCGAGGGTTTTTACCAAAGGCACCAAGTCTGGAGAGGGCCCCTCCTCGCCCGAGACGTCACCGGGGGTCTGGCCCGCCCCCGCCCGCGCTCTGCGCATGCGTGCTTTCCGAGCCGCTCCCTGTCTCTCCCGAGGTAGTTTTTCCCTCTCCCTTTTTGTTCCGCCTCTGAATTTTCCCCCCTCGGTCTGCCTCTGACTCTGTCTCCTCCTCCTCCGACGCTGTGTGTGTGTGTGGCCTTTCGTCAGTGTGTGCGGCCGCCCCCGCCGGCACCCGCGCCCGCCGCGACTCGCTCCGGGTTTTTTGCATCACAACCGCGCGCCCCCTGCGTCTCACGGCAGCCTTTCTGGGATTGCACAATTCCCCTAATTTCGCTGCATGGGTCAGACGCCCTGGCGTTGGTTTGTGATTCTCCCCCGGGTTCTTGTGAGTTTTGTCCGCCGCGCGCATTTCTGCTACCTTGCCGGCCCCCGGGGCCGCTGCACCCCCCGGCCCTGAGCTTAGCAAAGCCGTATCTGAACACGCGTCTCTTGTTTTTTCTTCAGCCGCGCTCCCCGCCTGCTCCGCCGCTGCCTGGCTGCCGCGAGAAAGCGCTTCCCCGATCCCTTTTTCTCCTCCCCCTGCTCCCCCTCTGCTCCTGAGTCCTCCATGCTCTCTGGGCTTTCAGGACGCTTTTTGGGAGTTTCCCGGGGTTTCTGGGTTTTGGGACCGGGTATTTTAATAATATTTCTTGCTCTTTTTCTCCAAGAGCATTTTCCTCTCGGCCTTTTAAGGCCAGAGCTAATTTTTTCTTTCCTGGGGCCTTGCCCCCCCCCTCTTTCAGAGAGGCCTCCCCCCCGGACGTCTGCTGCGTCTGTTGGGTTATTTCTTCCTGGCCTTTTAAGGCCAGAGCTAATTTTTTCCAGAGTCTTGCTCCCCCTCTTTTGAGGGCCCGCCCCCCCCCGGACGTCTGCTGCATCTCGGGGTCTTCCTTCCTGGCCTTTTAAGGCCAGAGCTAATTTTTTTTTTTTTGTATATGTTTGTGTCACACCTTATAAGGCGGACAAAATTTCCCGTTGTTCCTGGGAAGGTGTGCCCCCCATGTTCTTATTTTTCAGGCTTTCTTACCAAATCTCTTGTCAGAGCAGTCTGGACGTCTCGGTCACTGTCCAGCAGATCACGAGTGGTGGTCCCAGGGCGCCTTCTGGTTCCAGTCCGGGCTGTTCTGCTACGAATTGTCTTCGGCAGAAACTGAGAGGTGGAATTCTTAGTGACTGCTGTTTTTTTTTGCAGTCTCTGTTGGCTTTTTTTTTTTCTTCTTCTCTCTGATCTTCAGGGCTTTGAAGGTGGTGGTGGTGCCCCCCCCAAAAAGGTTTTGTGGTGGTGGAGCCCAGCCAGGGATTGCCAAATGTCCGGTTTATCTCCCCGAAAGGTTGTGGTGGTTGAGCCCACCCAGGGACGCCAAATGTCCGGTTTATCTCGGCTGTTTGAGAGGCCTGGAAAGGCCCGGGGTGGCCTTGGGGCAGCCCGCGTGTCGGAGGACGAGAAGAGGCTTCAGTTCTTCTTTCTGGTTTTATGTTTATTAATTGTTTATCTAAAAGATGTTCTTTCAGCCGAACAGAGATCTGCTCAGCAGTCAGCCATGGGCACACTGTCTCTGCCCTCCCGGGCAGCCACGTATCTTTATACCCATTGTGACGTATACAATATTTATCATTTTTCCCCAATACCATCTATTGTTATAACTCGGTGTACTCTTAGTAATAACCAATCCAAAGGTGCCACCGTGGCCAAAGAAGATGGAGGAGAAGAGGAAGAAGAAGGAGGACAGGACACACCCCAATTCCTCCATCTTACTCCTCCAAACCCCCCTGTACATAAATCCTAAACCCTATTTCTCACCCTCTAATTAGCTAATCTTTTCACCATTCACCCTGGTGAAGCCCTCATCCTTGTCGTCTCCTGCGCAGGGTTAAAGTCCAGCTACCAGACACTTCTGGCAACATTCCAGGACTCCCGAGCCCCCCCAGGGTCTCGGTGGCTCAGCATCTCAGGACTGAGATCTTGAGATCCGACAACCCCACAGTGGCCCTGCTCCATCCCCTGGGGCATCCTGGGGCTCTCCCTGCCTGGGGATCGCAGGGCTGGGCTGTGCTCTCTGGCCTCTCCCGCAGCCCCTCAGCTCTGGCTGCGCTCGCTCTTTGCCAGATGCAGCCCTGGAGCGCACACAAGAGCAGGAGTCCAGCCGTGGCCGCTTCCGCAGAACAGCGCAGGTACCTGCAGCCACCCCCACCTGGGCTGGGCCTGCTGTCCCTGCTCAGCCCAGCACCGTGTGTGCAGCACTCCATGCAACATCCCTGGCTTCTTGCCCTTCTCCTACAGTTGGTCGGCAAATTCATCAAGAGAATGCAGGAGGAAGAGACCATCGCCACAGGCACTGGGCTCAGACCATACTCTCCCATCTTCCAAACCAAGCCCAGTGCGGCCCTCCTGTGTATGCTTGTACAGGAAGATTTTTACTATCCAAACCAAGTAAGCAGCTTGTGGCCAGGGTTTGATCCTCCCAGGATTTGCTTGGCCTCCCAAGCCACGCATGCTGGTTGCTGTGAGCCTTTGGGGCCACATGGCAGTGGGCTGGGAAGGGAAGCACTTCTCTGGGGAAGCTGGGAACATTGCTCCCTCTGGCAGCTTTCCAAGTCTCCTGCTGCATTATCCAGGTGCCCGCCATGGTGAGGTTCATCCACCAGTGGCTCATGGCCAATGATTGTGCTGAGCACAGGCTGGATGAGGCCCTGCTGCATCTCACCGAAGCACAGCCAGATGACGCAGTGGTGACACTCCTGCGTGTGGCCCCGTCCTGTGACAGGTATGGGGCCGCCTGCCATGAGGGGTCAGGCCTCCCCAGCCCAACACCCTGTACAGCCTGCCCCAGGTGTCGGAGCAACAGAGAGTTCCAGGGCCCTCTGGCTGCTCCCTTTCCCAGCCCTGGCACGTCAGCCCCTGAGCCTGCTGCCGTGCTCCCTCCCTGCCCCTCAGGGCTCTGTCCCCACAGGGCTGGGCTGCCTGGCTGCTGCTGGCAGGGGGCAGTGGGCAGAGGCAGAACTGGCATCCAGCTCAGCTCCCTCCGGTGCTGTGTCTGAGACCCCCCTGAGACAGAGCTCTGACCCCGCAGAGCTGCCATGGCCATGTGGAAGACCATCATGGGCTCAGCCAGGACTGCGGAGCTGGCGCAGCTGATCCTCCTGGATGTGCTGGGGAGCTGGCCAGAGTACAGCACCTGCACCTCCGATGGGGACGAAACGGGTGTCTTTGCCCTGGCTGTGAGTTTCTGCAGCTGGACTTTGCAGGCCCCAAGGCCGCCTCTCCAGCAGCTCTCCATCCTCCTTCCCCCACTGCATCTCCCTGCCTCAGGCGCTGGCCTGAAACCTGGCTCAGGGGCAGCATCAGGCCCACCAGGCCCCGTGCTCCCCATGCATCTCTCTGAGCACCTCCCTGCCACGCTCGGGCCGTGCCACACGCACACCTCGGCACTGAGCGCTGTCTCGGGGGGCTTTGTCCTTTGTAGGCAACCATGGTGATGTGGAAGATCCTCCAGGTGCCCTGTCTCCCACGGATCTTGAAGGTGTATTTCCCTCGCCTGTTTGTGCATCTCCTCTTCCAAGTGTTCTTCAGCACTCTGGATATGCCAGAGGAGGTCGATAGATTCTGGAAGGCATGCCAGGAAGAGCACGGCCTTGCCACCAGCCCCAACAGGTGCTCCATGCCACTCCTCCTGTCCCTGCCACGTGGCCTGCCAAGGAGCCAGTGCTGCCAGAGTGACCTGGGCTTTGCTCTGCACACAGGTTTGCAGTGCGCACCCTGAAGTCCCTGCTCTGCCTTCTCCGCTGCGAGGATGTGGTGGTGGCAATGGAGCGCAGGTGTGCCTGGGACACGCTGCTCTCTGTTGACACTCACCACTTTGCCGTGGCTCTGCTTGCCAGGTGAGACCCCCTTCTCCCCACTGCCTCTGCCATTGCTGCTCTGTGCCCAGGTGGCCACAAAGTGTCCGTGGTGGCCATGGGCCAGAGGGCCTTGTCACTGAGGGACGGCCAAGCAGACTGGAAAAGGCTGGCAGAGGAGGGTGCCCATGAGCAACCAACTCCCAAGTGGCCCAGGTCCCCTTGCTGGAAAGGTGGTGGGGGAAGACGAGAACTCTGTGAGTCACTCGTGGGAGAGTTTTGCCCCACAGGCTCAGGGTCTTGTTTCCTTTTCCTCTTGTCAGAATCATTTGCCATTCAGCTATCCACTTTTGTTCCGCGGTGGCATTCTACCTGCTCGCCCTGCTCAGCAAAGAGATGCCATACTGGGATTTCCCTGCCCTGGCATTCCTTGTGGAGGTGAGCCTGATGGCCAGCGCTGCCTGGCTGAGCGGCCTCCCAGCCCTCTGGCCTCTCGCAGCCACAGCTGCCAGGAGGGTGCCCGTGCCCTGTGCTGCTGCCTGGGCCCGGCCCTGTGCGTTCCTGGGCTCCTGCCAGCCGGCTCCCCTGTCACTGCCCTGTGCCTTTCAGGTCCTCGAGTGCCTGGACTTGAGGGAATGCAGTGACAGCGTTCTGGAGATCCTGGCACAGAACCTGCAGAGCGAGCACGTGGCTAGGCGTTACTTGGCACTCCGAGGCCTCGTAGTGCTGGGCAAGAATCCCTTGATGGTGAGAAGGGGGCAGTGGCTGAAGCCGTGCAGGCAGCGCGGGGCTGGGCAACGCAGTTGCTCGGCCTTGCCTGGGCTTCGGCCGCTGGGGCAGCTGCTCCCAGCTCTCCTGCCTCCCGCTTCAGCTGCCCCAGTGCTTCGGGACAGGCCTTAGGCCTCTGGGCCCTGCGGCAGCCGGGCAGCCTCTCACAAAGTCGTGTTCCGCACAGGCTGAAAAAATGTGGAGCCTGACTGAAAGGCTTGTGGAGCTCCTGCAGGAAAATGATAGCGACATGATTGGGATGACCATTCTTCTTTTAAGATACTTGCTCCTGGATAATGGTGCCCTAATACCCACCCCCATTGCCCTGCAGCTGGCTGAGGCGCTCCTGCCACTCTTTGACCATGTAAGGCTCTGTGCCCACAGCCACGGCCACTGGCTGCTGCCCGGACACTTGGTGCCCTGTGGAGATGCAGGCCTGTGCCCTGGGGGGCCTGAAGCTGCTGATGCTCAGGTATTTTGCCCTTCCTCTCATACAGGATGATAGCCAGGTGCAGCTGAGCTCCATGTGTGTCTTTCAAGAGATTCTGGACTCATTAACCAAAGATGGAAGAAAGGCCCTCAAGTCCCACGTGCGTCAGAGCCTGGTCCCACTCTACTTCCACTGCCATGATGAAAATCAGATTGTTGCTGAGGTGAGCACTTGTGGCCTGCTGCTCTCCACCTGGGAAGGGGCTGGGCTGCCTCCTGCCCTGGCACCTTGCGGGCTGCAACCTCCTCCAGGCTGTGGCACTGGGATGCTCCTGGGCCCTGGCCTGTGGGGCCATCTGTATGTCTCTGCTGCTCTCCAGGCATCCTGTGTAGTACTCTATTCTGCAGCCAGATTCCTGAAGAGAAGGAATCTCGAACAAGTGCCAGAGGTGGATGAGACATGGAGGTTCGGCGAGAGCCTGGTAAGAGCAGCCAAGAATCCTCAGCCTGGAGAAGGGCCCTGAGGGCGGTGCTCAGTGTGCGGGCCCAGGCAGCTGTGCCCCTGCCCGCTGCTGCGGCCAGAGGATGCGCGGGCTCTTCTCCAGGCTCCCGTGGGCCTGAGTCGGGTGCCCATGGAGGCCCGGCCCGGCGGGGCTGCGGGGCGGCACCGCGGCTCCCCGGGCAGCAGCCGGCCCTCTGCCCCCTGCCCTCGGGAGCCCTTGGCCAGCGGCTGCTGGCCGCGCCTCAGGGCTGTGCGGGCAGGGGAGGCCGGGCCTGGGCGCAGACAGCGCCCGGCCCAGGAGCTGAGCCCGCGCCAACCCTTCCCTCCTGCCGCTCTCTGCAGCTGGCAGAGGACAGGAGCAGAGCGGCCGAGCACCTGCGCCGGGCCCTGCGCTACGTGGAGAGCCCACAGGAGCCCCTGCGAGAGGCGGCCGTCCGGTTCATGGGTGAGTCCCGAGCCCGGGCTCCCTCCCCGGCCCGGCCCGCCGCAGCTCGGCCCCAGCCCCGCCTGCTGCCCCGGCAGCGCCAGCCGCTCTCGGCGCCGTGGAGCCCCGCCTGGCCCGGGCATTGCTGCTGCCGCCCTCTGGCAGCCGTGCCCTGGGGCGGCAGCGTGCGGCAAGGGCCGGGCTGAGCCCTGCCGGGCCAGCAGCCCGTGTGGCCACAGCGCCGGCAGCGCCGCTGGCAGGGAGCTGTGCCGCTGGGGCCGTGACAGGCTCTGTGTTCACAGGCATGGCTGGGCAGCACCTGAGGGGGCAGCAGCAAGAGCTGCAGCTGATCTGCACTGGTGAGTGAGTGAGGGCAGCGGGCTGACAGCAGGGACTGCCAGGGGGGAGCTTGTAAGCCCTGTCCCGGCCGCGGAGAGCTCTGCTCCCGTGGGCGGAGCACACGGAGATTTCAGGGCGACGTGGGCCGTTCCTGGCCCGCAGCTTCAGGCTGATCCCCTTGCTCCCTGCTCCCTCCCGGCCACGGCAAGAGCTGGCTGGGATGGCCCTTGCAGGAGGCTCTCCTTGGCTCCCGGCAGATCCGGCTCTGACCGTGCCTCTGTTCCTCTCTCTTGCAGCCCTGGAACGCCTGACGGAGGACACGAGCAGTGCCGTGTCAGAGCTGGCACTTCAAACACTGCATGTCCTCCGAACAACACCGCATGGCCGATATTCCATCTTCCAGAGGCTGCACAGGGCATGGATCACTCTGCCTCGTCTCTCGCGGCTCAGCTGGCTGCACTGCTGGAGCTCTGAGGACAGCTGATCTGGGAGGGTCTCTTAGCTGGTGCAGCCTGAGCCAGTGGGGATTTTTACTTTTCTTTAAGATTTTTCTTTTCTACCGTTCTAATTTTTACCCTCTGTAAATATAGACCGTGTTATAATATACACACTCTCACGAGATTTTCTTTGCTGCCCAGGGTCCGTAGGGCATAGGGGAGGAGGGGAAAAGGGTGCTTGTGCTCACCCAGCTGCCCAGGCGTGCAGTGCTGCAGGGAAAATGGCCAGAAGCCCCTTGGCCTTTGGTGGTTCTGATGAAGCCTTTGTGCTGGTGACAGAGCAGCTGGGCAGGGGCCGGGGCTGCGGGGATCCCTGCCGGAGCGGTGCCTGGAGATGGCCACAAGCCCTGTGCCAGGCAGGAAGCGCCAGCCGTGTCCTCCTGCCCGTGTGCTGCTGGCTGCCTTGCTGAGGGCTCCCAGGTGCCTCTGCATGGGGCTGCTCTGGAGCTGCTGTGGGGCTGCAGCTGTGGAGTACCTGCTGCAGGTTGTTAAAATCAGGAGCCCTGTGCATTCTATGTAGAGAACGCTGGTTGCATAATAGATCTGCCTTCCTGTCAAAAGCAGGCAATTAATATTAATGATTTCATCACAAAGAGCAGGAGAACACTTAAAAGTTGCCAGAGAAACTGCATTTAAAAACACTGTTAAAACAAAGATTATGATGCTACATAGGAACAGGTGCATCCCTCAAAAGCCTGGAGAAAAAAGCAAGACCTTAGAGACATGGTGCCAATAACAGCACGATATCCAAATTACACATTAAGGACTTTTGGAGAAAGTTTGTACTCTCTAGATACAAAAACTCATAATAGAATACAGTCCACCAATACATGGTGGCCATATGTTGGGCATACCACATGACACAATGTTAGCCTCATGTTTTGGTGAAATACACAATTAAGTAGGGAGTTAAAGATTGGTGGGAATTAATCTGGAGAGCTTTCTGTGTGACGGGACTAAAATAAGCTTGATTTTTAGCCTACAAAAAAAAATCTCATAAAAATTACAATTATTGTGTAGAAATGCAGGAAAGTACATATATGTGGAACGGAAAGAGCAAACATGAGACAGCATATCCAAAACATTTTTTATCTGAATTATTAAAAATATACACTTTGGATATATTTTGAATATATATATAACCTTTTGTTAGGTTGACTTGTCATGATGTTTCAGCTTTCTAGAAGACAACGATAAGGAAGATGAATGCAAGTTTATAATGAAAGTTAAGGAATGTAATTGGTCCAGTTTAAGGAACATTTCATGGCAGGAGCGAGTTTTGAAGAGAACAGGAGGAAATAGTCTCACATGTAGGCCACGGGCCCTACATGACAGTTAATTTCTGCTGCAGTGCCAAGCAGGAGCAGGGATTTTTAACCATGAGTGATGACAAAGGAGGATGTGTTGTGGTTAATTAGAGTACACTGAGTGCAAATCTACAGAAAACTCAATGATATGGCATCATATGAGGATCTAGTGACCTCCCAATAAGGCTTATCTAAGTAACTAGCATATGAATAATTAGTTATCTCCAAAAGTGCCTCATAGATATGCAATACAGGATGAAATCCAGTAAAAGAATAATAAAATATATGAGAAGCTAATTAAAAGTCTAAAGGGGATGTTGTAGTTCAGATTTTCTGTGTCTCAACCACTGGCCAGATGGATCCATGGGTGCTTTGGTGACCACTGTGTTGTAGTAATGTGAGCTGGATATGTATCACACTGCTCTGAATTGATACTACTGGGTGACAGAACAGATGCTGATGAAGGCTTAAAAAGCAGATTGAGCCTAATTTTTGGAAATTCTGGAAGCAGGAAAAATTCTGGAGAAAACATCTCCAGGCAGTGAATGAGTTTCACTGCTCTAAGGCATTAAGAGTGCTTGTATGGGACACATGCTGAGAAGAGCATCTGGCTTCTGGGCTGCAGGCTTTGGGCTTCTGGAAGAGGATTTCTTGTACAGCAGAAGTCAGTTCTTCAGGACAGAGGTGCAATCCTTTGATTTATTCTGCAGCAAAAGTCATCCACTCAAGTGAGAAAAATTATTTTTGGTACCTATTCCTGAAATGCTCTTGCTGACATTCTGCAAATAATTCTGCTACCAATGGTGAGTGGAGACTGAGCCAAAAGTAAGAGGGAAAGGAGGAGGTCAGCTTATGAAAAAAAACATTATTAAAGTCAGCACACTACTGCTAAGAGCCATCTCAGAGTCATACATAATATGCTGTCATGGGCTGTACCATAACTTTCCTGACTGACACAGTCACTTTCACTGACAAGCAACATGCAACCCTCATTACCAGTGGACACTTCAGAATATGTGACTGAAGAAGTCCTTGGGTAAAATAACAAAAACAGACCACAGTATCTACAAGATACTGTGAGAAACATTTAGAAACGAGAACAGTTAGAAAGCTTTATCTTAGTGGGAGTTCTTTAAAACAATTAGACAAGTTTTGTATTCCAGTGAGGCAGCTTCTTGCTTAAATACCAGGGATCTGATGAGATACATTTTAAGCCAGGTCATGCTTTCTTTTTTCTGCCAAATATAATTAAAAATGTATTGAAATGTTCAAGCTGCACTATTCATTAAGCATTTGCAGATGTAACACCATGAGGAGCACTGCTGCTGTTCTGCTTTTGGCACTTGACATTACCATGGCAAAAAACATGCTGAGCTAATAGAGTGTCTGGACATTGGAAACTGAAGCACAGCTGGCGTTGAGAAAAGCAATTCCCTAAACTAAAAATTACCTGTAATGCAAGTTCTTGGAATTCTCCTTTAACTAAAAAAAAAAAAAATTGTGGTGAAAATCTGACAAATAAAGACAAGGACTGGCTAAAAATACAAGCAGGGATTTTTTTTTGTTTTTCTACAAACTGTGAAAGTTTGGATTCCTGCTCCTATTTAGAACTAACCCAGAATTATCAAGTTTGAAGTCCTTTACAATTTTTTTTTTCTTTTAATTTATGAAATATGTTAAACCATCATCTTAAATTATGAAGTCTGATTTTAAACCACAATGTCATCAACAGCAATATGAATTCAAGACCAGAGAGATTTCTTCCTGAAAGATGCAGGTTTGATAGGGCTGCAGTTTGTAGGGCAAGCACGATGGTACTTAAGCACATACTTTATACCAGTAAAATGCAAAATCATATAATATTTTAGGTTGTGAAAAGAGATTTGAGACCATTGGGTCCAATCATTAATCTTTCTAAATGAACCACTAAATAAAGGACATTCCTAAGTGCCACATCTACATGTCTTCTAAATACCTCCAGAGACGGTGACTCAGCTGCTTCCCTGAGCAGCTGTTACAATGATTTACAGCTCCTTTGGTGAAGAAATTTTTCCTAACACCCAGCCTAAACCTCCCCTGCTGACTCCTGAGGTCATTTCCACTTGTCTCATTTCTTGTTTCTTAGGAGAAGAGACCAACCCATGCCTGCCTAACCTTCTCTCAGGAAGTTGTACAAGAGTGAGAAATCCTCCTGACCCTTCTTTTCTCCACAGTAAGCCACCCCAGTTCCCTCAGAGTACTTCCTCAGAGGGTTCCAGCTCCTCCTCTTTGTTGGCCATTCTGTGTGCATTGATCCCACCATGTTACCTTTTTTGTGACTGTAATGAACCTGTTCACATTCAGTAAAAGCTTGGTTCCCTGCTCTTCTGGGTCAGAAAAATTCCCTATTTTGCAGCTGATCTTCTGGATTCGTGCTCTGCCTCTGGCCAATGATACAGGGTTTTTTAAGCCAAACCTTAATTTGAATTATTCTTATTGGTAGGTTGTCAAGTCTCAGTTTGAATTTTCCTTTGGGAATCTTAAAAAATCCATTTAATGGAGTTTCCATCAATGTATTCTTTTTTCAGTAATAAGTAAGCCTTATGTAGTAAGACACTACGTATCAGACACTTCCCTTGGCAAACAGTGATCCTTGCTTACTGAAAACTCCCTCACTACAGGTTATTTTTAAAAACTGTATAATAATTTTGATGTGTCATAATCCACCAGTAATTTTGAACAGTAGCTTATCTCAGTCCAATGTCATTCTTGGCTGATGGCCTGGAAGCATTATCTAGATCTGGAAAGGTCAAAAACAATTTCAGTGCCAAAGTAATGATAAGCTGCAGGTGTGAGTGGAAGCTTTCCAGATCACATAAAATGCCAGGAAATTTTCCCAAAAAGATTTTTTTAGCATTTATAAAGTAATTGAAATAAAAAAAATATTAATATATCTGTAATACGTAAGTAGCAGAAGAAAAACTGTAAGTTTTGCTGTCTGTAAATTATTGTATTCATCAGAAATTTTTTAAAACATAAATTGGAGTCAGTGAAATGTTACTAGATCATGTTCCATATTACAAGCTCTTCAGTGAATGTTGTGGGCCAGTATTTTGTTCTTTGTATGTGCCTGTGTTATGTGAACATTTGGAAATAATTTTTGCAATCAGAACGGTGAAGAATACACGTTCTTATGATGTATGGACTTCTCATTCCTTTAAGACTCCTTAAAGTTCAATCAATCCAGACTTTGTGGTTACTTTGGAACAAAAAACCACCTCTTAAAAACTCACAGATGGAGAAAAATCAAAAGCTTAAAGATGAGACAAACTAATAGGAGTAGGAGGTTATAGATAGGCAGTAAGCTAACCTATGCCCAGTTTGGCTTGTAAAATGGCAGTGGAAAACAAGCCAGGCAGCCCAGCAAAGCACAGGTCTGCCACAGAATGTTCAGAGGGAGCTGAGCCTGGGGCCTTGCTCCCAGCCAAGCACTGAGAGTCAGGAGGAGCTCTGCTCTCACGTACCATTGCCACTGCCCTTGACGTTATTCAGGTCTGTCTTTTGCACCTGTGCTCAATGAGAGATTCATAAAGACTTGTGTCCGTGTCAGATCATAGAAAGAAACCAAACAGAGCTATTGAAGGACAGATATGTGCCATCTAGAAATGCTAAGACATAAAGGGAAAAAAGCTGGATTACCCCACATCATTATTTTTTTCCCCAGGTCAAATGAACATTTTACATTAGTCTTGTTAATTTCTTCTTTTTCAAATGGGTGAAAACACTTAGTTTAATTCAGACCCTACAGCTCTGATACATCAGGTATCACATATCAGTCAGGAGCTGAGACTGCCACTGCAAAGCCCACAGCTATGGCCAGAAATGCAGCAGCCTGCTTACCCAGTTGTTTCTCTCCCTTTTCTTTCCAAAACTCTGTGCATACCATTGGTCTAATTTATTAAACTTTTTTTTTTCCCCCGAGAGAATTAATTGTCACCTTGAAAAATCTATGGTTTCATTCTTGGGAGTGCTTCTGGAATTGCTTTTTTTTTGTTGATGGCAGCATTGATATGAGCTGCAGCATGCTCCAAGGTGTTTCTCTAGCAGATGGTGCAAAATATTTTATAATATGGTGGTTGTAACAGTGGGAGTAGTTCCTATGTTCCTGGGAAAGCAGACTTCAAGAAAACAAAAAAATTGTCATGATTGCCAGGATGTTTAAGCAGTTGTCAGGACAAATATAGCAATACTGTTATCCCTGCAAGTTATAGTTTTCATATAGCAATGGCTAGATTTCTTCATCTTTCTGCTTTGATGGTATTGAAGTAAGACGAGCAGCAAAGATTGCAACCAGACTTTTAATCACTGTTTATAATTACATTACAGTTATAGTAAGTGATGAGAAATAAATGAATAATTATTTGTTCATTTTAGCATCAACAGATAACAAGTATCAGCACCAGAGCCTTGGAAATGTCATCAGCTCTGAGGATGCTGATAAAAACAGGGGATAGCACACACACAGAGACATTAATGCTTTGTTAATACCTTGAGACTGCTGTATCTGTATGGCTCATGAGGCTGCTGTGTGGTTAATCAATACCTGTGCATCTCAAAAAATGTACAGTCATAGCTACTTCACATTGCATTCACAATAAATTTATTTAAGAAAGAAACAGCACACAGATTTTCAGTGGAGGTGGATTTCCTTTGTGTGTGTTCACTATTTGAATATTTGTACCATATTAAATAGGTTAAATAGAGCATATCTTTATAATTCATCTTTCATCTTTGTTCTTAACGCTCCAAAAGTCTGGACTTTCTCATTATATTTCCTTTAAGTTGGATATTGAAACTAATGAAAACCTAGAAAAATACTAAATATATTTCTAATTTGATGCTTATTAAAATCCAATTTGGAAAAAAATTGTATTCACATTACCTTAGGGCTGTATTGAAATGCTTTTCAGCTGTCAAAAAAAGTTAAATGCAGAGAAAGCACACACTAATGAGTTTGATAGTAAAGGCTTCATTTTGAGAAATCTGTTTTAAAGATATATGCTTTCCTAGCTTTATATTTTACAAATAGAATGAATCATCATGAAAATATTTATTAATACATATTTTGTTACTCCAATGCTTCTGCCAGTGTTAAGGCTTTAGGAGTCAGTATTAAACTCATTGATGCTATTGAAAAGCTTTTGTATTCTCATGACCAATGAAGTTATCTATTATTTTCTGAAGTTTTTTCTAGCAGTAACATTCCTTTCCCTGTCACAAAAAAGGTTGGTTTCCTAACAACCGTGTAAGATTTTGTTCTCATATATCTTAAAATATGCTGTCTGGTACTTGTCTTTGATATTCAATTTCAACACATTTCCCCACAGTTAATTGAGTTCTTTAGTTTATTAACTGTTAGAAACAAGTCCTGAAATGCAGCTAAATTGTATAATACCTAGAATTGACTATATTTACTCCTGGTTTACCTGAAAAATAGAATTTGCTGATTGAGATATCTGCAAAATCTTTCTGACTTTACCACCACAGTCATGGTGTTTATTTCATTTTCCATGAAAAATGTTATCAAGTTTAGTAAAACCTCAACTGGAAATTAGTAGGATAGACATTTTAAAAGTGATTTTATGAAAATACTGTCACTATTTTCAAAGCAGACTTTTGTCTGTGAGTGTCTCCATTTACCCCAGGATCTAGGGTACACATGCTTCCTGACAGCCAAAGGGCACAGCTGCTTTAGCAAGTCCCCGTGCTTTGCCAGACCCTTTCTGCTAATCCACCGCTCTCCATGCTGCCCCAGTCCTGTGAAATTTCAACAGAGTATTCTGGGCTGGAAGAGACCCACAGGGATCATCGAGCCCAACTCTTAAGTGAATGGCCTGTATGGAGATCAAACCCACAACTTTGGTGTCATTCCTTGCTTTTCTGGAATACACACCCATAAAAACATTCAGTCCTCATGTTTGCAGGTGCTGAGCTGCTGCTGAATTATTTTGAGTGCAGTGTATTTGTTGCAGATGGTGTGAACAACTCTCACCAGGCTCTGCAACCCAAGTACACTGTGGCCATTTGATTCTACACTCTCCTTTGCCATGGCAAGGACCCCTAACATCTTCAGAAGGGCAATTTGCCACCTCTAGCTCTGTGGCCTCCCCATTACTTATCAGCAGAAGTCAATGTAGGACTTGGGACAAGAAATAACTTAAGAGCTTTTACTTTCCATAATTAATTTTTCTAAAATCTTTTCATAAGTAGAGAAACACTACTAACAAGATACAACTCTATCTTTTTTTTTTTGTTTTGTTTTGGTTTTTTTTTATTGCTTGGTTTAGTTTGGGTTTTTTTCTTTTGTTTAGATGGGCTTTTTGTTGTTTTTTGTTGTGTTCTGATGCATAAAAATGAAAAAGGATAATTCCTATTGAAATGTCAAAGTACTGAGGTAAACAGATAGTAATAGACTTTCACTCAGGCATTATGATTACTTAAATACATTGCCACAAAAAGGCAAACAATCAACAGAGTTCTTTAAAAGGTTCAGTGCAGATTAGTTTCTGGCAAGGACTGTGCACTGCTCAAGGCTTCATTAAAGCCTTCCATTTATGAATTGTCAGGAAAAAGCAAAAGATGCTATGTATGCTATAAAATGAAACAAAAGCCTCAGAAGCCCTCACAGGGCATTGGGCAGCTCATTTTAAGGAGGTTGTGAGTGCCATTATCTATCACTGCCTCGAGGTCACAGATAGCAGCAGGACTTGGGAAATAAAGGCATCAATCAGGAACAAACATTTATGTGTGTGCCTCTCCAGAGTTTAATTCTAATCTGAAAAAGAGCTTTAAATGTGAAATACAAATATTTATTCTCCCCCTTTTTCAAAGGGAAAGTGTATTTGAGGACATGCAGCACCACACTGACTCCCCTCCTGACTCTGTTGTCTCTGACAATAGGTGGCACTGGGAATTTTCACATGCAAATCTGTTGAGTTTATCCTTCAGTTTTTTGCCATTGAAGTAGTCCCCTGTAAACATTTCCCTGTATAAAATGTTTTGGAAATATCACAAGCTATATCCTTCAGTTATTTACATAGTGTCATTCCATTGTTTTGAGACCATTTGTTAAAGGAAAATAATGAATATTCACATTACTGGACACAATATTGATGCTGGGAGACTTTTTTTTTTTTCTGTTTTCTGAGTTAGTTATTTCCACCATACCTTCATACCTGTGAGAGTTAATTTGTCAGAGTTTCTTTGTCAGCTCTCCAGGATGTCTGACCAGAGCATGACAAATTTTCCAATTTAGCTATTTTATGTACCCTTTCCACAACTTTTGCCTTTCTTGTTCAAAGAAAGAAGGAAATGAAAGACACTTGCATTCCATCAGATAAGGTTTCTCCTTAGAGCACAACTGCAACAGCAGGATGCTCTTGCTAGATTCTCTTCTTTTTGAATAGGGTCTGATGCTTCAATGTTCTTCATGAGGAGGTTGTATCTGTGAACAAGCTCTCTGGTTCCTTTCCAAACCTTCTCTGGTAAGATGCCCATGTGTGTTGGGACTTTTGCTGACTAGAGACTGGAAAAGTACAAGGCCGTGGCTAATTCCAAGTCCTGCACCTACAAGATAGCGTGTCCTTGGGCCTAGCTGGGTAAGATGACAAGTAGACAGACATGGGAAATAGGGAATGTAGGCCCAAAAGAATGAGGAGGAGTGATGGTATAGTTTAACCAATAGATCGCTTGGCTTACAGAATATTAATAAGCTTATTACTTGCTGTATAAGTGTCTGATGCTTTCTTCAATAAACGGAACTTGTTGATGACTTGTATTGAGTCCTGAGTTTTCCCTGCATCCGACAAATAGCTCGTCCCCAACAAAGGCCTCATTCTGCAACAAATGGTGCCCGAACAGGGACCCTATGGACTCTACGGACTCTGCAGACCCTACAGACCCTATGGACTTTACTGAAGATTTGAGCTTGTGAGCCACGGTCGGTGCAGTATTTGGGAGTCAGTCCCGACGCAGCCCAGGAGGCACAAAAAGTGGGCCCTGACTCAGGACACCCTGGAGTCCTGGAGAAAGGCGAAAGGGTGGGCTGCAGTGCCCTGGCTGTTATGAACAAAAATTCTGTTAATTTTTTTTGTGAGGAAAAGTTACAAAAAGGCAGCCAGATCACTGTCGCTGCCAAAGTTCTGCTTGTTTTGTTATTGTAGTCATGGGTCGTTGTAGCTAATCGCTCCTTTTGTATTAGCAGAGCCTTGCCCCAGGCTAAGGTGTACTTTTCCCAGAATGGTGAAGAGACCTGAGAGGGTGGGGGGGGTTATGCAAAGTGACTGCAGGACCAGCATGCTTTGTGGGACCCCTACTCCAAACGTGCAAGAAGAACCCCAAAAACAACGAGCCACCTAAGAGTTGAGAGACTGGAACGATGTCTGGACGTGAGGAGCGGAGTGCTCAGCCTGCAGAGATGCGGAACACCTTCGGAGTCCCTCTCGCCCTGACCACAGGAGTCATCCCTGGCACCGAGACTGAGGGGGACGGGGCCGGGAAAAATAACATCGGATGGGATCACTACACTCTAAAGGCTCCCACGGGGACCGGATCCCCAGCTCTGCCCCTAGAGGACAAAGCTGCGCACATCCTCCTCCTCTGAATCGCCCTGGGAGAGACGACGGGAGACTGCAACCTCGCCGAGCCGCCCAATCCTGAGCTGATCACTTCTGATAAAGGCATTAAAAAGGAGAAGAAGTCTCCTGGCCCTGTTTATTTCACTGGCAATCTCTCAGGAGAGTCCAGCTGACTGAATGCCACCGATGTCCTAGAAAGGCTGCAGCGCGCTAAATGACAGGTTAGAAGGTAATACAGGGACAAGCGGCATATAATCCTTTTAAATGCTTTTAAGAAAAACGGGAACTATAGACTGTCGATTTGGGAAGAGAATTCCCGAGATTGCTGCATACAGACTTGCAAAAACGTGTGTTGTGGTGCTGACGCTGCAAGTACACGCACAATGAATGAGCGGCTGTGCTGTGATGGCGGCAGCAGCCGCGGCTCGGGGCGCCTGCAGAGCTGTGCCACTCCGAACTCGGCATGGGCGCTGCGCCATGGGGAACAGCAGCGGCGGGCGGCTCGCCTGAGGCGGCAACGGCAGCTCCAAGCAGTGGCGGGCGTGAGGAGCGGAGAGCTCCCCCGGTGGCAGCGGCAGGGGGAGCGGAGTCCCGCCATGGTGGGGAGCGACCCGCGCCGCCCGGGATGCTGCGCTGCAGCGGGGCACGCAGTTAGTCAGCCTACAGCGCGTCTCGCGAAACAGGAAGCCCAGCGCGGGGGGCGCCCCGCTCCGATACGGGCGGTGGCGCGGGACTGGAGCGCTTTCCCAGCGCGAGCGCTTCTTCCCTCCGACCCGCGGCCGGCGGTGGCCTTCCTTTAGACCCGGCAACCAGCAGAAGCCTCAGTTTAAGCCTGGCACCCTCAATAGACTGTACTTTAAGTGGACTGCAAGCCGCAGCGTGTCCAGGCGAGGGTCAAGGAGCCTGCTGCAGCGAGCAGACAACCAGTGGGAGCTTTATTGATCGGACGCTCAGCTGACAGCATGTTGGGACTTGCTGTTTAGACTAATGTGGGAATCCATAAAGTCAGAGGGTTTATAGGAAATGGTTAAAAAAGAGTATTTAGGCCTCAGGATGAGGCCTGAAGTTCTGTTACAGCAGAAAAGTTTCCCAAGCAAGCAGAAAAGTTTCCCAAGCAGTAGACGTGACAAATAACAATACAACTTTTTAGATTTGGCTTTAGGATGGCAACAAGTTTATTTAATGTATATCTTTAGAAGGTTACTGTGAATAGAGCTCTGTTCTTTGTTTCTTATGAAATAGTCTTTGTTTTAACTACCATTACGTATGTTTTATAAGGTTGGATGGAAAGCTTGTCAATATGTCTTGTTTTGGTGTGATTGGCTGAAAATCTAAAATGAGATGATTTTATGTCATTCCGTTTTATCCCACCTTCTGGGGCATTTCCCATTAGGCCAGCATGCTGTTAACATCTAACAATGTTCTGAGGCTCATGTGTTAATAATAATAATAATAATAATAATAATAATAATAATAATAATAAAAGCTGGTCTAGATTTGTCCAGTGTGGCCCATATTTGGACTTTTTGCCACGGCAAGTGGGTTCCTCTCTTAAGACGTGGGTTTCTGACACCATTGGATCTAGAGCTGCCCTGGTGCCCTGACAGACTAATTAGCAGCAATTCACATCGAGCCTTTGAAATGCATATGGAGTCGCGGAAAGAGTGCTTTGCAGTTCTGGCTGTGCCGCTCCTGATTCAGCATAAGCGCTGCACCATGAAGGGCAGCCACGGTGAGCGGCTCGCCTGAGGCAGCGGCGAGCAACAATACAGCAGCCACGGAGCCCGAGCCAGGCGGGCGGTGCCGTGCCCGCGGTGCGGTGCACTGCGCACTGGCCAGGCTGGGTGCGCGGAACTCAGCAGCGGGTGGGCAGCCTGTGGCGGGACCCACCGTGCCCTACTGGCAGCCTGAAGCGGTGGCGGCGACGGCGCAAAGAGGGCGCAGCGCGGTGGGGGGGCCCCCGCCGCGGGGCCGCGACTCGCGCCACCGAAATGTTGCGCTGCGTCCAGCAGCAGCTCCCTTAACCCACCGCACCACAGCGACACGAGCGGCAGCGGCCCGATCCCAGGGCCTTCCAAGCGCGACTGCTTTCCCACCTCCCCCCCGCGGCCAGGAAAAGCTTCAGTTTTAGACCTAATAGCCGTAATAAATGTGACTCTTGTCAAAAACAAAAACAAAAACAACAACAAAAAAAATCCCTCCTACTGCAATTAAGAAACCAGTGATAATAAATAAGCGACACTGAAGAGCATTGCTTTCAAGACGCTCCTCATCTAGATTAAAAAGACCTTTTTGTTCTTCCTGGCAGAGACTGTGAAAGAGAAATAGAGAAATCAATGTGGTGAATACGTTGAGATAAATTTTGGCCGGTTTAGCTTAGCATCCATTATGCTGTCTTAAAATCACCTGTATTAACATAGACTTTAAACATCAGAAGCCCAGATAACTCAGTCACTGGAACATCACGCTCTAAAATTGTATTTTGAAAAATTTAAAAATGTTAAAGATGTGTTAAAGTGATTGTATAAGTAAGATGTAATAAGTGTGCTTTTTGTATTCTTTGGGCCTTGCTTGGATGTGGTAGATGTAAAAGCAAACACTGAATTCAAAAGAATTTTTCCACAGGTATACCTTGGACAAACTCCTTATGTTTAGGTGCATTCAAGTGTAAAAATACTGTAGCAAAAACACGAAGAAAGTTGTTTTAGCTTAGTATTTTAGAGTTAAACCTGTAAGTAAGTTATAGTAAATTTTATATTATATTCTATAGAATATATTATATTCTATTCTATATATTCTATATAATAAATTCTGTTCATTGCTAAGTAGTTTAAGTTAAATTATCTATTAAGTGCCATTAAATGTTTAATACTGCTAAGGTTAAGTTTTTTAAAGTTTATGTCCTCTTAGGTTTAAGTGCTGTTCAGTTTAATTTCTGTTAAATTTAAGTGTTATTAAGTTTAAGTGAAGTTAGATTCTGTTACATTTAAATTAT
Organism: Zonotrichia albicollis; assembly: GCF_047830755.1. Classification (NCBI taxonomy): domain Eukaryota; kingdom Metazoa; phylum Chordata; class Aves; order Passeriformes; family Passerellidae; genus Zonotrichia; species Zonotrichia albicollis. Next base: position 14,899,599 of record NC_133827.1, read on the forward strand.
ATTAGGTTTAAGTTATATAGAATTGAAAGTTGGTTGAGTTCTGTAGAATTTAAGTGATTTTATATGTAAGTTCTGTTGATTTGAAAATCAACAGAAAAGTTCTATTAAGGTTAAGTTTTGATAATGTTAAGTTTTGATAAGGTTAAGGTCTGTTAAACTTAAGTTCTGCTAAGTTAAAGTTCTGTTACATTTAAGTAAAGATAAGTTCAAGTGATGTTAAGTTCTGTAAAGTTTAAATGTCTTAAGTGTTTTAAGTTTAAGTGCTATTAGGTTTAAGTGATGTTAGATAGATTTATGCCAGGCGTTTATTTTATGACTTGTGTACAAGGTGTTGTCGTGTGTTTTGCGGAGAAAAGAAGAAACTTCACAACTTGTAAAAGTTGTAAAGCCCGGTATGCTTTATTACGACGCGCGCCGGACGCAAGACTCCCCAAAAGGGCATGCGTACTTCTGAAGATTTCAGACTTCTTTTTATCTCTCTTCTAAATGCATATGCATATAGTTTTACAATAAGTTCATACATATTCATCTTGCATGACACTTAGCACTAGTTCTTCTTTATCGGAGGAATTCTTAGGTCGGGGGCAGATTGACCTCGTGGTTTTTCTGTTTTTCTTTCTCTGTCTCTTTGCTGTCTCTGGAACGCGGCTTCTCTTTCAGCTTTAGCTCTACAGACTCTTCACTTCTCTCAGACACTTCACTTAGTTCAGGATGGATCTTTACTCTGTCTCATTCCCCCCTTTCCTAGGAAATAAGTAAATTCTTTTACTTCAGGAAAATTTCTACGACAATAAGTGTCTTTTAATGTTTCACTATGTACGTTTGATAAAGAGGTTAGTACAGCTATTCGTTGTAGTATTCTCTAGTTTTAAATTAACAATGTAATAGATAATTTTAAGCTTATTTCAACTAATATTAGTAAAACTAGAATAGGGTGGCACAACTTATTAAAGATTCTATTTGCAGTTGGTGATTACTTAAAGATTACATCTTACTAGTGATTATTTGTATTTTATTCTTTGTAGAACTCTGGTTATTTCTTTTGTATCATGTTGGACAGTAATTAAGGTTTTCTTTCCACTTTCTCGGATTTCTTTTAAGATTTCTAATAGGTCTTGGTGCTTAATTAATTGTTTTACTAATGTAAGGTTCGCCCCGATAGGGGTAGGTGGTAGTCTGTGATACATTGTGTAATTGGCTGTAATCAGCTGATGGGATGTTACTGGTACTAAATACGAAAAATCACACCCAATAATCTTAACAAAATTACAAATAAAAATACAGAGATTAGAATGGTTTCTACTAGACAGAATAACATCATTGCTATCAATTTGTACAGCAGCATAAGCAGTTTTCAAACATACACTCTTTTCTAGTATATACGAGCACAGTTTTCTGGTCAGTGACTGGATGAATTTCAAAGTGACAAATACTCTGTTCAGTGTCTAAACACATCTTGGGTATTAGCAGTATTGTTTTCACAAATGAATCTCATTTGTTCTCTAGTAATGCAGGATTCTAAGTTTACTATCTGCCACTTTTCATTCATCTTTTCGTGCTCACACTCTATGTTCTGAAGGATAGAGTGTTGTTTCTTCATGGTTTAATCTTAGTGCAATGATGGGATGGATAACATAAATAGTGGCATTACATATGGTAAGCACAAAGGCAGTGGCTACATTAGAAATAGGATCATAGGTGAAATTCACTATAGTCTACTAGGATTAAAACTTCTTTTCAAAATTAATTGCATTATCTCATTTAATTTTTTGAATTTTAGCTGGAAAATTACTTTCACTCCTTTCTTATATGATTAGAGCTGCTGTTGCTTGTATTTATAACTGTGCTTGTATACAACTGAAAGCTAAAGACACATTATCTTGAACTATACTAAGTGTTTCTACTATCAATTTGTGGTCTTGGTCTCTGGCTTTTTCATACTTCTTTACTTTGGCAATACTTTTGAAATTTGTCACTGGCTAGTTCTTAATGCTAGTAGAGATTACTATAAAGGCTGCTTTAATTTTGTTAGCCTACTTGCTGCAGCAGCCAGTTTATTCATCAGTATTTCTGAATCAATTCTATTTAAAACTCTTAATCTTGTCTCTAATATGCTAGTTAGATGTTTGTTATGGGGAACAGGAACTGCTTTCTGTCTATGATCATCCCTCTCTGCCAGAGGGATGTGCTGGGCTCATACTATAAATTCAGACACACTTCACAAGTGTATCTGACAGAGGTTTAGGTCATACTTGAGACAGATGTTTGTTCTGAAATGTAGAGACTTCAGGGAATCTAACTTCTCTCTCTCTCTCTGAAGTACCTGACTTCTCAGATGTGTGGCAAGCAGGAATGTCTCTCTTGGCCACTTACTTTGCCTTTAGCTAAGATCAAGCTGTGGACTGTGTTCAGGGCAGAAGATAATGGAGGGGAAATCTTGAGAGAAGAGCTTAAATTCATTGCAGTGCCTCAGAAGAAACTGGGATCAGGTTTCTGCTATTTGAAACACTCAGCACAAAAGTGATGCTCAAAATCTTACAGCTTGCTGCTGAGCTCTGAGGGGGTCTTTCTCTCTACTTCTTTTAAGCAGAATCTAACTGCTTCAGACTGGGACAATCACTGATCTAAATCTCAGTAGGAAAAGGGATAGCTATAAATAAGGAAAATTACTTTCTTTGCTTGGGTTAGTTTACTACTTGCAGTTCAGTACTCTTTACTAGCTATTGCCTGGGGGTTCAGCTAACCAGCTTGGAAAATGACTTAAGGAAACTGATTTCTTGGTGTTCCTGGTTCTAGGCACCAGGAGAGCTGGCTCCTTCTTTTCTTGTTCTGCTCCTGAGATATGTTTGTTTTTGTGACCATGTTTCTAGCTCTCAAAGGAAGTTTTTAGGAAGGAGGAGCAGGCTGGTTGGATTTTTGAGATGTTAATTTGTATTATCAACTCTACACGTTTGAGAGACTATTCTGGATTGAATAACAGCTGTTGTTCAGTCACATTCTTTACTACGTTAGGTCTAAGTTTGGAGTTTGGGTAGAGTTTGAACTAGTATGGGGTGTATAAGGCCCCGCTGTGGTAAAAAGTGCAGTGTCTACTTTGAATTCAAATGAAAGTCTGACAGTAACTTGAGCTCAAAGGCAGGTCACTTCTACAGGCTGTATTAGGGTGAAATTACACCAACAGTCTGATTCACTTAGGTTATCACAGATTTCTTGGTGTTCATATACACCAGGGGAGGTTCAGACACTAATTACATCTGGTCTCTCATAAGCTATCTTATTGATGACTAAGCACTTTACTTTGATTTCTTCTCTTCAGATTCTTTGAAGTGTTCACAACTCTTGTTCTTGCTATTTTTACTCTTCACATACTTGATTCTCGTGGATTACTACAGTAGATATGTTTAATATAAATTTTCTTTATCTCAGAAGGTTTTCTTATGGATCTAGTATACTGATTAAATGCCAGGGACTAAGGTCATTCAGCATTGCTTTGGGTAGAGGTACTTTCTAGTTCTAAAACTTCAGTTATAATTCTATACAAAACAATTCTGTACACTAAAGTATGAGCTACTCTCGACTGCAATATACTCATTTTGTCTGAATAAGTTTTAGTCTCAGTTCATTGTTTCTTGGTGTCACTCTTGAAGGGGCTTCTGGGCCTTCTTCACTTGAGAGTGATGGATCTAGCATTCTGCTCTTTGATTTTGATTGCAGTGAAGGTGGTGAGAGGTACTTGCAGTGGTCTCTCTCACTGTGGTTCTGAAGTTTTCTCTGTAAGAGACTTAACATATACATCAACCCCAGGCTATCTAACTCTTTGCTCTGAGTTCTAGCTACAAGTTTCTCAATTACTCTGAGTTGTTTGCTTAATGCCACTATGTAAGTGGACATTCTGGACATTCTCCTTGTATTCTATGGTCTTCTATAAGGCATTCTAAAAGGATTCAGCATTCTTTTAGTGCAAAAGGTTTAGTTTGAATTTGCAATAGTGCTAGTGGAAGAGCTTCTTGCTCCAGTCTTATGATTTGCTGCTTAATTAAATGATTCATTCTCTACTCTTGGTTGCTTGATTGGGGGCGGTATGGGGTGTGAAGTTCTTAATCTATGCTTAGATGGCTTCTAATCTGTTGCACTATTTTGGAAATGACAGGTGATTCTTTATCTGAGGATATTGTGGCTGGAACTCTGAAGCGTGGTATTATCTCTTGTGAAAATGATCTGGTCACTTCTTGAGCTTTGACAGTTCTGGTGGGGAATGTTTCTGGCCACTCTGAAAATGTATTTATTAATACTAGTAAATACTGATACTCCTCTTTCTTTGGGAGTTCTGAAAAGTTGATTTGCTACTGCTGTACAGGCTCATGGCCTCTCTCAGTCTGACTGAGTTTTGGCCCGGGGGTATTTTGAGGTTAGTCTGGAGGCAAGGATCACATTATCAGCTCACCTGAGTGATAGTGGCATATAGATTGCTGACAATGATACAACTGTCTTTTCAATCAGATGTGTGTTCTAGAAAGCTTGTGGGAATTACTACTTCAAAGTCAACACTTCATTTTAGTGCACTCTGTATCACTCGCAGCTTTGGTCATTTTGAGAAAGGAGCTACACTCTATAAAAGGTTTTAAGTAATTAGGCTTTAGTGTGTTTTCTAGTGCCCTTCTTTCACTAGTAACTACGAAAATGGGAAGGGATTACTAGCTCTCTTTCAATGGTAGTTCACCCTTTGCAGTTGTACGTCTCTTTTGATTAGTATTATTGTATTATGGCTTACCTTCGAGGAAAATCTGTACTTCACTCTTTGCTGCTTTCTTTGCTTCTCTATCTGCTAGCTCATTTCTTTCTTCTAATTTTAAGTTCACTCTCTGGTGTGCTTTAATATGCTTTTTCAGGTAGCTGAACTGCTTCCAGCAGCCGGATTGTCTCTTCTTTCTCTGTGAGGTCAGCAGTCTCCTCTCCTTCCAGATGGCTCCATGTGCATGCACAACTCTGAATGCCTTTTGCTGTTTCTAAGGCATGGGTCTATGCATTTATCTCAGCATCCTGTGCTGAGGTACTTGTTGGTAAGGGTCTAGACTCTATTACTTCTCTGCAGGTAGTCACTGTGAATTTTGCAATGTTGCTTTCTTGTCAGTGAACTAGGTCTCTGCATAGTCCGGAGGAGTGTCCTTTAAGTCTGGGCGGCTGAAGTAGGTAGCTTTAATGGTCTCCAGGCAATCGTGGTGTACTGTTTCTCTTTGATTCTACTGAGAAAAGAAGTTGGGTTGACAATATTAGTCACTACTATCTCTACATCATCTTGCTCTACCATGATGGCTTGGTATTTCAGAAACTTCTCTGGTGAAAAGTCAGTGGCTACTCTTTACTTCCAGTACTGCAGACACTGTGTGGGACACTAGCACAGTCATTTTTGTCTCAGGGTAAACTTGTGTGCCTCTTGAATGTTCAGCACAACTGCTGCTACAGCTCTGAGGCAACCTGGCCATCTTTAAGCTGTTGCATCTAGTTGCTTAGAGAAGTAAGCAACTGCCCTCTGGTATGGACTCAAGTCTCGAGCCAATATTCTCAGAGCAATTCCTTGCATGGAAAAATAGAAAGAATGCTTTACTTATATCTGGAAGTTTCAAAGTTGGAGCCGACATGAGGGGACTCTCTAGCTGGCGAAGGGCCCGTGTGGTGTCTCTTGTCCACTGGAGATCTCAGTTTTCATTGGCAATAAGAGCATAGAGGGGTCTGGAGATTGCTTTCTGTTTCACTACCTGTGCCTTTTTCTTTGAGACTCTGTGTCTTTGGAGTTTTAGGAAATTCAAAAGGCTTACTGTCTAGGCTTCTCTCGCTTCTCTCGTCTGAGTGGCTACTAAAAGATCATCTATGTACTGCAACAGCTTCTTTTCTTCTTGTAGAGCTTCCTGGGACTCTGGGTCTTTGCAAGCTGTTCTCCACTCGGAGTGGAGAATTTTGAAGCCTCCAGGCACATGGACTATGTGAGCTTGTGTTTGAATGCAAAAATGTTTTGGCTGGCTTCGTGGATAGGGAGGCAAAAGAAGGCATCTCTTAGGCCTAAAACAGTGAACCAGGTTAGCTCAGGTGTTAAACAAGGTTAGTAAGGTCTATGGATTTGCTACCAAGGGTACAAATTCTGTGTTATCTTATTGACAGCTCTTGATCTAGTACTATCAGTTATTGGACTGATTCTTTCTTTACTTTCTTTTTGAGGGTACTACTCAGTTCTCACTGGTTGTGTTCTTTCATTAAGTTTGATGGGGGAGCATCTCATGGGGGAGCATCTTTCGCTCTCCCTGGTGCAGCAGAGGTTCATACTCTTGAAAACACTTATTTACTTATTCTAATATCTCTTTACTAATGTCTTTCTTAATTTCAGTGTCTGTTAATATTAAGTTTAACATCTTTATATTATTTGCCTCCAGAGTAACCTTTCTCACTTGAGAATGTTTAGCAAATTGAGCGAATTGTACAAAAGCTTTTAGGTACACATAGTACACATGTTACTTTAAAGGTTTGCAAAAGTATGCTTTCTCAGACTGGCTAGTTGTTCATTTTCTACACTACAACATAAACATTCTCTACAGGTACTAAAGCTTTATTTAAAACTGAACACATGACTCTTGTGCTGACAAAAATTCTTCTCTTTTGGGAAGGTTACTTTTACTTCTTTTACTTTGGGAGGAAGCCTTTACAAATCATATGTACTCATTTTGCGAACTGTGATTGCTTCGCATTTCAGCGTGATAATCTTTGCCTGATTTCATATGTTGCTATCTTATGCTGCATGCTGAACAACATGTTTGATTTGCTTTCTCTTTGCTTTGTTTTCCTTTTCAGGGGCCAAGACTAGAGAGCAGTCCGATCTCACAGTCTCTTTGTCATTCTGGGTGATTTCTTAAAACAAAAGACATTTCAGCATACAAAAACTATCTTATTTATCTTCTTATTATAAAACAGTACTAACAGCAATGAAGCACTATAAATCTTTTTATTTTCTGAGCTGCTCTTACTGGCAACTTCTTCTCAATGAGCCCCTCTCAAAAGGGGCTAATTTAGGAACTTGTTTGCTCTGGTCAGTTCTCATTATTTATTTCTCTTTGCTCTATCTCGCTTCTATTCAAACTTTTTTACAGACTTTCACAGTAGTTTCTCAGTTTTCTTCTTATACACACAGCTTCAGGTGGCAGGTATCAGATGTGATTCTCACACACAAGCTCTAAGACCTTAGGTTCTGAATCCGCTTGACTAGAAACTTCTAATTTACGCTCGGGGCGTGTACTCTGACACTTATTGGAACAGCAAAACAGCAATACTAGTGTTTCTCATAAACACCGCACTGCAATAATACTTGCACATCTAGCTTTTGCCCACAGGCCATTCCCGTGTTCCCTGGGGAGACAGGGCAGCCAGAGCTGTCCCTGTGCCCAGGGCACAGCCACTGTCACCTCACACAGCCTGCTAGCCTCTTGATGTACTAAAGGCTCTCCGAAATTGCTCACAAAGGCAGGCTATTCTGTTTGTTACAGAGAACTTTAAATTTCTACAGCAGATTGTTTCCAGTAAAGACTTACTGCAGTACTAACTGAAGTCTTATAAATCTCATAAGTTTCATTAACTAATTCATCTCATTCACTTCTTCTATATAAATTCTGTTTTACAAAATATCAGTCTTTTCTAGTTCTCTTCTTGTATTGGAATATGTATCCCAATATAACCAGTTAGATGGTGCCCAGGCCAGTTCTGACTTTCGCTGCTGGGCCACAGGCAGCTCTGCGGTGTTATACCTCAAAGATACCTTGGCTGGCGGCAGAGTGCAGCGGGGCACAAGACAGGACTCCGTTCTCCTCAGGGGAGAGCTTCTGGCGATGGTGAAGAAAAGAAGGGAGCGGATTCTGCTAGAAGGTAGCCAGATGTTTATTCCATGAGCACAGATATGTCTGCACTGGGCTACTGCTGATAACAGAATGGTCTCATTCACATTTTAAGCTCAGGACAGGGGAAGGGGAGGGGACAGGTGAGTCACCAACCAGGTGAAGGGGCAGGGTCTCAAGGTACTAGGGACACCTATCACACGACGCCTTGCTGGTATGTTAGCCTGATTGACAGGGCACACTCAGCGAGGGGCGAGGGGGAAGGGAGAAGGTAAAACAGGATATTGCAACACACCACAACATCTCCCCCTAGTTTTGTTTAAAAAGAAGAGGACTGTGTTTATGATGCAGAATGATTCTACTGAGGCTTCTAGGTCATCCACTGGAGCACTGAGGGCTTCCAAATGGTAGACCTCAGGAGGGGGAGATGAGCTTGAGATTAACTTGAGAACCATGCGTCTGATTACTCCAAAAACAATGCTAAAAACTACAATAACTACAACTAAAATAAACAGCACTAAAATTACAGTTTTCAGAATAGATCCCAACCAGCCCGAGAGTCCCCAGCCATTGAAAAGTCCATTCAGCTCGTTGTCAGTTTCTCTGTTGATGTCTGAGAACCTTTATCGAGGTAGTCCATATGTGGTTTGGGCTGCGGTACTATGTAGGAGATTGCAGGTGGGATGATCACGAGTAGGACGAGAAGCAGGCTCGGTCTCATGACGTCTCGAGGCTACACACGAACAGTGGGATCTAAACTGGTACAAAAACTTGAGACAAACATATATTACAAACTATTCCAGATAGGAGGCTTAAATGGAATTTCCTCCAGAGAACATGCACGGCGTTTTCTTCTCCAGGCAGCATGAGCAACCTGGGGTGCTTCTGCAGATTTCTCTGAGACTTTGGGAACATAGGGCTTTACCCATTTGGAAGGAACCCACCTTAAACCAGAGGGGGTGGATACACAGGCGTATCCACGTCCCCAAGTAACCAATTTGTAAGGTCCCACCATTTTCCAAGTCTCAGGGTCCTTTACTAAAACTGGAGGTTTTTCTTTCATCAACCTGTGACTGTTCCCCCCAAAGTGGCGTAGGATGGGTGGGTTCAGGCTGTCAAAAGAACAATTCAGAAAATTGATTGTGAATAGCGCCCTGGTTAACCGGATGTGGGGAGGTTCTACCTTCAGAACCTGTTGTTGCTGGTCCAGGACCCTTTTAATATCACGGTGAGTTCTTTCTACAATAGCTTGACCTGTAGGGGAGTAGGGGATGCCAGTTTTATGCTCTACTCCCCATTGCTGCAGGAAGCTCCCGAATTCCTTGGATTTATAAGCAGGCCCATTATCAGTTTTCAACTCCTTGGGGATGCCCATGAAAGAAAAAGCCTGTAAGAGGTGCTTAATAGCATCAATAGATGATTCTCCTGTGTGGGCAGAAGCATAGACCGCTCCAGAAAAGGTATCTACACTAACATGAACATATTTCTGCCGTCCAAAAGCCTGTATGTGTGTTACATCTGTTTGCCACAGTTCACAACTGTTCAGTCCCCTTGGGTTTGCTCCCGTACTCACTGTAGGGAGTGCATGTTGTTGGCAATTTGGGCACGTGGCCACAATCGCTTTGGCCTGTTCTCGAGTGATGTTAAACTGGCGAACCAGGCCAGGTGCATTTTGGTGGAAAAGCTGGTGGCTGATTTTTGCCTGTTCAAAAACATTTGGGAGAGTGGCCATCACTGCAGGTGCAGCAAGAGCATCTGCCCTTCTGTTGCCTTCAGCGATAAACCCTGGCAAGTCAGTGTGTGACCTGACATGCATCACATAAAAGGGTTGCTCTCGGTGAGTGACTAACTTTACCAGTTTGGAAAGCAATTCAAAAAGTGCAATGTTAGATACATCTTGCAGTATTGCTTGATCTGCTCTGGATACTACTCCTGCCACGTATGCAGAGTCTGTAATCAGATTAAATGGTTCTGAGAACCTTTCAAAAGCCCTAACAACCGCAGCCAATTCAGCAACCTGAGGTGAACCTTCCACCTCAGCAATGTCCGTCTCCCACTGCTGGGTTTGAGGATCTTTCCAAGTCATAACTGACTTGTGGGACCTCCCGGACGCATCTGTAAAGACAGTTAGAGCCCTTTTTAAAGGTCTCCTACTTAGAGCAGTTCTTAATTTTAAAGTAAATTGAACATCTTGTTCAAACAATTTGCAAGCGGGCCGTGCTACCGAAAATTGTCCTGAGTAGGAATCCAGAGCAAACTGCAACACTTCATTTTCTTGAAACAATTGTTCCAGTATTTTCATAGTATTTTGACCTGATTTTAACTGAACTGGAATGTGAATGCACTTAAAATCACATCCTGCTAACTCCCTGATCCGGGTCCTTGCTTTCCGGATCAGTTCTGCTACCAGCTCCTGAGGCTTTGTCAGCCTCTTGGACCTTTTGTGACTGAGGAAAACCCATTCTATGATCAAGAGAGAGTCCCTCTGGTCCCGGTCCTTTTTTGGTGTGTCCTTTGCCTTAGGTGTTTGTTTTTCCTCCCACTGGAAAATAATTCCATGGAGGTGTGGCAACTTACCTAGGATGATAAATTTGAATGGCAGATCAGGCCGGCATCGGTGGGCCTGTCTTGTGGACATTGCAATCTGAACCTTTTCTAGAGCTTTCCGTGCCTCTGGGGTAATAGACCTAGGAGCACCTGGGTCCTCTCCCCCTTTCAGTAAATTGAAAAGAGGGGCAAGGTCTTCATTAGTCAGACCAAGCCATGGTCTTACCCAATTCAAAGACCCACACAACTTGTGGACATCCGCAAGGGTCTTGATCTTTGGATTGATTTCTAGTTTTTGAGGAACAATGGTCCTATTTCCAATTTCTAAGCCCAAATACTTCCAAGGTGGCATCTTTTGAATTTTCTGTTCCTGGAGCTCGAACCCTGCAACAATCAATGCATCGATCGTTAGGTCAAGCGCATGTGTTAGTAAATCATCATTGGGGGCACACACAAGGATATCATCCATATAATGGTAGATGATGGCCTTCTCTGCGGCTGCACGAACTGGGGAAAGCAGGGAAGAGACATACCACTGGCAGATAGCTGGAGATACCTTTAGGCCCTGAGGAAGAACGGTCCAATGGTACCTTTTCATAGGAGCTTCTGAATTGATAGAAGGGACAGAGAATGCTAAACGCGGTGCATCATCAGGGTGCAATGAGATTTGGAAAAAAAAATCTTTAATATCAATAACAGCTAATTTCCAATCTTGGGGAAGCATTGTTGGGGATGGCATACCAGGTTGAGGAGAACCCATATCTTCAATTACATTATTAATTTGTCGGAGGTCACAGAGAAGTCGCCACCTCTTTTTGTCAGCTTTTTGGATGACAAACACTGGAGAGTTCCATGGGGACATGGTCTCCACAATGTGGCCCTTTCTTAGTTGCTCTTGTACTAGTTCCTCAAGCACCTTTATTTTTTGTTTACTGAGTGGCCACTGTTTCACATCAACTGGTTCATCTGTTTTCCACTTAAGTTTTTGGGTGGGGCGCTGTTGTTTAATGACTGCTGCACAAAAATGCTGTGGAGAGTCTGGAATATTAATTGTGACACCCCACTGGGCCATTAAATCTCTCCCTAACAAAGGTTCTGAATAATCTAACACAAATGGACGGATATTTGCCAATTGTCCGTTTGGACCCTCGAATTGAATAATGCTTTTGGATTGCCTTGCCAATTGCAGACCTCCTACACCTCGAAGGTGACCAGCAACATTTTGTAAAGGCCAGTGTGCTGGCCAGTCTTGTACTGGGATCACTGTGCAGTCTGCACCTGTGTCTACAAGCATCTCAATGCGTTTAGACTCCCCACCCCCACTGACATTGCACCACAATTTGGGTTTATCTGTCCCAATAACTTGGACCCGGGCGACTGTGGGCCCTTGTTTATCGGCATTTTCAGGTAAAGATGGCACAGGGATAGCTTGAGCAACAATTTGTCCCTTTGGAAGAAACAGGGGTGGGTGGAAACAGTGCAGGCTGAGAACAAATTGCTTGGGATCTGATGTTGTTATTCCCGGAGCAATTTCGATCTCCTGTGGTGTGTTTTTGTCCCCAGTGATGATGTACTTACAACGAATTTGGTTCCAAGTACCTTTCTGTTCAGGATTTACAGAGACAAAATGCCAGTCAGTGTCCTTCAGGTGGAGTGACTCTGTCAGCTGCAACCTGTAAGGCTCATTGACAGAAGATGCGGTTAATACAGAATTACTTAAATCATAACAAAGGTTATTTTTTTTCACTTTCAACAGTGGACTAGCAGACTTGGTCTTTGAAACACCTGCTTCACTTACACAAATGTTAATATTATCGCGCGCTTGATTTGTTTTGCTACCCTTATTCTCTTGGCCTGCTCCTTTTATGTCTGCACGCCTGGCAGGCTGGCGCTTTACTTTCAGTTTTTTTGTTGTTGACCCCCAGGGAGGGCTTGTAGTTCTCTTCCCCTGCTATTTTTAAATTCATCAAATTCCCTTTTCAGGGGGCACTGGTTACTCCAGTGTCCTAGCTTATTACAAAGCAGGCATGGTTTAGTGGGCTCAACCATTGCTGGTCTCCGCTGCTGCCCAGGGTACTGCTGTGCTGAAAGAGAAGGTGCAGGGCTGGCAACAGCAACACGCTGAGGTGGTCTTGGCAGCAGCCTTGGTCTGGTGTCTTCAGCAACACTCATCAGAGGCACTTTCCTGTTACAGACTAGAAGCATATCTTTTAATGTAGGGGAAGGTTCCATAGGAAGGCTCAGGATTGCTGCTCGACACTGTTCATTTGCATTTGTAAACACTATTTCTTCTAAAATTGCATCCCTTGCATTTTCCTTTTTAACTTGTATTTCAATGGCTCTAGTTAGCCTTTCTACAAATTTCACAAAAGGCTCTGATGGTAGTTGTTTGATTTTACTATAGGGCTCAAAAGGCCCCTCAGGTTGGAGGGAAAAGAATGCCTTTTCAGCTGCTTCCTTTACTTTCTCAAGTGTTTCTGCAGGAATTGCAGCAGCTTGGACTGAGGGAGAAGACCATTGACCCTCACCACAGAGGTGCTCAAGGGTAATAGGGTTACCATTGTTGTCTTTTGCTGTGTTTGGATCAGCCTGTAAGCCTGGGAGAGCATCTTTTAGCAGTTGTTTCAATGCTGATTCCCATAATTTGAATTCCGTGGATGTCATGAGACATGAAAACAGTTGTTTTAAATCATGTGGAACCACAATAGTCCTACTTAATTCAGAATTTAAAAGGCCACGGAAATATGGACTGTGTGGACCATATTCTTTATGAGATTTACAGATCTCTTTAATCAATTGTCATCCAAAAGAACTCCAATTAGCAGTTGGGGCTGCTCCAGCTTGAGCTGCAGGCTGAAACGTAACAGGGGCCAGTGACAACATGGCACCATGCATTGGGTCTGCTGTCCCCTGCTCTGTATCCCTTGAATCAGAAGCATTGGGATCACAGCTACAGGTTTGGGGACAGGCAGTGGGTGTGTCCCCACCGTGGGAACCCGGGGAGGGGGCGGGGACAGGGAGCCGGCAAGGGGCGGGGAAACCGTGGGAACAAGGGGCGGGGTCAAGGGGCTGGCAGGGGGCGGGGATACCGTGGGAACAGAGGGCGGGGTCACCTGGTGACATCACGTCAGCAGCCGCCCCCTGGCAGGAGTAGAGGGGCGGAGCTGAGGGTACTGCAGGAAAGGCGGGGGGAGGGGGGAAGGTGTCACGAGGAACAGGAGGAGAGGGGGATGGGGATGGAATTTTGGAATGCTTAAGAGGATTTTGGGAAGAAGAAGACCCGGTTTGGGAAGATGCCACGTGGCACCCACCATCTTGTGGACCCCCTAGGGACTGGGGGCCATTTTGGACATCACTGCTCTCCGAAAAGCTAACACGTGCTCGGGATTTTTTTTGGGGAAAGAGGTTTAGGGGTTTTAGAGGGAGAGGGAGGAACAGGGAGAGCAGAGGCACATGGCTTTACATTTGGCTTTTTCTCCATTTCCTTTTGTTTGAGCAATGCTGTTCGAATTTGTAAACTCCAGAACACAAATTTAGCTGAGGGTAATTTGCCAGATTGTCCTAAGGTTATCAATTCATTCCCAACTTTATCCCAGAATTGAATATTGTGGATTTCTTCAGGGGAAATGTTTGGGAACTGCAGAAAAAGCCATCTTATAAACTGTTTCAATTTTCCTTTAGAGAATTTCACATTACTCTTGACTAAAATGCTAACAATATGATAATACACTCCCCTTTGTACAATGCTAAGTTTGGAACCCATGTTAAAAAGCAAAGTACTTAATCCCGCCTGACCAAAAACAAAGCTAAAATCAGCTACCAATTTCTAAAAAAACCACAGATAGAAAGCGATAACGAGCAGACAAACGCTTCACAATGCAGCTGTATATACTGCTTTTAAAATTCCCGGGCAGCAGCGGCAGGGCACGCCCTGCCGAGCCGAGGCAGAAACAAAGCCTCCCCCGCGGTGGAAAGACAGCAGCCACTCCACGTGGCAGCCGAAACCGGGACGCCCCCCCCCCCCGCCGCCGCGTGTGCAGAGCACTCCCGACCCCGCAGGTCCCCCGGCCACGTGGAAAGAGAGCCCCCCCCTCCCCTGCAAAGAGAAAGAGAAAGAAATCTCCTAACACGTGTCTGAACACGCTGCTGAGCCGGGGCTGCTCCGGCGCGAATTTTAAAAGACAGTGAAACACACGCAGAAAATAAAGCTAGAACGCTATGAATTCTTGTCTGTGGGGCTGCGCAGCCAAAATGCAAAGGCAAAAAGGAACAGAACTCGCGGCAGAGTCTGTTTTTGAGCTTCTGCTCTACCGAAAGCAGAGATACTCACGTGAAATGGAAGCTGTAGTCTGGGTACAGGCAGGCAGGTCTCCACCGGAAAAGGACCTCTCTCTGGGTGCAAGAGAGGCTGCCCTTTTCTCCCTCTGGAAAATGTGCTCACCACAATGAAGCTGGGCTTTCCAGAAGGCACCGAACAGTCCACGAAACTTTTTCTGGGAATATTCCCAAAGTCTCTAGCTGGGAGTCTTGAAGCCAGGCTCCTTTCAGCTGGATGCACGGCTGGCAGAAGCTTCTCTGAGGAACTGCGAGTCCGTTTTCGGGCTGCAGAGTCGAGCCACCCACAAGGACGCCAATATATTGGAATATGTATCCCAATATAACCAGTTAGATGGTGCCTAGGCCAGTTCTGACCTTCGCTGCTGGGCCAGAGGCAGCGCTGCGGTGTTTTACCCCAGAGATACCTTGGCTGGCGGCAGAGTGCAGCGGGGCACAAGACAGGACTCCGTTCTCCTCAGGAGAGAGCTTCTGGCGATGGTAGAGAGAAAGGGAATAGATTCTGCTAGAAGGTAGCCAGATGTTTATTCCATGAGTACAGATACGTCTGCACTGGGCCACTGCTGGTAACAGAATGGAGGCCGCATGGTCTCATTCACATTTTAAGCTCAGGACAGGGGAAGGGGAGGGGACAGGTGAGTCACCAACCAGGTGAAGGGGCAGGGTCTCCAGGTACTAGGGTCACCTATCACACGACGCCTTGCTGGTATGTTAGCCTGATTGACAGGGCACACTCAGCGAGGGGCGAGGGGGAAGGGAGAAGGTAAAACAGGATATTGCAACACACCACAACACTAAAATACCAGGCCATCCTGGCTGAATCAGATGACGTAACTATTCAGGTAACTAACATTGTGAACCCAGCTTCATTTCTAGAAGGAAGAGCCCCAGCAGAACCCATCAAACACGACTGCCTGGAAACAATTGAAGCCGTCTACTCCAGTCGTACGGATCTCAAAGAGGAGCCGTTCGAAGATGCAGACAACAGGTTCTCAGATGGCAGCAGCTTTGTGAAGCAGGGAGTAAGACTGGCTGGCTATGCAATTACTACCACAGAAGAAGTAATTGAGTCAAACCCTTTGCCTGCGGGGACTTCAGCCCAAAAGGCAGAGCTGATAGCTTTGACTCGAGCTCTGGAATTGGCAGAGAACATGCAAATTAATATATGGACAGACTCTAAATATGCCTTTTCCGTTGTGCATGCCCATGGGGCCATCTGGAAAGAAAGAGGACTGTTGACTACACAAGGGAAAACAGTCAAGCATGCAGAGGAGGTTCTACGATTGCTAAAGGCGGTCCAACTCCCAGCACAAGTGGCCATAATGCATTGTAAGGGACACCTGAAAGGTAATACTATTCCAGAAATAGGGAACAGGAAGGCAGATACAGAAGCTAAATTGGCTGCCACAAGGGCTAGGGAAGTGAAAGTAATGGCCCTAATACCAGGAGAGCTGGATACCAACATCCAGCCAGATTACCAGGAATCAGATCATAGATGGATTCAAAGGAATAAGGGCAAAATACTAGAAAATGGTTGGGGTAGATTGGAAACGGGACAGCTAGTAATACCAGGAAACGTGATGTGGCAGTTTGTAAAAGCAGAACATGAAAAAGCCCACTGGGGCTTGGATCCGCTCTATCAGTACCTGCAAGCTAGGATAGCAGGGCCAAAATTATTTACCACCATAAAACATGTCACATCCCAGTGTGAGCGATGCCTGAAGAACAACCCGAATACAGGGACTAGGATACACCAGGGAGCAATAAATCGAGGTAAATTCCCAGGTGAAGTATGGCAAATTGATTTTTCTGAACTCCCAAGAAAAGGGGGGTTTCGGTACTTGTTGGTATTAACTGATACATTTTCTGGGTGGCCTGAAGCATTCCCTTGCAGGACAAATAAGGAAAGAGAAGTAACTAAAGTGTTATTGAATGAAATTATTCCACGATTTGGAGTACCGAAGAGCATTTCTTCGGATAGGGGTACACATTCCTGTGCAAAAGTAGTAAGAGCAATAAGCAAAGCATTACAAATCAAATGGCAATTACACACGCCTTACCGTCCACAGGCCAGTGGGCAAGTAGAAAAGATGAATCATCTTATCAAACAGCAGATTGCCAAAATATGCCAGAAGACTAATTTGCAGTGGTATCAAGCTTTGCCTATTGCTCTGCTGAGGCTAAGAGTCAAACCAAGGTCAAAAGAAAGGTTAAGCCCATTTGAAATTCTGTATGGTAGACCTTATGCTATGCAAGTTGTAAATGGGGACGCTATGGACCAAATTGGTAATCAGTACATTTACGATTATGTAATTACAGTGGGGAAGCAGTTTGATAAGAATGCTACTGTAACGATAGAGCACCAACCTAAACAACTTGATTGCAAATTGCATCCGTTTAATCCCGGTGATTGGGTGTATGTTAAGAATCTTTTAGGAAAACCCCTACAAGAGAAGTGGGAGGGACCCATCCAAGTGCTGCTGACTACCTTCACCGCGGTTCGGATCAAGGAGCGACCTGCGTGGATCCATTACTCACGGGTCAAGAAAGCTCCGGAGAACAAACAAGAGCAGACATCATGATCCTGACTCCACCTCAAACCCTTACAACTTTGATCATTGGACTCTCAATAAGTATAGCTCTTCCCCAAGACTATGCCCCAATAGACCCATGGTCTTATGCACACCAGTGTATCCACCCAGAGTTGGAAACGAAGGGACCCTATTTCGAGGTTTATGCTCTGCGTAACAATCAGCCATACCCGAGTAAAGTATGGGATCAGTCCTCCATGGTAGCATACAAGGGAGACCAAATCCAAATTGGGTGTCGAGAACTTGACCTGGTAGAAGGGAGAACAAGGCGGCTACTATTAACAATTAAACCCTTGATGCTAGCCCCTGAACATAACTTAATTACCTTTAGTCCAGTGAAGATGGGCCAGCCCACTGTCTGGACCCAGCAAAAGAGCCCAATCTCATGTCAGTGGAGTGACTTCCGAGAAGATCCACCCGGATCACAACCCCGAAACTCGGTAATCTATATGGAAGATTCGCTTGGGGAACTACATCCTTGAAACATAACCCTTGACCTCTACCCTCTTCTCTCTCCTGCGGGAAAGATCGTAGTATCTAGTGGTCCTGAGGAAGGGAGGGCACAGTGTGAGATGGCATTTAGATTAGATCAGTCGATGATGTTCACATGCGAAAGGGAATTGAAAACGCTGGAGCGGGGTATTAGCTTCCCTCAGCGGGCTGTCCAATATGAGGTGGCATTATCGGAAGACATGATCCCATTGTATCCAGATCTAGACTTACCCCAAGAAATCACTCCACCGGTGGAATGTAAAATAGTGCATAACCTGACCTTTATAGGGCCTCAGGTGATAAGAAAATCTAATGAACTAAAATTATTATTAGACCCCACTTATTCTCTGAAGAAGGTGCAGATGAACATCCATACCGATGTTACACATTTGCAGAAGGATTGCCGCCCATTTATACAGCAAAGCCTCAAGGGATGGAACGCATGGCTAGCGACAAGGTCTTATCACAGGAGGGCAAAAAGAGATCTTAGTGGGTGGGTCGGCACCGGATTTGGTATATTAAACACGATAGATCAAGAGGTATTAGTGAACAAATTAAGCACCGTCACGACGAACCTGGGAAAGCTTAAGATGCCCCTCAGTTCATCCATGCTTACATTAGCAGAAACACAATCGCTAGTAGTAAAATTACTAACCATGGTAGCGAACCATACTGCAGAGGATTTTGTGAAGCTTGTTAATTATACAGGGGAATTTAGCAAAGACATTGCGCTCGCCATCCAATGCCCTCAAACGCAACAATGGGTACAATCAGTAGCGGCAGGAATAATAAGAGAAGGAACGTCAGGTATATTACCTCAAGAAATAAGGGAAACGATATTAAAGGACAATCACACCACACAATTCGAGAAAGACCACCAAGCCTGGTGGCAATTAGTAAATTTCACTTATGAACCCCAACAAGAACATATTGAAGCCTATGTCCTCACCATCAGTGCGGCAGAGGAAAGAGCTATCTTTCCCATCCTCACTCTAGGGACAATACATCAGGGTGTCATTGTCAAGCCAATAGACCATAACGTCTGGGCTAGTTATGATTATACCAAAAAGAGGTGGCAATCGATTAGCACAGAAGCATGTATTCCTAGGGGACAGTTAGGCTATGTTTGCGAAAACGCCGTGGTAGAAGCAGAAGATTTATGCTTGGATGCTGAGAATAGTGTATGCACCTTTGAAATGCTTCCGCATAATAGAACACAGTCACAAGTCTACTATATAGGGAATGGGTGTGCTTGCGTGAGGACAGCTTGTGACAACGTCACTATAGATGGTTGCCAAGAAGAGACTAACAATACTAACTTTTGTGCATGCAATTTTACCAAGATAATAGGTTGTGATTTTCATTATACTGTCCCAATAACTACCCAACAGCTAATTAACGCAGATTTTAACTTATATCAAGAGATACCGAAATTACAAATAGGGATGGACATTGAAATTCTTAAAGCAATGCTCGCACATCCTAAAGTGAAGGAATTGATGCAAAAGGTGAATCAAACGACTAAACGAATGATATGGCAGGTGGAACATAATTCAGAGAAAATAAAGAATGTCCTGACCAAAGTAGAACAAGTAGGTCAGCATCATTGGTGGGATATCTTTACAGGATATTCCCCAACAGCTACACAGGTCTTCAACTACCTGGTGCACCCAATGCTAATAGTAATTGTAGCTCTGCTACTGTTAACTTTCACAAATATTTGCATGTGGTGGAGACTAAGGATTATAATGAAAAGAACTCAAATAATTTGGGCTATGGTACGAGCGTATCAGCGCCCTATAGGAATAGAATTAGACGAAAGAATTCGTATGTTATAAGAAAAGGGGGGAAATGAAGCCCCAAACTGCCCATCCGATCAGCATTTTACTACTGCACAAGAACATAATTTTGTTATCAAAATGCTTAGGCAGAGCCACAGACTGAAAATCAACCCTGAGCAGTCCTATCCCATTCCCATCCCATTAGCTACTCACGCGACCCCTAACACTAGAGCCATATCCCATATCACCGGCGGGTGGTCTCATGTTAGGTACAAGGGGATTCGCCCCCATCCACACTCAGGAATTGCTTATGATGCTGTATGGTAGGTTATTCATTAATCCGGAAGCAATCCTGGAATTATTGATAATGCTGTATGGTAGGTTATTCATTAATCCAGAAGCAATCCTGGTGGATCCTTCTGTTTGAAGTTTGGTAAGCAGGGCAAACAATAAATAGAGATAGGGATAAGGGAATTGTCAAGCTAAGCATGATCAGAGCTAATAATGTCAAACTGACCCTAAGAGCCGTGCCAGTGTCAAACTGACCCTAAGAGCCGTGCCAAGCCATGGGAACCAAGCCAAGTACACCGGGAATTGACCATATTAGGATAAGAGTTCAAAAGTTTAAAGAGGAAGACTCATCAGAAGACCCTCGCCCATGAGGAAGGCAACGAAGGACCACCATGAATAATCCTCAAAATAGATGTCTCCGCCCACTCTCCGCCCACACCACGCCTCTTATGAATATGATGTAACCCTGCACCCAAGACTGTATAAAAGCTTGCTTCTGTTATGAGATAGCTAGAAATCCCTTTGTGATTTCTCCGACGCGTCGTAATAAAATACCTCCTGTCTATATTGACTTACTTGAGTCTCTTAGGCAGTTATTCTCGCCTTTTGGGGCAAAATTCGGCATCATATGTGGGGGAGGAAGGGGCAGGTCCAGCCTTGCCCTACCCTGTGAGCCCAGCCCTGCCCTGCCCTGTAACCCCAATCCCCCCAGAGCCTCTATTCCAGCCCAGCAGTGTCTGCCAGTCCCTGGCAGAGCACAGGCAATGCTCCACAGCCACCTCTGCAGCCACAGCCCAGCTCCTGAGGGACCAAATGAGCCCAAGCCCCACCTGTGGGAAGGGCCCAGGAAGACCGAGGGTTATTTAAGGCTGATCCCAAGGCAAGCACACATCCTGACCCTACCTCCTCTTGGAATTTCTTTTTGAATGCCGCTGGAATCTCAGAGTTGGTAGCTGTGTGTGTGCTCCTTGGTATCTTTTTTGTCTTTCTCTCTTTCTGTGTCTATTTCTGTTTTTGTCCTCTTGCAAATTTTATTAACTTAAAATTGAACAGGCATAGAGTTTCTGAAGTTGAATGGGTCCAGTTAAAGCTTTGCTAAGTGTTTTTTGTTGATTAAATGTCACATTAAACTTTTTTCAAAGTTCCTCTGATTTTCTAAAATTACCAGTAAAGATTGGTTTGCTCTTTTGAGCTCCTGAGAATCTCTTTTTGGTATTTCTCCAGTGCATCCAACTCAGAGTACAAGCAAGCAATTTTAATTCCTTTTAAATGTCTCCTTGAGAGAATTCTTTGGGGGTTGGGAGTCAGGGCTTGTGTGTCCTGCTTGGCACAGCCCAGGCAGGGCTTTCCCAACCACATTCCACACTCCATTTCCCAGCTGGAGCCGCTGGTGCCTCTGAGTTGTGCTGCCCCAGCCCCAGGGACGCTCTCCTTGTCTGCCCATTTCCCCACGGTCTCTGGGCAGAGATGGCCTCAGTGGGGGCTGCTGACATCCTCAGCACCTTGGAGGCTGCTGCTGAATTTTCCTGCTCCAGAGGCTTGTTCAGCCTTCAGCTCTTCAGTGCAGGAATTCAGTGTCCCAGGGCTCATTAACATTCAGAACACCTTAACAAGCCAAGCCTCAGGGAATAATTTGATTTAATTTTCCAAACCACTTGTTCAGCCTTCAGTGCCTCAGTGTAGGAATTCAGTGGCCCAGGGCTCATTAACATTTAGAACACCTTAACAAGCCAAGCCTTGGGGAAAATTCGAATTAAGTGTTCAAATCTTTTTGCAGTTAATTTGACAGATTTTAGTAGTGTGTTCAAAGTGAATGCATTATATTTAAAAATACAATGAGAAAACTTTTTTATGTCCTGTCTAGGATTTTTTCCTGTTCATAAGTCGATATGTGCAATCTCCAATTGACACTGAATCCAAGTACCTCCTCAGCCAGTTTGAATAGGTATGAAAATCAAGACCCTCCA
Organism: Zonotrichia albicollis; assembly: GCF_047830755.1. NCBI lineage: Eukaryota > Metazoa > Chordata > Aves > Passeriformes > Passerellidae > Zonotrichia > Zonotrichia albicollis. The sequence continues at coordinate 14,921,477 of NC_133827.1, forward strand.
TGGCTGACAATCAATCAGACTCTGTCCCTACCCTCACCCCACCATTTTTCCCATCCAAGCCCTGGCACTCAGAGCAGCCTTGTGCAAATCTGAGCTCCCTCCAGCCCACACTGGACCTAGCCAACCGACCACAGTTGAACAGGATATAACTTAATAAAAATTACACCATTAAAATAACAATCACACAACTACAAACTCTTCCCTGAGCTATGTGCAATGTCCCAGCATGTCTGATGAGTCCCCTGTTCCCAACTGGTTTGCATACTAAAATTAATTTTTGACTAATGTGGTTCTGTGATAGATATAAACACAATTAAGTTCTTTTATCAGGATTCTTGTTTTGGACTGAGGACATAAAAGCTCAAACAATTCCTGATTTGCAAATCTATCAGTAGTGGATGGAGAAGGGAGGTCAGGCTGCTCTTGGTGTTGAGGAAATGCTGAAAGCAGGCCTGACTCATTTCATCTGCTCATGCCCTGGCTGATCTCCCCTCTTTCCCCTTCCACCCATTGGCTTTTGTCTCCCCCCAGCCCCCTGTGAAGAGCCTGGCTCTGTGTTCTCCATCCCCTCCTGGCTGGCACTGCCAGGCTGGCATGAGGAGCCCCTCAGCCTTCCCTGCTCCGGGCTGGACCAGCCCAGCTCCCTCAGCCTCTGCCCACAGCCCAAGGGCTCCAGCCCCACCTTGGAGGCCTTTCCCAGACCCTGCTCCAGCTGCCAGACATCTTTCCTGCCCTGGGCAACCCAACCCAGGCCACAGTGACCTGGATAATCCCAGTCCTTGCTGTCCTGGTCACACAGCCCTGGCCCCTTGTCCCCTGTCAGGCTCTGGGGTGGATCCTGTGGAACATCCTTTGGTGGAGGCTGTGGCTCCAGGTAGGCTGGGGGGATCCTGGGGGACAGAGACCCTGCTGAGCATGGACAGCATTGGAGTTGTTGGGAGAAACTGTGAGGGGGACCTGGGGCAGAGTGACCAACCCAGTGACCTGACACAGCCCCTCTGGGATGTCACAGCCTGCTCTGTGATGTCACAGCCCATTCTCCAGTGTCACACAGCTGGTCTATGATGTCACAGCCAACTCCGTGATGTCATAGTCTGCACTGTGATGTCAGACCTCTGCCCTGTGATGTCACAGCTGGCTATGTTATGTCACAGAGGCAGTGTATGATGTCATAGCTCTCAATGACCTCACATAACCCACTCTGTGATGTCACAATCCACTCTGTGACCACGTGTTACCAGATGATAATTTGTCTCCACCAGGTGAGGTGACACCTGGAGCTTTCCACAACCCCAGGCCTGTGGAAACCATACAGTGCTTGTGGATGGTGCTGCACCCAGCTGGTGCCCATTGTGGGAGAAGGGGAACTGGAAGTTCAGCAACCTCAGTGTCCTGCCTGCTCAGCCAGGCCCACGGGAACATTGGGGTCCAAGACCACCAGGGACCACCCCAGGACATGGGTGAAGGGGAGGGGAAATATGTTAATGATATTCGGGAAACAATTGTCACATGTGTGTTTAGTCCAGGACAACCAATGAATATGTGTGCAAAATACAGAAAATAAAGAGAAACTCTCCTGTACTCAGCATGCATGCCTTTGGGAGGAGCTCTCCCCCGTGCATCCAGCTGAATAAAGAATGCTTCTTCTTAATGCTACACTGGGGTTTAGGAGTTTTCTGTTTTACTGAATTTTTGATAGAACTCCCACTGCCAAGGAAAGCTCTGTCTGCTGCTGTTCACAAACAGAGAAGGGCTGGTGGCAAATGTGGGGCTCAGAGGCTGCCTGGGGCACAGTGACCATGAAATAATCAAGTTTTCAATATTCTGTGAAAGAAGGAGGGACAGCATCAAAACTTCTACACTGGAATTAGGAAGGGCAAACTTTGGCCTGTTTAGGAGGCAGATCTGGGGAATACCAAATCAGGTACTGAATTTTTTAAGGGAAACAGCCCTTAAAAACAAATGGGGCCTAGGAAGGATGGACACATTTCAAGAAAGTAATGTTAAGCGGGAAGCATCAACATTGGATAGAACGTCAGGCAACTTAGGAAGTGTTTAAGGATGTTGTTAGGTCATGCAGAATGAAAAGCTGAGATGTGAAAGCTCAATTAGAACTTAACCTGGCCACTTCTGTGAAAAAGAATAGGAAATGTTTCTATAAATAAACTAATAGCAAAACATGGGACAAGGCGAACCTCTACTCTTTATTGGATGCAGTGGAGAATATAGTAACCAAAGATAAGGAAAAGGCTGAGCTACTTAACACCTTGTTTGTCTCAATTTTCAATATTAGGAGAGGATATCCTCAGGACAAGTGTTCTCCTGAGCTGGTAGATGGGCACAGGGAGCGGAACAGTCCCTGGAATCCAGGAGGAAGCAGTGGGTGACCAGCTGAGATACTCAAATGCTCACAAGTGTATGGGATTGGATGGGATCCATCCTAAGGCAATGAGGGAGCTGTTGATGAGCTCCCCAGGCTGCGCTCCATCATTTACCATCAGTGCTGGCACAGCAGGGAGCTCCCAGAGGACTGGAGATGCCAGTGTGAGCCCATCCCCAAGAAGGGCTGGAAGGAGGATCTGGAGACCTCCAGGCCTGTCAGCCTGACCTGGGTGCCCGGCAAGGTTATGGAACAGATCACCCTGAGTGCCATCACAGGGCACCCACAGGATGGCCAAGGGGTCAGAGCCAGCCAGCGTGGATTTAGGAGTGGCAGGTCCTGCCTGATCAACCTGGTCTCCTTTTATGACCTGGTGACCCGCCTGTGGATGCAGGAAAGGCTGTGGATGTTGTGTACCTGGACTTCAGCAAAGCCTTTGACACTGTCTCTGACACCATTCCCTGGAAAAGCTGCAGCCCACAGCTTGGGCAGTTTCCCTCCTCACTGGGAGATTTAACAGCTGGCTGGAGGCTGGGCCCAGAGAGTGGTGGGGATGGTGCTGCACCCAGCTGGTGTCCAGGCACTGGTGGTTTCCCCAGGGGTCTGTGCTGGGCCCAGTCCTGTTTAATATCTTCACTGATGATCTGGGTGAGGGGATCGAGTCCACCATTCACAAATTGCAGGTGGCACCAAGCTGGGTGTGAGTGGGGATCTGCTGGAGGGCAGGACAAGAAGACACAGCCTTAAGCGGCACCAGGGGAGGTTCAGGCTGGACAATAGGAAGAAGTTATTCACAGAAAGGGTGAGTGAGAATTGAAATGCGCTGGCCAGGGGGAGGTGTCAGAGTCACTGTCCCTCTCCAGTGTCACTTAGCACCATGGTCTGGGTGACAAGGCTGTATTAGGGCATTGGTTGGACTTGATGATCCTAAAGGTCTTATCCAGCCTATTTGATTCTGTCACTCTGTGATGATTGGGACACTCTGGGGCCATTGTGACACTGCAAGGCCTCATGGAACTAAGAGGACCATGGTGACACCGTGCAACCCCATAGAACCAGCACTGTTGTGCTCTGGGGCCAAATGGAGCCAGGCAGTGCATGGTGACACTCTGGGACCTTGTGGAACCACAGAGGCCATTGTGACACTGCAGGGCCTTGTGTAACCAAGGGGTTTCACCATTTTGACACTAGGAAACCAAGGAGACCATTGGGAGACTCCGGGGCCCAGTGGAATCAAGGGGCCATTCTGACACTGTGGGGCCTCATGAAACCGAGGGGACATTGTGACACTGCAGGATCCTGCACCACCAAGGGGCCACTGTGACACGAGGGGGCCTCAGGGGATCTGGAAGAACGTTGTGACACTGTGTGGCCTCATGGAAACAAGGAGTCCACTGTGACACTGAGGGGACTTGTGGAACTACAGAGACCATGTGGGTCTCTGTCTCCAGTGACAGTGTGGGACCTCATGTACCCATGGGGCCATTGTGACACTGGGGCCTCATGGAACCAAGGGGCCTCTGTGAAACTGCAGCACCAACAAGAACATGTGAAGCCCCATGGAACCAAGGAGTCCATTGTCACATTTTGGGGCCCCACAGAACCAAGGAGACCATTGTTGCTCTGCATGGTCTCATGGACACAAGGAGAACAGTGTGACAGTGCAGGGCCTTGTATAACCAAGAGGCCATTGTGACACTGAGGGGCCCCTGGAACCTAGGACATCTTTGCAGATGACACCAAGCTGGATGTGAGTGTTGATCTGTGGGAGCATAGAAAGGCTTTGCAGAGAGACCTGGACAGGCTGGATTGAGGGGCTGAATCCAGCAATTTCAGGTTTAAAAAATCCAAGTACCAGGCCCTGCAATTTGGCCCCAGTGCTATAGGCTGGGGATGGAGTGGCTGAACAGCAGCCAGGCAGAAAGGGACCTGCAGGGACAGATGGACAGCAGGCTGGACATGAGCCATCAGCGTGACCAGGTGGCCAAGAAGGCCAGTGGCTCCTGGCCTGGCTCAGGAATGGTGTGGCCAGCAGGACCAGGGCTGATGTGCCAGCACTGATCTGCCCCCAGCTCTGCACACAGACATTGCTGCTGCAGCTCCAGAGAAGGCAACAAAAGGGCATCTCTGCAGAAAACTTTGCTGGGACATCCTTTACTTCCTTTAAATACACAAAGAGTGCAGTCCCCCATTGACAAAGTCTGTGGCCACAGGGAAGGTGGAGAGAAACAAAATGAGAAACGGCACAAGCAATGATGCTTCTTTGTGGACAGAATGGAAAAACTAAAACAAAGGAAAAAAATCTCCAAAATGAAACCAACAAGAAGTATCAAATCTAGTTTTATTACAAGTGATTTGCAGAAATTGACCAGCAGTTTAATGTTCCTGAAAGTACCCAGTAATTAGTCTCCTCACAGCAGCCTTGAGCTCCTGGTTCCTCAGGCTGTAGATGAGGGGGTTCAGGGCTGGAGGAACCACTGAATACAGAACTGACACAGCCAGATCCAGGGATGGGGAGGAGAGGGAGGGAGGCTTCAAGTGAGCAAACATGACAGTGCTGATGAACAGGGAGACCACAGCCAGGTGAGGGAGGCAGGTGGAAAAGGCTTTGTGCCGTCCCTGCTCAGAGGGGATCCTCAGCACGACCCTGAAGATCTGCAAATAGGAGAAAACAATGAACATAAAACAACCAAATAGCAAGCAGGCACTAACTGCAATTAGCCCCAGTTCCCTGAGTGAGGAATTTGAGCAGGAGAGCTTGAGGATCTGGGGGATTTCACAGAAGAACTGGCCCAGGACACTGCCATGGCACAGGGGCAAGGAAAATGTATTGGCTGTGTGCAGCAGCGAATAGAGAAAGGAACTGGCCCAGGCAGCTGCTGCCATGTGGGCACAAGCTCTGCTGCCCAGGAGGGTCCCGTAGTGCAGGGGTTTGCAGATGGACACGTAGCGGTCGTAGCACATGACGGTCAGGAGTAAAAACTCTGTTCCAAGGAAGAAGTAAATCAGAAATAGCTGTGCAGCACATCCTGAGTAGGAGATGGTGCTGGTGTTCCAGAGGGAATTGTGCATGGCTTTGGGGAGAGTGGTGCAGATGGAGCCCAGGTCTGTGAGGGCCAGGTTGAGCAGGAAGAAGAACATGGGCGTGTGCAGGAGGTGGCCGCAGGCTACGGCGCTGATGATAAGGCCATTGCCCAGGAGGGCAGCCAGGGAGATGCCCAGCAAGAGGCAGAAGTGCAGGAGCTGTAGCTGCCGTGTGTCTGCCAATGCCAGCAGGAGGAAATGGCTGATGGAGCTGCTGTTGGACATTTGAGCTGTCTTGTCATGGGGACCTGTAGGAAAAGTAATCATGGAATACTTGGGTTTGGAGAGGACTTTAAATATCCCAGCACAGCCTGGGGGCACTTTCTCCCCACTACCTGCCCAGGGCTCTGCTGCCTGGAGCTGCCCCTGCCAGCAGCTGCTTCCCTGTGCCCAGGGCTGGACCCTGCCAGTGCTGCCAGAGCCCAGCCCAGCCCTGGGGGCTCAGCTCTGCCCTGCAGACCCCTCCCAGCTCAGGCACTGCCCAGGGGCAGCTCTGGCTCTGCAGGCTCTGATAGGATTGTCAGAGCAACCCTGAGGAGGCTGGAAAAGTGACACTGATGCTGCCTCAAAGGGGCCCTGTGCAGATTTCTGTCACCGCCTGCTTTATTCAGATCTGAGACAAAATGTTTTTATTATTCCATTCAGAACTGAGAGATGAAAATCTATAGGCTCCATCCAGGCAACCCAGAGCAGTATATTAAAAAAGCAGGATTTTCCCTTCTATGCAGCCTCTGCCTTGCTGTGCTCCCTGTAAAATGTACTTGGAAATGTGCTGCAGTTAAATGCCATGCTAAGAGCAGCCCTGAACAATGCAGCATCCTCCCCACACAAGGAGAACACTTCCAAGCCCTACCAGCTCTCTCCTCCCACCCAGATCTTGTCCCTCAGTGCTGGGAGCAGCTGCCAGGGCTGGCTGAGAGCTGTCCCTGGCAGGCAGCAGAGTCCCTGCCCAGCACAGCGCCCTGGGCTGCAGGACCCTGCTCTGCAGGACAGCCCTGGGCACCCCTGGCTGCTCTGCACAAGAGACAATCAGAGAATGTACTCACAGGGTCTGTAAGCATTGCGATGTTCCAGCTTGAGGAGATGGCTCCAGGAGCTGCAACTGCATTGTCCTGCAGCCAGAGGTTCCTGTGCCAAGGGCTGGCAGTGATTCTGCTCCAAGCACTTCTCAGCACCTTCCCAGCCCTGAAGGATTGAAGCTCTCTGTGCCTCTGTGCTGTGCCCGGGATGGCTGCAAGCAGTGCCCCAGCCCTGCTGGGCTGGCAGAAGAGCTGCTCATAAAGAGAAATGTGCTTTTGAAGCTTTTCTTGGTTACCAGGAGCTGCCTCTGTGCCAGGAGCCCAGCCCAGCTCAGCAGCACAGACACAGCAGAAGGACTTTAATGAGCCTCTGGGGCTTTATGCTCAGGCCCTGAACATCAGTCCCTGAGAGGGAGCTGAAGAAACCTCTTCAGAACTCCAAGGCAGAATTGAACTTCAAAGTTTCTTGGACTTTTAATGGGTCCCAGTGAGGGACATGACTGAGAAAGTGTCCCCAGACCCCAGGCAGAGCAGAGAACTGGAGGCAGTGATGACAGGTGGGGACAAAGAGAAGCCAAGTCTTGGTGCCCTGGGGCACAGCAGGGTCTGTGCCACCAAGGGCTGTGAGGAGACACCTTGTCCTGAGACCCTGGGGCCTCCTGGCACAGCCCCAGCCAGGCTGGGCACTGTCAGCCCCTTGTCCTGCCCTCAGCATCCCCCCCTAGCCCACATCCCAGTGGCCTCAAGGATCTGCAGGAAGGAGTCCCTGGGGAGTCTGGGAGCTCCTGAATGCTCCCAGGAACTGCAGGTTTTTCAAAGGACTTTGGGTTTGGCTTTTGCCTTGAGGTCTCTTAGAGTTTGTGCAATCATGGCCTCCAATTATCTGCTGTAATTAGTCCCTGGAGAGGCTTTGTGAGTAACAACACTCACTGGGGCTCATTAATGCTTTAATGCTTCGGGGTACTTCAGTCATTTTAAGGTACTTGGTGTTTCCCTTTTGATACAGACTCTGTGAGAGGTTTGTGCAATCATGGCCCCAATTATCTGCTTTAATGAGTCCCTTGAGAGCTTTGTACTGACACTCAATGGGGCTCATTAATACTTTGAGATACTCAAGGTTTTTAAGGTACTTTGAATTTTCCTTTCTACACTGAATCTCTGAGAAGTTTTTTCTGCAATCCTGGCCTCCAATTCTTTCTTCCACAGAGTCCATGAGGATCCTGTGCTGGGATAGACCTCAGTGGGACCCATTCATGCCTTGAGACACTTTGGCGTTTTCCACTGACTTTGACTCCTGGAAAGGTTTGTGCAATCTCCTCTCAGGCCCTGAGGTTCCAGGGCTCAGCTCCAAATGCACCATAGGGGTCATTAGGATCAAGCAAGTCCTGAAAAACCATGGCTCTGCCTTGATTTCCCTCTGGTCTTGTCCTATTCATCAGGAAGTTTTCCTTTTACTGTTATGGAGAAATATTTCAATGAGCTTCTAAGTAATGTGTAATCCTATTTTAAAGGCTGTGTTTTATTACTGTTCTCTTTTGAGAAAAGGTGATTGCAGCATTCTGTGCTTGGTATTGATGTAGGGCCATTCCTAAGGAGGTCTGGCTAGGTCAGACAAGTTGTACCTTGGAGCTGACCCAGTGTGGACAACCTTTCCTGACATTCCCTAACCCCATGTGACAAATCATTTTCACTTTCAAAAATTTAAATGGTTTTTAGACCTTATTAAGACCTTATCAAAATACAACCAAAGGGCCTTGATTTTCATATCTTTGATGTGAAATGAGTTCCCCGGTCTGAATCAATCCCATTTACCATCCCATATTGGGGAATAATTGGTTCCAGAAGTGTTTTACTCACAGCATTGGCACGGGCTTTCACGTTGGGTACCACCTCTACCCAATGAGTCAAATGATCTACTATCACTGGCAAAAACTTACGCTGTTGTACCTGGAGAAGCTCAGTGAAGTCTACTTGGATGTTTTGGAAGGGCCTTAAGGCTAGTTCTTGCCTTCCTCTGGGTGTTTTCCTCATGATTTTCTTATTCACTTGTTGTCATATCGCACGCCGTTCAGTTACTTGTTTAGCTATTCTGAAAATTCCTATGTAACCCCAATCCTTTAGAAACTGATCACTTAGCACTTGTGTACCCCAATGTGTTGTTCCATGTATGCCTTCTAGCATTTTCTTGGCAAGGTGTTTATTCAACATTTGCCTCCCATCTGCTAATCTCCACTTCCCTTCATTATCTTTCTTGGCTCACTCCTATTTTAAGTTCTTCCTCTTTGGTCCCACTGAAGACAGGGATTTTTTGCATTTCTCTCATGGCTGTTAATACTATTATTAGTTTTTCTGTCTCTAATTCAGTTGCATTGTAAGCTTCTAAATCAGCTAAATTGTTCCCTCACGCCTCCTGAGTCAGTCCCTTTTTATGACCTTTAACATATACGACTGCTACTTCCTCTGGTAATTGTAAGGTTTCTAACACTTTAATCAGTCCCTTTCCCTTTGAATTTATTAGCTCCCTCTCTTCCCAAAATTTTCCAAAGATATGCACTATGCCAAAAGCATATTTTCAGTCTGTATCTATTGTTCCCCTTTTCTGTGCTAATATTTCCAGAGCTCACTTTAGGGCATAGAACTCCCATGCTTAGGCTGACCAGTTGGAAGGCAACTTTCTCTTTTCTATGGCTACCAATCCTTCATGCACTATAGTGTGCGCTGATACCCTGTGCCCCTTTATTACCCATGAAGATCCATTGATGTACAATCGTCTTCTGCCTTGGAATGATTGATCTGTTAGGTCCTCTCTTACTTTAGTTTGATAGTTTATAACCTCTAGGGAATTATGTATTAGTTTCTCACCTGGCTTTCCATACAAGAACTGGGCAGGGTTTAGTTGGTTACTCATGATTTGCTCAAAACCATTGTCTTTTGAGATGGCTTCATACTTAGGCACTCAGGAATCAGTGAGCCATTTCTCAGCATTTTGACTTAGGATACTTCCAACTGAGTGAGGAGTATATACTTTCAATTTTCCCTCAAAGGTTAATTTTTTTCTTTGCTCTATGAGTATGGCAGTTGCTGCCACAGCCTGAATATAGGTTGGCCACCCCGGCTGATGAGGTCCAGGAGTTTTGACAAATAGGCACTGGTTTCCTGGATCCAGTTCTGGGCTAACACTCCATATGGTACTACTTTTTCTACATCTACAAACAGATAGAAGGGTTTGTCTAAGGCAAGAAGACTCAATGCCAGTGCACTGACTAATTCTTGCTTTAAAGCTTCAAACTTTTGTTCATTGTCTTTTTCCCACCTAATCTCTTCTTTAACTAACTTTTCATATAGGAACCAGATGGCCTGCGTGTATCCTTCAATCCATAGCCTACAATATCCCAAGAGGCCTAAAAACCTTCTGACTTCTCTCTTAGCTTTTGGCCATTAGAGTGAGACTCTCCCCCTAATTCTCTCAGGGTTCAGCAGTCGGCAGCTTCCTTGACACGTTACATGTCCTAGGAATTTTACTTCCCATTCTAAAAATTGGAGTTTCCCTTTTGATACCTGAAGTCCTTGGTTTCCCAGAAAATTTGACAACACTATGGAAGAAAAACTTATTTTTCTTCCTGTCCTGAGAGAAGCATATAATTTACATATTGGATGAGCTTTATCTCAGGTTTGATGGAGAAGAGTTGTGTTCTTCTAAGGCTTGACCAAAGGGGTTTGGGGATTTGGAAAACCCTTGGGGTAACCCAGTCCACCGAAGTGGATGCTTCCTCCCAGAATCGGGGTCTTCCCATTCAAAGGTAAATATATCCCACTTTCCTCTGCCAGTGGGCATGCCCAAAAAGCATCTCTTAGGTCTATCACACTAAACCACTGGTGTGCTGGGGGGTACTATATACTATACTAGTATATATATAGGGGTGTAGTACTATAGTACTATATATATATAGGGGTTATATAGTACTATATATATAGGGGTTATAGTACTATACTAGTACTATATAGGGGTTAGGCACCACCTGGTACCGATTCACTGTTCTTTTGTTCACTTCTCTCAAATCTTGGACGAGCCTGTAAATCCCATCTGACTTCTTTACTGGTAATATGGGTGTATTATGGGGGCACATACATGGTTCTAAGATCCTGTCCTCAAGTAGGTCCTGGATCAGCGGCTGCAGTGCTTGTCTCCCTTCCAGGGAGAGTGGGTATTGTTGTACCCAAACTGGATGGTTTTCATTAACTATTTTTATTACTATAGTTTCATGTTTAATTTACCTTGGTTTTTTGGTTTTGCCCACACCATCTCATGATTTTTGTCCTCATCTTCTTCCCTTAATTGGAGAAGTTAAAGTACCATTTTCCCTTTTTCTGGGAGCACGCCAATGTCAAATTGCGCCTGTAAATCCCATCCTAATAAATTTCACCCTGCTTCTGGAACTAATAGAACATCCCCAATTCCTATTTTTATTTGCTCCTTCAAATTTTATTTGCATTATAACTGAGGTTTTGAACCTTTCCCCTTGTCTTGTTTTTAAAAGACAAAGGTGTCTACTAAGGTGTCTACTAAGGAAGGCAGGTGCCGCCCCAAAATGGAAAATGTAAACCCCCTCCTTCTGAATTGTTATAATTTTGAAATTAAGGGGGCTCTCAGGCACAGATATGGGAGCAGGAATAGCAGTTCTTTATTAGGGAAGAATATAAAAATAAAATAAGCAATGCAGTAATACAAAACAACACTGACAGAGTCGGAATAAAACTTGACACCTGGTAGGTCATTGTGTTGGTAGCAGTCCAATTAAAACAGTGGCTGCAGTCCTCCTGCAGTCTTCCTGCAGACAGGCGTGGTTCTCTTGAAGCAGGGATCCTGTAGAAGGACATAATCTTCTTCTGAAGATCTAGTAGTGATGTAGATGAGCCTGGTCTTCCTCTGGGAATCCAATGGAAAAGGCAGCTGGTCCTCTGGAAATCCAGTGGAAAAGGCTGCTGCTCCTCTAGGAATCCAGTGGAAAGGCTGTTCTGGTGTCCCAAAATCTCAGATTATATTCAGTTAGGAATGCTTGGCTCCGCCCTCTGGGTAGAGCATCTCAGAATGGGATGATGCAATTTTGATCAGTCACGCAGTGACATTCAATAGCCCATTAACAGCAGATGTCTCCCCAGAGGAAGGATTGGTTTCTGCAAGAGATGAAGAAAAACTGCCCAATTAACAGATGAAAACTGGCCCACCCCTAACAGATGGGAATATAACACACATATTTACCTGGCAGTCTAGAACATTGTCCATGTCTTATTCTATTTCCTTCTGCATCACAATGAAACCTTACTCAAAGTTCTCACTTAAGATTATGTTTCCCTGTGGTACACAACAGCTTTCTCCATCTTTCTGCATTACCCATCAAGTGTAACCAGGTCCTTGAGCAAAAACAATCCCACAGATGGGTTTGTCTTTGCCTGAGGTGGGATTAATCCAAACAGTCTTTCCTAAAATACCTTTCATGTGTACAACAGGGACTTTGTCTCCATCCACTGTGTGCAAGGGTTCAGATTGGGCAGGACCAGCTCGATTGATGAACCCTTGGGTGTTGACAATCCAAGTGGCCTTTGCTAAGCTCATTTCCCAATTTCTAAAAGCATCCCCCCGAAAATGCCTTCAGTCTTGAGCAGTCCATAGCGCCGCCAGCAGCTAGTGCATGATAAGGGATATGGTAAATCCATTCAATACTATGTTCCCTGGCCCAGGTGTTGATAAGGCTGCTCTTGAAATGAGTCCCGTTGTCTCATTCAATTCTCTTATGGGTACCATGCATCCAAGCGACCTGCTTTTCCAGGCCCAGGATGGTGTTCCTGGCAGTGGCGTGAGGCACAGGGTACGTCTCCAATCATCCAGTGGTGGCTTCCACCATGGTCAGCACGTAGCGCTTGCCCTGGCATGTCTGGGGCAGTGTGATGTAGTCAGTCTGCCAGGCCTCCCCATACTTGTACTTGGACCACCGCTCACCGTACCATAGGGCTTCACTTGCTTGGCCTGTTTGATGGCAGCACACGTCTCACAGTCATGGATAACCTGAGAAATACTGTCCATGGTTAAATCCACCCCTCGGTCTCGTGCCCATTTATAGGTGGCATCTCTGCCCTGATGGCCTAAGGCACCATGGGCCCCTCGAGCTAGGAATAACTCTCCTTTGTGTTCCCAATCTAGGTCTATCTTGGACACCCCTATCTTTGCAGCCTGATCTACCTGATCATTGTTTTGGTGCTCTTCATTTGCTCTACTCTTGGGAACATGAGCATCTACATGGTGGACTTTCACAGGTAGCCTCCCTACCCTGGTAGCAATGTCTTTCCACTCTTCAGCAGCCCAAACTGGTTTTCCTCTGTGCTCCCAGTTTGCCTCTTTCAACCTCTCTAGCCATCCCCATAGAGCGTTGGCTACCATCCAAGAATCAGTGTAGAGGTAGAGCTTTGGCCACTTCTCTCTTTCTGCAATGTCCACGGCCAGTTGAACAGCTTTGAGTTCAGCAAGTTGACTTTATTCACCTTCTCCTTCTGTAGCTTGTGCAACCTGTCGTGTGGCTGCTTTCCACTTCTGGTTCATCCCTACAATGCGACAGGAACCATCAGTGAAAACAGCGTAGTGTGTTTCCTCTGGTGGTAGTTGGTTATAGGGACGAGCTTTTTCAGACTGGGTAACTGCTTCTTGTTCTTCACCTTTGGGCAAATTTATAATGACCTCCAAAATCCTGGGGTGATTCTGTTACCTATACGGGCGCGCTGAGCGATAACAGCAATCCGCTTGCTCCATGTGGCACTGGTGGCATGGTGAGTGGAGGAACCTTGCCTTTGAACATCCACTCCAGCACCGGTCGTCAGGGTGCCAGGAGGAGTTGTGCTTCTGTACCAATCACCTCTGAGGTGGCTTGGACTCCTTCAAAAGCAGCCAAGATTTCTTTCTCTGTTGGAGTATAGTTGGCTTCAGACCCTCTGTAGCTTCAACTCCAAAATCCCAGTCCTCAGCCTTGAGTCTCCCTAGGCACCTTCTGCCAAAGGCTCCAGGACAAGCCATGGTTCCCAGACGTGTCCAGATATGTTCTTCATATCTGGACCCATCATGACCTGGCCAAGGGCAACCGCATGAGAAATCTCCTGCTTATTCTGGGCAAAAGCTTGTTGCTGCACAGGTCCTACTGGAGATTATTCTTCTTCCGGGTGACCAGGTAAAGAGGGCTCATGATCTGATTGTACTCAGGAATGTGCATCCTCCAAAAGCCTATGGCGCCTAGGAAAGCTAAGTGTCTCCTTATTGGTTGCTGGAGACATTGCTGTGGTCATGTTGATGACATCTGTAGGAATCTGATGCCGTCCATCTTGCCACTCTCACTCCTAGGAACTGAATCTCAATAGTTAGTCCCTTTACTTTGCTCTTTTTAATGGTGAAAGCAGCTCCAAGGAGGATTTGGATGATTTTCCTTCCTTTCTCAAACACTTCCGCAGCTGTGTTCCCCCACACAATGATGTCATCAATATACTGCAGATGTTCTGGAGCCTCACCCCTTTCTAGTGCAGCCTGGATCAGTCCATGGCAGATGGTGGGGCTGTGCTTCCACCCCTGGGGCAGCTGGTTCCAGGTGTACTGCACTCCCCTCCACGTGAAAGCAAACTGAGGCCTGCATTCTGCTGCCAGAGGAATGGAGAAAAATGCATTGGCTATGTCTATAGTGGCGTACCACCTTGCTGCCTTGGACTCAAGCTCATACTGGAGCTCTAATATGTCTGGCACGGCAGCACTCAGTGGTGGGGTCACTTAATTCAATGTACAGTAGTCCACAGTCAATCTCCATTCTCCTTCAGATTTTCACACAGGCCAGATGGGGCTGTTGAAGGGTGCGTGGGTCTTGCTGACCACCCCTTGGCTCTCCAGCTCTCAGATCATCTTATGGATGGAGATACAGCATCTCGAGTGGTCCTATACTGCCGTCGATGCACTATGGAAGTGGCAATTGGCACTTGTTGCTCTTCTCCCGTCAGGCATCCTACTGCAGATGGATTCTCAGACAACCCAGGCAAGGTGTTCAATTGCTCAATGCCCTCTGTCACTACAGCTGTTATCCCAAATGCCCATCTGAGTCTTTTTGGGTCTTTGAAATACCTACTTCAAAGGTCGTCTATGCCCAAAATACATGGCTATGCCCAAAATACATGGGCCCTCTGGGCCAGGCACAATAGGGTGTTTCTTCCACACATTCCCAGTCAGGCTCACATCAGCTTCCACCAAAGTGAAATCCTGGGATCCCCCTGTCACATCAGCAACAGAAACAGACTCTGTCCCCACCTGTCTCGATGGAATTAATGTACATTGCGCACCAGTATCAACCAAAGCTTTGTACTCTTGTGGTTCCAATGTGCCAGGCCAACAAATCCACACAGACCAGAAAACACGATTTTCCCTAGCCCCTACCTGGCTAGAGGCAGGGCCCCTCTAAGCCTGGTTATCCTTCTTTCCCTGGGCATATGTCTTGATGTTCCTTCAAGGGGAGCGGACATGTTGTCATCATCAAACCTGGCAGTTCGGCTACGGGCAGCTGGAGCTGCTTTCCTTCTGGTGGCTTCCTTCAGTTCACTCACCTGTTGCGCCAGAACAGCGGTAGGTTTCCTATCCTACCTTCTCATGTTTTCCCCACAATCACTCAGGTAGAACCACAGCTCAGCTCGTGGGGTGTACCTTCTCTCTCCATCTGGGAAACATCTGCCTTGGATACCAGAACCTTTGATCTGTACTGCCGAGATTTAGAGAAGGTCTTCTTTAATCTCCTCTCTGAGCTTCTTATGATTCGCCTCTATCTTTTCTTCTAATTTTTGCAGACATGTTTCCACTTCTGTGATTCTGGCATGTGTTGGGCCATGCACAGCATCTGCATATGCTCAGAGCTTCCTTGCTGTGGGAATCCATAAAGTTAGAGGGTTTTTAGGAAATGGTTAAAGAAGAGTATTTAGGCCTCAGGATGTGGCCCGAAGTTCTGTTACAGCAGAAAAGTTTCCCAAGCAAGCAGAAAGTTTCCCAAGCAGTAGACGTGACAAATAACAATAGGACTTTGTAGATTTGGCTTTAGGATGGCAACAAGTTTATTTAATGTATATCTTTAGAAGGTTACTGTGAATAGAGCTCTGTTCTTTGTCTTTTATGAACCAGTCTTTGTTTTAACTACTATTACGTATGTTTTATAAGGTTGGATGGAAAGCTTGTCAATAGGTCTTGTTTTGGTGTGATTGGTTGAAATCTAGACTGAGATGGTTTTATGTCATTCCATTTGACCCCACCTTCGGGGACATTTTCCATTAGGCCAGCATGCTGTTAACATCTAACAATGTTCTGAGGCTGATGTACTAATAAATAAAAAAAGGCTGGTCTGAATTTGTCCAGTGTGGTCCATATTTGGACTTTTTGCCGCGGCAAGTGGGTTCCTGTCTTAAGACGTGGGTTCCTGACACCATTGGATTTATAACTGCCCTGGTGCCCCGACACTTGCCATATCCAGCATAGTCTCCTCACCATCATCCCGCTTCATTATTGCTAAAGCAGAAGAATATTCTCGTGGCCCAAGTCGTACAAGTTTTCTCCACATCACAGATGTGCATGGTACCAAGTTTGGATTCTTGGTTGTCACAACCTCTGAGAAGATAATCTCTGCCACTGCCATTTCTCTCAGGCGTTGGATCCCTTGCTCTATGGTCTTCCACTGAGTTGGTTGCATATTAAGACCATCGTGCAACACTGTCCAAGACCTGTGCCCAGAGGCTGTGTGGATTATCCACCCTCATCATTCCTTGGTCAATAACAGGATCCTGTGACAGGGATCCCAAATGCCTCACTTCAGTGCCATCCAGAACTGTAGTCTCGCCTGCAGCATCCCAGAGATGGACCAGCCAACTAATTATGGATTCATCAGGTCATCGGGTGTAATCCTTCCGTAGGCCACGAAGGTCCTTCAGGGAAAAGAACTCAATATTTGCGTCTGATCTTGCACGTGCTGCTTTGACTCCTGATTTTATGTCAGGAGGCATCGAGGTTCCTTCTTCTGTATCACCATCATCATCATCATCCACTGGTCGATTAGTTTTTTCCGTGCATTTCCCACTTCTAGTGCTGGTAGAAACAGCCATGGGTTTAGATGCTGGCTTAGGCTCACTGTCTGGTCTGGCTGCTGGCTTCGAGCCTGGGCTGTTGGCTACAGCTTGAGTGACTGGGATAGCTGATTTATCTCCCTGACCCCCTGCCTCTGTCTGCTGCCCTACACTATCTAAAACAGGGTGATAAGCATAGGCCAGGGCCCAGCTTATTTCAATTAGCCTTTTCTCTTTAGAATCATCATGGCACTTCTCTTTTAGGTATTTCCCAACCTCAGCTGGGTTCGGAATTTGTTCCCGTGGAAAATCCCAGTCTACAGGATCAGAAAATTCCTTCAGGGTTTCACCTACATTTTCCCATTGCCCACACCACTCAGGATTTTTCACACCTGCATCTGCTTCTAGGTCAGGGGTCTCACCAGCTCTTCTGGATATCTCAGCCCTCATTCTAGAGAAGCAGCAGACCATATAGAGGAAGCTTACCAGATTAAATACCAGAAAGATGGTCTCTTTAACATTCAGGGGAAAATGAACATTCTCAAAAAGTGACATAACTGATCCAAAGGAGAAGAAGGAAAGGGAAGGCTGGAAAGTCTTATTCTCAGCTCCTCCTCTAATAGACTGAGTGTAATTGCTAATAAATTCCCAAAACGTACTACTGAAACTGGGATGCAGGGTAGGATGAAGAAACCACAAACCATACATATTGTAAACAGATGCCAGTATCTTTGTAAACGCTTTATAAATCATTATCACAGAGGCCAGCACAACAGCTATTCCAATCCGTACCCCTCTACCGTAAAAATTACATGTTATGGACAATAATCCTAGTGACCAGAAAGGTATTGAAACCTCAACAAGGTCTAGAGCCCAGAGCCACACGAAGGCTTTCACAACCAGAGACATCAGGGGTTCAAGCAGCATGGCTACTAACTGCTTTAACAACAACAGACACACAATTAATAGAGCTTTTTTCCACCTTTTCCAGCCACGCGTTGGGCACCAATTCATGTATTTGTCCAGGTTTAGAGCAAATTTGGGGAAGAATCCCCCAAAGGATCTCCGGTGGGAAAAGCAGATCCAATTGGGCCCTCCTCCCAACTGGTCTGGGAGGAAAAAATACCTCCTTGGAGAAAGGTGGAAAAAAAACTGTTTACTAAAGAATAAAACCAAAACAATATCAAAAAATTAGACCCCTTGCCACTCTAAAAGAGATAACAAACTGAGAAAACCCCGTCCCCGGGTTGCAGCTCACTCAGTCTGTGATCAGTCCCTCCGGTGCTGGAATTGTCGCAGGCCAGGCCCGGCCCGGTGAGCCAGAGATGTGAGCTACCGGTGCTCTCCTGGGTGTTCAGTCCAGAGCAGCTTTCAAGAGGTCCAAAGAAAAGAAAAAAGTCACAGTCCAGGGAACTTCTTTGCCTCAGCTAGCTAACACTAACTAAAACGCAAAAGAAGAGCTCTGTCCCGCTGTCTGTCTGCAGACAACACAGTCAGGAGCAGGAATGTGGGGGAGTGGAGTACAGTGTCTGAAAACAAACCGTGCGCTTCTTCTCTCCCCCCATTCACTCTCTGGAACATTCTTAAAGGTGCAAAACTTATTATTCAACATAAACAGAATGAGACGATTGGGGATAAAAGCATCATATAGTCAACCCAGGACAGTACCTTATGGGGAAGAGCCACCGGAACACCCCAAATCAATTATGGGACTTGGGTGCATATTGTAAGAACACAGTGGCAAAATGGGCAATAAATGTCTTGCATTTCCCCAAACCAACCTGCAATCCTATGCAGGTGAAACTGTCGTTGTCCCTGCCAGTCCTGGGCAAGGTCCCTTGAAGCAATGATGAATCTGCCAGGCCCGGCACAATCCAAAATCCTGGAGAGCACTGGCCTATCCATCAGCTAACCCCAGCTAATGTGACTGACACAGAGAGCCCTGAATGTCATGGTCCCTGTTTGGGCGCCAAATGTCTCAATGAGGGTGGCTGCGACAAACCTCTCTGGTTCCCTGACTTCAGGGCGAGGGTGGCAAAAATGAAAAGGAGCAGGATCAATGGAGTTTTTTAAAAGGAACTTTAATAACAGGGTGAAAAACAATAAACATGGAGAAATCAAGAACAGTATGAGGGGCAGGATCTAAAGACCCAAGACAACAGGGAAGCAACAACATGTACACTTAGGGGTAGAAAACTCTAGAACAATAAGCACAGAGGGGCAACAAGTAACCAGTAAGGAAGCAGAACTTGGACAACTTAGTATAATAACTCTAAAGACTTATGAAGGACCTCTCAAATGCACCCTAAGTAAAACAAATTTTTCTCAGGGTTTGAACTCACACTCAGTTCTTTCAGGGTAAAATCTGGCTGACTCTGAGTGACAGCTGGGCTAACTCCCACACCACTGATTCACACTGGCCCCTTGGGACCATGCAGCCCAACAGAGCCACAATGATGTCCTTGGTTCAACGAGGGTCTGCAGTGTCACATTGGTCCCTTGTGTCACAGTGTCACATGGTGCTCTGCAGTGCCACAATGGCCACTTCATTTCACAAGGCTCCCAAGTGTCACATTGATCTCAATAGGAAGGAAACCACAGAGGCCCCATGTTTCAGGGGCTGATGAGCAGCAACCACCAGAGGTTAAGGCAAGCCTGATCATTCTGTCCTGGCAAGTTTTCTTGGAGCAACCCTTGTGTTATGAACTGAACGAGGCCAAACTTTCTCTGGAGAAAGAGGTTCTCATTTATTAAAAGAGCTACAAGGAATGGAGTACCTAGGATAAGCCCGAGCACTCACACAGCGACCCAAAACCAGAACAGTGCACTACCCCCAAGTGCACTGGGCTCCCCCAGAAAGCAAGTTTTCAGAAACAAGAACCTTGACCTAACTTTACTCCCCCCATTTATAGCGCCCTTGGAGTCTAGGATTGGTCCATGTTGAATCCGCATGGTGATTGGTCCATTTCCAGGCTTCCCATTGGTCTTTAACACCATTCATTCTGGACCAATCATTTCTGCAGGGCTTCGAATGATTGGTCAGATCTTCCATCCAATCCCTCTTCAACCTCACCTTGTCCCGCCAGACCGCCCTTCCACCAAACGCAGGACCCTTCTCTTAGAACATTCTAATAACCCCCCACTCTTAACATAATACAATTAATATAACGTAATAATACAATATAATTGAACTATACTCTAATTTAATATAATTTAACTTTTACTTATAAAAACTTGGATATTTGAAATTATGAATGAAGTGTCCTAATTTCAGGCATTTGTGTCTACAGAAGAGGGATGGTTTTCCTCCATAAAAAGAAAAGCACAAAGCCCTTTCCAGTGTTTGGAAAATAGGTGAGTGCTAGCACTCAGGAGTCAAAGACCAGCCAGACCTGTCTGTTATGGCAGCTTTTCTCTGGGAGCAATCCTTGGATACACAGAAATTTGGAGGTGGAATCCTAATATTGGCCATGGATGCCTGGAAAAAAAGGACAGTTCTTTTCCATACAAAGGAAAGCCCAGGGCCCCGGTGTTTCAGGGGCAGATGGGAGCAGCTTTCCACATTCCAAGGTCAGCCAGACCTGTCATGTGACCCCTGGGAGGCCAAGGCAGCCACACCTATTTCATGTTCCCTTGCCTCCGCAGGGCCCTGCAGTGCCACAGCAGCTCCTTGCTTCCATGAGGCCTTGCAATGTCACAATGGTTCTCTTGCTTCCATGATGACCTCTAGTGTCATAATGGCCCCTTGATTACACAAATTCTTAAGGATCTTAACAGTCTCCATGGTTCCACAAGGCCCCACAGTGTCCTAATGGCCTTTGGGTTCCATGAAGCCCTACTGAGTCACCATGGCCCCTTGGTTCCATTGAGGCCCAGTAGTGCAACAATGATCCCCTTGTTTCCACAACTTCCCATATTGTCACAATGGCTCTCGTGCTTCCATGAGCCCCTGCACGATCACAATGGCGCTTTGGTTCCATGGGGCCCCACAGTGTCGCAGTACTCTCCATGATTCCATGGGGCCTTGCTATGCTCTCCATGGATCCATCGTGCCCTGCAGGATCACAACGTCCCTTTGGCTCCACGTGGCCCTGAAATGCAGCAATGGCCTCTTGGTTCCACAAAGCCCTGCTGCTTCACACTGGCCTTTTGGAACCATATGGCCCAACAGAGCCACAATGATGTCCTTGGTTCTGTGAGGTTGCACAGTGTCACAGTGGCCCCTGGGATCCATGGTACTCTGCAGTGTCTCAATGTTCCCCTTCGTTCCACAAGTTCCTACAGTGTAACAGGTTCCACAAGGGCCTGCAGTGTCACCATGGTCCGTTGGTTCCACAATCCTCTGCAGTGTCACAATGCTGTCCAAAGGAAGGGAACAACTGAGCCCCAGTGGTGCAGAGACAGATGAGAGGCAGTCACCAGAGGCCAAGTCTAGCCAGACTTGACTCGTATGGGCAGATTTTGTCTGGGAGTAACCCTTGGACAGAGAGAATTTTAGATGCAGAATCCTGATTTTGACCATAGGTGCCTAGACAAGAAAGACAGTTCTTTCCCATAGGAATAAAAGCACAGAGCCCCAGTGCGTCATGGTCAGATTGGAAGTGGCCCTTGACATGTGGGACCTGTCAGACAGCCCCCGGGAGTCCAAACGGCAGACCTGTTCCATGACTTCATGGGTCCTAAGACTGTGTCATGGTTTGAGCCACAGACTGTCACAATGGTCTCCTTGATTCCATGAGGTCTGGCAATGTTACAATGGTTTCTTGGTTTCATGAGCTCCAACAGAATCACAGGGGTCCATTGGCCCCACGCAGCTCCACTGTGAAACAATGCCTCCTTCTTTCTGTTTTAAATCAATCACAATCAAACCACAGTTTGATCATTGATCCTTGCTTGCATAGGGCCCATGATTTGCACAATGGTCTCCTTGATTCCATGATTCCTGGATTCCACAGTCTCACCATCGTTTCCTTGGTTCTCCATTGTCACAACTGATCAATGGTTCCATGAGGTTCCGTAGTGTTACCGTGGTCGCTGTCAGAGGCTGGATGAGATTGGTGTCTCGAGACACCTTGGGATGCTCAGAATGCCCATGTGCGGCAGGGCCTGGTCAGGCCTTGGTTTGTGGTGGGACAGAGCCCCGCCCCCAGCCCTGGCCTGGCAGAGCTGTCAATCACACAGCGGGGGCGATGTTAACCCAGCTCTGATTAGCCCAGCTGTTAATCAATTAATCAATCACACACTAGCAGCTGGTGCTACCCTGATTCTGATTGGACAAGCAAATGGCAGTTCCACCCTAGGGGCAGGCCCATGAAGGCCCAGGGGGTTAAAAGCTGAGGCACGAGGCCAGCCCAGGGCCTGCATCCTGCCTTCTCCTGGGGTTCCTCTGTTAGCGATGCTGGAACCCAAGCAGTTGGTACCTATGTGCATGTCTTTCTATCTATCTTCTGTCTTTCTGTTGTTCTTTATTTCTTCTCCATCTAATCCTACTTACCTGGAACATTTTTGGGTAATTTCACATGTTAGGGGATAAGGGATTTTAGGTTAAATGTGTGGTAATCCAGGGCACAGGGAATATTTCTCTGCCTGCTCTGAGGGATCCTGACCCCCAGAGAAACACTGCCTTTAACCTTTGCCCATGGAGAGGACTTCCAGAACTTTGAGATAGATTAGAATTTACCAAAGTGTGAAATAAATTAGAGGGTAGTCTACTTTGTCCCTTGGGTAAGAAATGTAGGTTTTGGAATTTTTAGTATGGTGTAGATAGGAAGCAAGATGGAGGAATTTGTGTGTAGTCCCTCTCTTCTTCTTCTTCTTCATCTATTCCATTTTCTTCAGTGTTGGTGGCAGAGGGTGGCAGATTAGTGAAGGAAAGCACAGTGTAGAGGTTATGTGGACAATCAAGGGATGAATTATGTGTAGATAAGTAGAAATAATGTATGTTTTAAGAGTTAATTGGATGAGACAACTTTAAGAGACCTTGAAACCGTACATTTTAGAGCCATTTTGCGGTGCTTTTCCAGCAAGATGAGCCTGGTGTAGACAGCATGCAAAACTTTAGATACGATAACAACAAACAAGAAGGTGAAGACCAAAGAAGTCCTGTGCATCTCTTTTTACCTGGCACAGAACTGCTACACGAGTGTTTTATTTCATCTGGGCAGCTCCCAGAAGGGCCCAAAATAAAACAAACATTAATAACTGGTAGCCTGACGATGTTTGTAATAAGTTGGCTTTTTTTCCATGAAGTTGTTTACTGAAGGGTGTTGTCTTAATTGGCCAATCATTTGAAATGTGTTGATTAAATGACCAGAGAGGTCCACCTGTAGCAAAGCACGATACAATAGAAGAGACTTGAAAAATTAGGTGGCATTTAGCCCGTAGCCTTCTGATCTGAGCCTGTGTCATCTCTGACTCAATGGTGACATTTGGGGATCTATGGCGGCTACTGGGAATCCTTTCTGCACCTCGTGACCCAAGAGGAGCTTCTCTAATAAATGTTGCCTGAAGCTCCAGCTTTCCCCATGACAGAAACCCCTGTGAGTGTTTGGGAGATCCCGGCTCTTTGGCAGCCTGGAGACTCCTGGGATGTCACCGTGGAGCCCCCATGAGTGCCTGTGACAGATCGGTGCCATTGCAGCCCAAGGTCCCCCTGGGATGTCAACATGGAATGGCTCTGATTGCCTCTGACCACAGGGCTCTTTAACATCGCCAGAAAGCCCTGGGAGGTGTCCATGGAGCCCCTGTCTCTGCCTGTGACACTCCAGCTCTGGAACAGCCTGGAGACTCCTGGAAAGTCCCTATGGAACCTCTCTGAGGGCCTGTGACAAATCTGATCCTTAGCAGGCAACCATCACCAGGACCAAGTTTCTACAGTCAATTTCCATGGCAACGATCACCAGCCCCCTGTTGCTATGGTCAGATTCCATGGCAACCATCACCAGGACCCTGTTGCTATAGGCAGTTTCCATGGAAACCATTACCAGCCCCCTGTTGCTATGGTCAGTCCCTCGGCAGCTCCGAGGAGACCCCATGCCAGGGGTGGTTGCCATGGACACCAGCTCAGGCCTGCAGACACAGCCCGTTGCTATGGCAACCTTTTGAAGCCTCCCATCCCCAGGCTCACAGGATCCCAGAACCACAGAATTGGCTGAGTTGGGATGGGCCCATCAGGATCCTCCAGTCCAACTGCTGGCCCTGCACAGGACACCCCAACAATGCCAGCCTGGGCCTGGCAGCGCTGTCCAAACACTGCTGGAGCTCAGAGAGCCCTGGAGCTGGGACCCTTCCCTGGGGAGCCTGGGCAGGGCCCCAGCAGCCTCTGGGCAAAAACCTTTTCCTGACATCCAACCTGAGCCTGCCCCGACTCAGCTGCAGCCGTTCCCTCCACTCCTGTCCCTGGGCACCAGAGGGAAGAGGTTCCCACAGCGCCAGCCAGGGACCCGCTCCCAAGGCTGTTGCCATGGCCACCAGGGCTGGGACCAGCTGGGATGCTCGGTTTCCACGGGCCGGGCTTCAGGAATGAGATTCCCCAATTTCCTGCTCCTGCTAAAAGCACGAAGCCCTTGCTGCTCTCCTGCCTCCTGTGGAAAGAACAAAAGGCAAAGATCCCGGGCTGAGATAAGAACAATTTATTGGGAACAGCAATGAGATAAGGAACAAATGGACCAGAAACAATATTTTTAACAGAAGGGATAAATAAAACTGTTTGCAGGGAAAACTAAAACACAACTGACTGGATCTGCCTGGCTATGTATTTCCTTCTGTCTGGAAAGTGTCCCTTTCCTGTCCCTGCCAATGACCTGAGGTGGGAGTGAATGCAATGACAGGGCCATTGCCACACCCTCATGTTCTTCCATACCACATCATGTCATTGACAGGAGCAGGAAAAGGGACAGGTGTCTTCCTAGCATGGATCATGGGGAACATGGATCACCAAGGCTCTTCCCAACATGGATCCTCCAATTATGGATGAAGCTGGGGCAGTGCACAAAAATCTTCCTGCATTGGCGCATTGGCAGAGCTTCCCTTACAGGTGCCTCCGTTGGTGTGTGGTCAAGTCAGAGCTCTGGGTGAAGCTTGTCCCACACTGAGAACACTCGTACGGCCTCTCCCAAGTGTGGATGCGCTGGTGGGTGATGAGGGTGAAGTTGTGCTTGAAGCCCTTTCCACAGTCAGGGCAGTGGAAGGGCCTCTCATCAGTGTGAATCTGCTGGTGCTGGAGGAGACTGGAACTGGGGTGAAACCTCTTCCCACACTGGGGACACTCGTAGGGCCACTCCCTCTTCCCAGTGTGGATGCGCCGGTGCCTGATGAGTTTGAGGTTGTGCTTGAAGCCCTTTCTGCAGTCAGGGCAGCGGAAGGGCCTCTCCTCGGTGTGAATCCGGTGGTGCCTGAGGAGATCGGAGCTGATCTGAAACCTCTTCTGACACCGAGGACACTCATAGAGCCTCTCCCCTGTGTGGATGCCTTTGTGTATGACAAGGGCAGAGGTGGAGCTGAAGCCCTTCCCACACTCCCCACACTCATAGGCCCATTCCCCCGTGTGGATCATCTGGTGGCTGATCAGGGTGCTGCTCTGCCTGAAGCTCTTCCCACACTCCCAGAATTTGTGGGGCTTGTCCCCATCATGAAGCTGCTGCCTGGCCACCAGATCTGAGCTCTGGCTGAAGCTTTGTCCACCTTCCTGGCACAGGGTGGGTCTTTCCTCCTCAGAGCACACTGGGCTGGGTTTGGAGCCCCTCCTCCTGCAGGATCTCTGCGGATTTTCCTCCCCATTGGAATTCTGCACTGTGGAGTCACTCAAAATGGCCTTTTCCATGAGGTTATACCATGGAGATTCTTCCTCCATGGTCTCCATTCTCAGCTCCTTCTCTGGGGCAGGAACAACAAGGAGAGGATGGAATTTGCCTCTGTGCCAGAGGGAAGGGGTAGGAGATCCCCCCAGTGCATCCCCGACAGGATGAGGTTGGCAGCTGGGTTGGCCTGCAGCCAGGGGCCGTGCTGGGCTGGGAGATGGAGCAGGAGAGAGGGGGAAAGGGGCACTGACTTTCTCCTCACCTGCCTGGGTATCCCAGGGCTCCTTCCTCTTCCTCTCAGTCTCCTCCTCCATCCAATCAAGGTTTGGGAATAGGAAATCCTGGTTTGGGAAGAAGACAAAAGGTGAGTACATTGTCTTTTGTACTGGTTTGAAGGTAAACCTGGGGGAGAGTCTAAGCGAGAATTACAGTTTAATAAGAAAACAAAGGTCAAGGCAATGATACAGAAACACTGCCTTAAACTGACAGAGTCAGGATATAACCTGACACCCTGTTGGTCAGGGCAGTGGTAGCAGTCCCATTAAATGGTGGCTGCAGTCCTGTTGGAGTGATCAACGTGATTCTGTCGAAGCAGTGATCCCGTAGAAGGGTCTGGTCTTCCTCTGGAGGTCCAGTGGTGGTTATGGAGCTCTTGTCCTCTGGGAATCCAGTAGGCAAGCTGCTCCTGGTGTTGAAAGCCTCAGCTTATATCCAGGTAGGAATGCTTGGTTCCTCCCCCTGGGCAGAGCATCCCACAATGGGATGATGGAATTTTATCAGTCCTGCAGAGACACTCAATGGCCCATCAGCAGAAGGTATCTCCCCTGGAGGGTGTTATCAGGGGTGAGTCATGGAAGAGATAAAGAACACTGCCCCACCTGTTTATAACAGTTAATGAAGACGGGGATTGAAAACATGCATTTGGTTACATGTTGCATGGCAACCTGAAACAGTGGGGTAATCCCTTCTCAGGGGGTGAACACCACCCCCCTTACCCAAACTTGCTCAGGTGTAAAACCCCCACCCCAGGAAGGCCACACACACAGGGGACAATGTCACACTTGGCCCCCTCCAGAGGAGGTCTCAGTCCCTGTCACTCCCTTACTCTCTCTCCTCTTCTCTTTCTTTCCATCTCTCTCTCTACCTCACGTTTACTGTTCAATAAAATCCACAATGGATTGGGTCTTGTTAAAACATTAACTGGGGCAGAGGCATCTCTCTAACAATTTTCTTAACCAGACTGCAAAATTATTTTGGCACAGTGAGTTCAGGGTTTCTTTGACCCCAAGTACCTTTGACAACAGCATGGTTCCCTCAACTGAGGAGGCTGTGGTTCTGTCTGGAAGAACTCTTGGAAACTTGGACGCAGCTTTCTCTGAGCGACCTATGGGAGAACTGATGAGAAAAATGGCCATTGTGGTTCTGGAGTGTAAAGAAAATATTTTGGTGTCCTTCCTTGAAAAGTTGGTTAAAATCACAGGAGGAAAAGGAGCAAATGATACCAGCGAGACTGACAAGGTTCATTCACCCCACGATGAGGAACATAAGGCTGCTGAAAGTCCCAGAAGAAGCCCAGCTCAAGCAGCTAAACTCCTGAATAACTCCAAAATTCCAAGTCTCAAGGGCTTTTTCTAATGTGAGAATCATTATTCTGTTCATCCCTGTCACCTTTGTGACAGCTACTAAGAGCTTCCACTTCCTTTTAATAATGTATGTATTGGGCTGAATTTGCACTTTTCTTTTATTGAAAGCTGCCAGCAGCTGAGCTGGAGCTGTGCAGGAACCAATGAAACTTGGAATTGACACGGAATTGCTTCTATTTTCAGCTGGTGCTATGGCGGCTGTGGGGCAGAGGGGTGGGAAAGGGGGGTCTGGGGTGGGAGCAGAGGAAATGCCGGGGCTGGGTTCTGAGCACAGGGCTGAGCACACAGAGATGGTTTTGTTCTTGCTGAGCTCGCACTGAGCCAAGGCCTGTCCTGCCCCTTGTTTGGCCACACTGGCGAGGGGCTGAGGGTGTCGGGGAGGTTGGGAGGGGACACAGCCAGGACAGGGGACCCCAGCTGACCCCAGGGCTACCTTAGACCATAGGACATCATCATCTGTGTATAATTAGGGGGCGGACAAGGAGGAAGGGGGGGCATTTGGAGTGAGGAATTTTGTCTTTCCAGGTAACACTTAGGCAGGATGGGGCCCTATTTCACTAGCACCAAACACACAGACACTAACTCAAGACACAGGCTAATTAAGATAATGCAAATTTGCAAAAATTTTCAAAAGTATTAGATAGGCAAAGCAAATAATCATTAGTAAATAATTCCAAAAGGGAAGATATTGAAATTATTATCACACAACTCTCCATTTCTGGCTGCAGGCTCTGGAGATTCTATCTCTGCCTTCAGTCAGGGTTGCATTCCCTAACATGTCTTGGTACCAAATCCTGCTTTCCAAGGCTGGACCGGTGTCTCAGGTTTAGCTGGCTGTGTATTCAATTACCATCTGTTAAAGGTGGGGCAATTATCATCTGTTAATTAAGCAGTTTACTTTATCTCTTCCACAAGGAATCCTCCCTCCAGGGAGATATCTTCTGTTAATGGGCTATTGAGTGTCACTGACAAAAATGACATCTTCCCATTGTGAGAAGCTCCTCCCAGAGGGAGGAGCCAAGCATTCCTACCTGGATATAATCTGAGAATGTGAACAACAGAGTCAGCCTTCTCCCACAGGATTCCCAGAAGAGCAGCATTCAGCTCCACTGGATCCCAGAGGAAGACCACGCTGATTGACACCACCAGTGGATGTTCAGAGGAAAACTCCACCCTTGTACAGGATCACTGCTCCAACAAAACCACCTCTGTCACTCCAGGAGCACTGCAGCCACAATTAAACAGGAGTGCCACCAACACTCTGACCCACAGAGTGTCAGGTTGTATTCTTATTCTGTGAGTACTTTTTTAGTACTATTAAATTTGTATTTTTAATTTTCCTACTGAAGAACTGTTATTCCTATTCCATAAATTTTTCTTGACAGCCCCTTATTTTGAAAATTAAATTCCAAGGAAAGGGATTTACATTTTCCATTTCAAGGGAGTCTCCTGCCTTCCTTAGCAAAAACCTCTGTTCAAACTGACACAATGCCCCGGAACACCCAGGCAGGTGAGGAGGAAGTCAGTGCCCCTTCCCCCCTGTCACCTGCTCCATCTCCCAGCCCAGCATGGCCCTCGGCTGCAGGACAAACCTGGTGCCAACACCGTCCTGCCAGGGATGCACTGGGGGGATCTCCATCCCCTCCCCTGTGGCACAGCTGCAAATCCCATCCTCTCCTTGTCCTTTCTCCACCATTCAAGGAGCTGAGGATGGAGACCAGGGAGGACAAATCCCCAAGGCAGAGTCTCGTGGAAGAGGCTGTTTTGAGAGGCTCCATGGCACAGGAATCAAATGGGGAGGAAAATCCCCAGAGATCCTGCAGGAGGAGAGGCTCCAAACCCAGCCCAGTGTGCTCTGAGGAGGAAAGACCCACCCTGTGCCAGGAAGGTGGACAAAGCTTCAGCCAGAGCTCAGAGCTGATGGCCAGGCAGCAGCTTCATGATGGGGACAAGCCCCACAAATTCTGGGAGTGTGGGAAGAGCTTCAGGCAGAGCAGCACCCTGATCAGCCACCAGATGATCCACACGGGGGAATGGGCCTATGAGTGTGGGGAGTGTGGGAAGGGCTTCAGCTCCACCTCTGCCCTTGTCATACACAAAGGCATCCACACAGGGGAGAGGCTCTATGAGTGTCCTCGGTGTCAGAAGAGGTTTCAGATCAGCTCCGATCTCCTCAGGCACCACCGGATTCACACCGAGGAGAGGCCCTTCCGCTGCCCTGAATGTGGGAAGGGCCTCAAGTGCAACTCCAAACTCATCAGGCACAAGGGCATCCACACTGGGGAGAGGCCCTACAAGTGTCCCCTGTGTGGGAAGAGGTTTCAGATCAGCTCAAATTTCCTCCTACATGAGCGGATTAACACTGGCCAGAGATACTTTCCGCTGCCCTGACTGTGGAAAGGGCTTCAAGCACAACTCCACCCTCATCACCCACCGGTGCATCCACACTGGGGAGAGGCCCTTCAAGTGTCCCCAGTGTGGGAAGAGTTTCACCCAGAGCTCTGACTTGACCACACACCAACAGAGGCACCAGTAAGGGAAGTCCTGTGAGTGCATTGACTGCAGAAGGGCTTCATGCCCAGTTCCAGCTTTATCCCCCATTGGAGGACCCATATCGGAAAGAGCCCTGAGGATCCATTTTCCCTATGATCTATGCTGGGGAGAAAACTTCTCCTTGTCCTGCCCCTCCCAGTGACAAGATGTGGCATTGAAGAACATGAGGGTCTGGCCACGGCCCTGTCATTACATTCACTTCCACCTCAGAACATTGCCAGGGCAGGAAAGGGACCTTCTCTCTTCCTGAGGAGAAGGGTGCCTTTTCCAGACAGAAGGAAATACATAGCCAGGCAGATCCAGTCAGTTGTGTTTTAATTTTCCCTGTGAACAGTTTTATTTATCCCTTCTGTTAAAAATATTGTTTCTGGTCCATTTGTTCCTTATCTCATTGCTGTTCCCAATAAATTGTTCTTATCCCAGCCCGGGATCTTTGCCTTTTGTTCTTTCCACAGGAGGCAGGAGAGCAGCAAGGGCAACGTGCTTTTAGCAGGAGCAGGAAATTGGGAAATCCCATTCCTGAAGCCCGGCCTGTGGAAACCGAGCATCCCAGCTGGTCCCAGCCCTGGTGGCCATGGCAACAGCCTTGGGAGCGGGTCCCTGGCTGGCGCTGTGGGAACCTCTTCCCTCTGGTGCCCAGGGACAGGAGTGGAGGGAACGGCTGCAGCTGAGTCGGGGCAGGCTCAGGTTGGATGTCAGGAAAAGGTTTTTGCCCAGAGGCTGCTGGGGCCCTGCCCAGGCTCCCCAGGGAAGGGTCCCAGCTCCAGGGCTCTCTGAGCTCCAGCAGTGTTTGGACAGTACTGCCAGGCCCAGGCTGGCATTGTTGGGGTGTCCTGTGCAGGGCCAGCAGTTGGACTGGAGGATCCTGATGGGTCCCTCCCAGCTCAGCCAATTCTGTGGTTCTGGGATCCCATGAGCCTGGGGATGGGGCTGCCAGTGATTGCCATGGCAACGGGCTGTGTCTGCAGGCCTGAGCTGGTGTCCATGGCAACCACCCCTGGCATAGGGTCTCCATGGAGCTGCCATGGAAACTGACCATAGCAACAGGGCCCTGGTAATGGTTGCCATGGATACTGACCATAGCAACAGGGTCCTGGTGATGTTTGCCTGCTAAGGATCAGATTTGTCACAGGCCCTCAGAGAGGTTCCATGGGGATCTTTCCAGGAGTCTCCAGGCTGTTCCAGAGCTGGAATGTCACAGGCATAGACAGGGGCTCCATGGAGACCTCCCAGGGGTTTCTGGGGATGGTAAAGAGCCCTGTGGTCAGAGGCAGTCACAGCCATTCCATGGTGACATCCCAGGATTCCCCAGGCTGCTAAAGAGCCGGGATGTCTCAGACACTC
This sequence comes from Zonotrichia albicollis, assembly GCF_047830755.1. Lineage (NCBI taxonomy): Eukaryota > Metazoa > Chordata > Aves > Passeriformes > Passerellidae > Zonotrichia > Zonotrichia albicollis. Next base: position 14,952,417 of record NC_133827.1, read on the forward strand.
ACAAGGGATCCTGTCATGGGCACAAAGGGAGTTTCAGGCAAAAGCTTTATTTCTTTATTGGAGAAACTCCTCCCAATACATGAGGTGCAGATATTACATGAAACAGCCACCATGGATCCTCAAACTCCTGCAGGGCCCCTAGACTTCCAAAATTCCTTTTAAGAGAGGAGACTGGGAATGGCTGGATCCAATCCAAGCCCCAGTCTTTGTCAAAGGTGTAAAAGATTGGACATATGAATTGAACTTAAACGCTATTTGTCCCACAGGATTAATCATAGAATACCTGATAAATTTCTACAAATACAGCTCTGATTTTTTCTGATCATGATTAGACAGAATGGTTCATTTACACCACAGAGTAATTAAAAAAAAGAGTTATTGCTGAAGTCTTAGGTGGTCTGGATACAATCTTCCCCGAGAGTGTCTTGTGCCAATGGGTAGGAACCATGAGAGCAACAGCACACAGACAAATACACAGACATACAGACACACAGATACATACACATACACACACACATATACACACAGAAACACTGAAAGTGTCCAGAGGCCAAAGAGAAAAGGATTGTCCAGAGTACAAATGGAGGGAAAGTGGGTGCAATGGAGAGCACCAGGGATCCAATGCTCTGAGGGCTCAGGGGTGGTACACTGGTAAGGGACCAGTAGGGAATACCAGGGTTACACACCAATGGGAAAGGAGAACTCACCAGAACATGAACATATAAGTGTAAAAGGGGTAGAGAAGGCCAATGGAGAGGACAGAACTGGGACAAATTAACATAGTGCTGCAGAACACCATGGGGAAGTCTTTTTTCTCACCCTGAGCTGTGAGGAGTGCCCAGAGCCTGTGGTGTGTCTTTCCAGGGCATTGCTACTGCCTTTTCCCTGGTAGGCTCACAGGTTTGCACGGTTGTGCAGTGTCACAATGATCTCCTTGGTTCTGCAGTCCTGCTGTGGCTGCTGTGTAACAATGGACCTGTGGTATCGTGAGGCTCCACAGTGTCACCATGGTCCCTTTGGTTTCACAAAGACCTGCTGGGACAAGATGGACCCTTGGTTCCATGAGAGGCCTGGGCTCCCATAGCCCCTCACAGACCCCTATGGCCTCTCAGAGTTCCCCATGGCCCATCATGGCCTCTCAAGGCCCTTAATGGCGCCTCATGACTGATGGCCCCTCACAGCCCCTCTCCCCTCACAGCGCCTCACAGCCCGTCATGGTCCCTCACGGCCCCAGGCGCAGGGCTCCTCCAAAAGGAGAAGGGGTCAAGTCCTGCTTGTTCTCCTTTCATTTCAGTCCCTTCACAGCTGCGAGTGCAGAAAGGCTGAAATGGAGCCTTTCCCCAACGTTTCCCTCAGGGTTAATTGTGGGCTGAAGCTCTGTGCTGGCGCTGGCCCGAGTGCCACCATCCCTGCAGCCGCCAGGCCTTTGCTGTCCCCCATGTCCGTTCCCTGTCCCCGAGTCCCACCCGCCTCTGGCAGCAGCAGCAGCCACAGCGCAGGGGGCGCCGGCCCGGCCCAGCCGGGGCTCCCGGCCAGGAGCAGCAGCAGCACCGGCCCCTTCCCACCTGCTCCTGCCTCAGCTCCCAAGGGCTTTTTCCAGCTCAATTCTGGAGCACAGCAACCAGCACCCACACACAGCCCTGACTGCTCAGGGCCTGCCTGTGCTGCCCTGAGCCAGCCCTCAGAGGAAGAAAGGATCGGGTTCCAGCGCTGTTTTCAGCACTGTTTGACTCACCCTGAGGTGACAGGAGGAGGCTGCTGGGGCCTTTGCCTTGGGAATTGCAGATCATGGCTGCTCTTGGCCCTCTTCTGCTTGCCACCTGAATTTTATCCATAAAAATGCAAATGCTTCTTTCAGTTGGTGCTAGCCATGGTGCTTTCATGACAGTGAAGTCAGTATTTTTGTCTCGGACATAAAGATCAGCAGATACTGGAATGCCCACCAGCCCCTGAGCACTAAGATGAGGGGAATTAAAGCTTCACAGGCCACATTTGCAGGGCTCAAACAGAGCCCTGTTGCTGGCACTGTTGAAATAGAATAAGCTAAGAGAGGCTGTCACAATTCACCTCTGCAGTGTGGAGTTAAATTAAAAAATCAACCAGGAAAAGCAGAAACCAGAACTTCTCAACTCACTTCACTGCCTCTTCCCAGCAGCAGGAAATGCAGATGCCCAGAGGTGTTTTGCACTGCTGCTGCCCCCAGTTTGAGCCCAGGCTCTGCCCAGGTCCAGCGGGAACCTGAGCCCAGCCCAGGGAGCTCAGCGCACGCAGGGCCAGGCCCAGAGCCCCGGGCACGGCCGCCCATTGCGGGGCAGCGGCGCAGACGGAATGTCCTGCGGCCCAAACCTCCTGCTCCTGCCACACAGCGCCAGCCTTCTCCCCCTCCTCCTCCTCTCCCACCACAGTACGAATTCCAGCTTGGAGGAGGCTGCCCCAGACAGCGCTCCGGCTCCTGTTCCAGTTGAATGTCCCTGCAGAGAAACAGGGCATCTTTCAGCCACTTCCACAAGCTCAGGCTTCGCACTTCATGGGGAATCTGGGATGCAAATGGCCTTGTTAAAAAAGCCAAAGGCCAAGGGAATGGATTATAGATTACTGAAAAAAAGTCACCCATCTTCCAGGCAAGGTTTACCAAGGCATTTCCTGCATTTCTTCTTTTCAGATTCTTTCAGTTGGCTGCTCTGGGAAGTCCAGCTTGTACTGATGCTTATCATGAACTGATTGTGCTCTTGATTTACGCACCAAGACACCAAATGTGGAATCATCTATATGGAACTGTTAGGAATGATCAATCGAAAGCCAAATTATAAAAAATCTGAAAAGATTTCTTTATCTTTTTCCCCTACTAAAATATGGTCTTCAAAACCACCACAGCCAAAGAGACAGTGTCGAGCCTGGGGTTGGTGCTGGGTGAACCTGGATCCCACCTCTATTGCATTGGACACTCCACCATTCACGAGAGCTGCTTCTTGTAGGGATGCGTTATACAGTTTATTATGCCTGAGCAAAGAAGTCCCAGTTTCTTTTGTAACTCTGCATATTCATAGTTGGTTCTTTGACTGTGCAGAGCTGGACAATCACCATTTCCTTGTTTATAGCCAGCACTGATCGGATTCAGGGAAGTCACGTATTCACACATATCTTTCTGGTGACTTTGGCTATCTTGATCGATGTTATCAACAGGGCAATGATCACTCTTAGGCATCTTCCGATTACATGACTATGTCTCAGGATAATGGTGATCATCGCACTGGGTGTGATCATTATCTGGCCACCTTCAGGAATTTTGGAATTTGAATAGACGCCTGCCTCTCAGGCTGCTTGTGGTCAGAGACTTGTTTGGATTTTGCAATCTTAATGAAATACATGCTTTTATAGCATGAAGTATTTCCCAACATACATTGCAACATCACTACAATCTAACAGAAGAAGGCAATCATACAGATCAGTGTATAGTCAAATTGCCCCCTAACTCTCATGAAGTCCATCTACTCTGCACACCCTTACTTTGTATTTTTGTTTCTCAGTCATCACAGAACTGAGAGCTGCAAGAAAAAGAGAAAGAAATATGAACAGGTATCCCTTTGGTAAGGGAAATACTGGACTGTCAGGAACTAAAAATAGTTGATAGCATCTGTATCAGGCAATTTTTTCACCCTCTACCAGTGTCTATTTCAGGCATCCTGTTAGCATGACCTAGGATTTTGCAGCTAAATTCAATGGGCTGCAATTTGAGAGGCGTACAAGAAAAAATCTTATCAGACTTTCCGCCCCCCCCCCCCCTGTTGTGGTGTGTTGCAATATCCTGTTTTACCTTCTCCCTTCCCCCTCGCCCCTCGCTGAGTGTGCCCTGTCAATCAGGCTAACATACCAGCAAGGCGTCGTGTGATAGGTGACCCTAGTACCTGGAGACCCTGCCCCTTCACCTGGTTGGTGACTCACCTGTCCCCTCCCCTTCCCCTGTCCTGAGCTTAAAATGTGAATGAGACCATGCGGCCCTATTCTGTTACCAGCAGTGGCCCAGTGCAGACGTATCTGTACTCATGGAATAAACATCTGGCTACCTTCTAGCAGAATCCGCTCCCTTCTTTTCTTCACCATCGCCAGAAGCTCTCCCCTGAGGAGAACGGAGTCCTGTCTTGTGCCCCGCTGCACTCTGCCGCCAGCCAAGGTATCTTTGAGGTATAACACCACAGAGCTGCCTGTGGCCCAGCAGCGAAGGTCAGAACTGGCCTAGGCACCATCTAACTGGTTATATTGGGATACATATTCCAATATATTGGCGTCCCTGTGGGTGGGCAAGCGACCCTGAGCCCAAAAACGGACTCGCAGTTCCTCAGAGAAGCTTCTGCCAGCCGTGCATCCAGCTGAAAGGAGCCTGGCTTCAAGACTCCCAGCTAGAGACTTTGGGAATACTCCCAGAAAAAGTTTCGTGGACTGTTCGGCGCCTTTGGAAAGCCCTGCTTCATTGTGGTGAACAGATTTTCCAGAGGAAGAAAAGGGCAGCCTCTCTTGCACCCAGAGAGAGGTCCTTTTCCGGTGGAGACCTGCCTGCCTGTACCCGGCCTACAGCTTCCATTTCACGTGAGTATCTCTGCTTTCGGTAGAGCAGAAGCTCAAAAACAGACTCTGCCGCGAGTTCTGTTCCTTTTTGCCTTTGCATTTTGGCTGCGCAGCCCCACAGACGAGAATTCATAGCGTTCTAGTGTTAGCTTTCCTGCTGCGTGTTTCACTGTTTTTTAGAATTCGCGCCGGAGCGGGATCGCTCTCTGCCCTTCCCCCCCCGGCTCAGCAGCGTGCTCAGACACGTGTTAGGAGATTTTCTTTCTCTTTCTCTTTGCGGGAGAGGGGGGGGCTCTCTTTCCACGTGGCCGGGGGACCTGCGGGGGTCGGGAGTGCTCTGCACACGCGGCGGCGGGGGGGGGGGGCGTCCCGGTTTCGGCTGCCACGTGGAGTAGTTGCTGTCTCTGCTCCGCGGGGGTGCTGCATTCCACCGCGGGAGAGGCTTTGTTTCTGCCTCTGTTCGGCAGGGCATGCCCTGCTGCTGCTGCCCGGGAATTTTAAAAGCAGTATATACAGCTGCATTGTGAAGCTTTTGTCTGCTCGTTATCGCTTTCTATCTGTGGTTTTTTTTAGAAATTGGTAGCTGATTTTAGCTTTGTTTTTGGTCAGGCGGGATTAAGTACTTTGCTTTTTAACATGGGTTCCAAACTTAGCATTGTACAAAGGGGAGTGTATTATCATATTGTTAGCATTTTAATCAAGAGTAATGTGAAATTCTCTAAAGGAAAATTGAAACAGTTTATAAGATGGCTTTTTCTGCAGTTCCCAAACATTTCCCCTGAAGAAATCCACAATATTCAATTCTGGGATAAAGTTGGGAATGAATTGATAACCTTAGGACAATCTGGCAAATTACCCTCGGCTAAATTTGTGTTCTGGAGTTTGCAAATTCGAACAGCATTGCTCAAACAAAAGGAAATGGAGAAAAAGCCAAATGTAAAGCCATGTGCCTCTGCTCTCCCTGTTCCTCCCTCTCCCTCTAAAACCCCTAAACCTCTTTCCCCAAAAAAATCCCGAGCACGTGTTAGCTTTTCGGAGAGCAGTGATGTCCAAAATGGCCCCCAGTCCCTAGGGGGTCCACAAGATGGTGGATGCCACGTGGCATCTTCCCAAACCTGGTCTTCTTCTTCCCAAAATCCTCTTAAGCATTCCAAAATTCCATCCCCATCCCCCTCTCCTCCTGTTCCTCGTGACACCTTCCCCCCTCCCCCCGCCTTTCCTGCAGTACCCTCAGCTCCGCCCCTCTACTCCTCCCAGGGAGCGGTTGCTGACGTGATGTCACCAGGTGACCCCGCCCCTTGTTCCCACGGTTTCCCCGCCCCTTGCCGGCTCCCTGTCCCCGCCCCCTCCCCGGGTTCCCACGGTGGGGACACACCCACTGCCTGTCCCCAAACCTGTAGCTGTGATCCCAATGCTTCTGATTCAAGGGATCCAGAGCAGGGGACAGCAGACCCAATGCATAGTGCCATGTTGTCACTGGCTCCTGTTACGTTTCAGCCTGCAGCTCAAGCAGGAGCAGCCCCAACTGCTAATTGGAGTTCTTTTGGACGACAATTGATTAAAGAGATCTGTAAATCTCATAAGGAACATGGTCCACACAGTCCATATTTCCGTGGCCTTTTAAATTCTGAATTAAGTAGGACTGTTGTGGTTCCACATGATTTAAAACAATTTTTTTCATGTCTCATGACATCCACGGAATTCAAATTATGGGAATCAGCATTGAAACAACTGCTAAAAGATGCTCTCCCAAGCTTACAGGCTGATCCAAACACAGCAAAAGACAACAATGGTAACCCCATTACTATTGACCACCTCTGTGGTGAGGGTCAATGGTCTTCTCCCTCAGTCCAAGCTGCTGCAATTCCTGCAGAAACACTTGAGAAAGTAAAGGAAGCAGCTGAAAAGGCATTCTTTTCCCTCCAACCTGAGGGGCCTTTTGAGCCCTATAGTAAAATCAAACAACTACCATCAGAGCCTTTTGTGAAATTTGTAGAAAGGCTAACTAGAGCCATTGAAATACAAGTTAAAAAGGAAAATGCAAGGGATGCAATTTTAGAAGAAATAGTGTTTACAAATGCAAATGAACAGTGTCGAGCAGCAATCCTGAGCCTTCCTATGGAACCTTCCCCTACATTAAAAGATATGCTTCTAGTCTGTAACAGGAAAGTGCCTCTGATGAGTGTTGCTGAAGACACCAGACCAAGGCTGCTGCCAAGACCACCTCAGCGTGTTGCTGTTGCCAGCCCTGCACCTTCTCTTTCAGCACAGCAGTACCCTGGGCAGCAGCGGAGACCGGCAATGGTTGAGCCCACTAAACCATGCCTGCTTTGTAATAAGCTAGGACACTGGAGTAACCAGTGCCCCCTGAAAAGGGAATTTGATGAATTTAAAAATAGCAGGGGAGGAGAACTGCAAGCCCTCCCTGGGGGTCAACAACAAAAAAACGAAGAATAAAGCGCCAGCCTGCCAGGCGTGCAGACATAAAAGGAGCAGGCCAAGAGAATAAGGGTAGCAAAATAAATCAAGCGCGCAATAACATCAACATTTGTGTAAGTGAAGCAGGTGCTTCAAAGACCAAGTCTGCTAGTCCACTGTTGAAAGTGAAACAAAATAACCTTTGTTGTGATTTAAGTGATTCTGTATTAACCGCATCTTCTGTCAATGAGCCTTACAGGTTGCAGCTGACAGAGTCACTCCACCTGAAGGACACTGACTGGCATTTTGTCTCTGTAAATCCTGAACAGAAAGGTACTTGGAACCAAATTCGTTGTAAGTACATCATCACTGGGGACAAAAACACACCACAAGAGATGGAAATTGCTCCGGGACTGACAACATCAGATCCCAAGCAATTTGTTCTCAGCCTGCACTGTTTCCACCCACCCCTGTTTCTTCCAAAGGGACAAATTGTTGCTCAAGCTATCCCTGTGCCATCTTTACCTGAAAATGCCGATAAACAAGGGCCCACAGTCGCCCGGGTCCAAGTTATTGGGACAGATAAACCCAAATTGTGGTGCAATGTCAGTGGGGGTGGGGAGTCTAAACGCATTGAGATGCTTGTAGACACAGGTGCAGACTGCACAGTGATTCCAGTACAAGACTGGCCAGCACACTGGCCTTTACAAAATGTTGCTGGTCACCTTCGAGGTGTAGGAAGTCTGCAATTGGCAAGGCAATCCAAAAGCATTATTCAATTCGAGGGTCCAAACGGACAATTGGCAAATATCCGTCCATTTGTGTTAGATTATTCAGAACCTTTGTTAGGGAGAGATTTAATGGCCCAGTGGGGTGTCACAATTAATATTCCAGACTCTCCACAGCATTTTTGTGCAGCAGTCATTAAACAACAGTGCCCCACCCAAAAACTTAAGTGGAAAACAGACGAACCAGTTGATGTGAAACAGTGGCCACTCAGTAAACAAAAAATAAAGGTGCTTGAGGAACTAGTACAAGAGCAACTAAGAAAGGGCCACATTGTGGAGACCATGTCCCCATGGAACTCTCCAGTGTTTGTCATCCAAAAAGCTGACAAAAAGAAGTGGCGACTTCTCTGTGACCTCCGACAAATTAATAATGTAATTGAAGATATGGGTTCTCCCCAACCTGGTATGCCATCCCCAACAATGCTTCCTCAAGATTGGAAATTAGCTGTTATTGATATTAAAGATTGTTTTTTCCAAATCCCATTGCACCCTGACGATGCACCGCGTTTGGCATTCTCTGTCCCTTCTATCAATTCAGAAGCTCCTATGAAAAGGTACCATTGGACCGTTCTTCCTCAGGGCCTAAAGGTATCTCCAGCTATCTGCCAGTGGTATGTCTCTTCCCTGCTTTCCCCAGTTCGTGCAGCCGCAGAGAAGGCCATCATCTACCATTATATGGATGATATCCTTGTGTGTGCCCCCAATGATGATTTACTAACACATGCGCTTGACCTAACGATCGATGCATTGATTGTTGCAGGGTTCGAGCTCCAGGAACAGAAAATTCAAAAGATGCCACCTTGGAAGTATTTGGGCTTAGAAATTGGAAATAGGACCATTGTTCCTCAAAAACTAGAAATCAATCCAAGGATCAAGACCCTTGCGGATGTCCACAAGTTGTGTGGGTCTTTGAATTGGGTAAGACCATGGCTTGGTCTGACTAATGAAGACCTTGCCCCTCTTTTCAATTTACTGAAAGGGGGAGAGGACCCAGGTGCTCCTAGGTCTATTACCCCAGAGGCACGGAAAGCTCTAGAAAAGGTTCAGATTGCAATGTCCACAAGACAGGCCCACCGATGCCGGCCTGATCTGCCATTCAAATTTATCATCCTAGGTAAGTTGCCACACCTCCATGGAATTATTTTCCAGTGGGAGGAAAAACAAACACCTAAGGCAAAGGACACACCAAAAAAGGACCGGGACCAGAGGGACTCTCTCTTGATCATAGAATGGGTTTTCCTCAGTCACAAAAGGTCCAAGAGACTGACAAAGCCTCAGGAGCTGATAGCAGAACTGATCCGGAAAGCAAGGACCCGGATCAGGGAGTTAGCAGGATGTGATTTTAAGTGCATTCACATTCCAGTTGAGTTAAAATCAGGTCAAAATACTATGAAAATACTGGAACAATTGTTTCAAGAAAATGAAGTGTTGCAGTTTGCTCTGGATTCCTACTCAGGACAATTTTCGGTAGCACGGCCCGCTTGCAAATTGTTTGAACAAGATGTTCAATTTGCTTTAAAATTAAGAACTGCTCTAAGTAGGAGACCTTTAAAAAGGGCTCTAACTGTCTTTACAGATGCGTCCGGGAGGTCCCACAAGTCTGTTATGACTTGGAAAGATCCTCAAACCCAGCAGTGGGAGACGGACATTGCTGAGGTGGAAGGTTCACCTCAGGTTGCTGAATTGGCTGCGGTTGTTAGGGCTTTTGAAAGGTTCTCAGAACCATTTAATCTGATTACAGACTCTGCATACGTGGCAGGAGTAGTATCCAGAGCAGATCAAGCAATACTGCAAGATGTATCTAACATTGCACTTTTTGAATTGCTCTCAAAACTGGTAAAGTTAGTCACTCACCGAGAGCAACCCTTTTATGTGATGCATGTCAGGTCACACACTGACTTGCCAGGGTTTATCGCTGAAGGCAACAGAAGGGCAGATGCTCTTGCTGCGCCTGCAGTGATGGCCACTCTCCCAAATGTTTTTGAACAGGCAAAAATCAGCCACCAGCTTTTCCACCAAAATGCACCTGGCCTGGTTCGCCAGTTTAACATCACTCGAGAACAGGCCAAAGCGATTTTGGCCACATGCCCAAATTGCCAACAACATGCACTCCCTACAGTGAGTACGGGAGCAAACCCAAGGGGACTGAACAGTTGTGAACTGTGGCAAACAGATGTAACACACATACAGGCTTTTGGACGGCAGAAATATGTTCATGTTAGTGTAGATACCTTTTCTGGAGCGGTCTATGCTTCTGCCCACACAGGAGAATCATCTATTGATGCTATTAAGCACCTCTTACAGGCCTTTTCTTTCATGGGCATCCCCAAGGAGCTGAAAACTGATAATGGGCCTGCTTATAAATCCAAGGAATTCGGGAGCTTCCTGCAGCAATGGGGAGTAGAGCACAAAACTGGCATCCCCTACTCCCCTACAGGTCAAGCCATTGTAGAAAGAACTCACCGTGATATTAAAAGGGTCCTGGACCAGCAACAACAGGTTCTGAAGGTAGAACCTCCCCACATCCGGTTATCCAGGGCACTATTCACAATCAATTTTCTGAATTGTTCTTTTGACAGCCTGAACCCACCCATCCTACGCCACTTTGGGGGGAACAGTCACAGGTTGATGAAAGGAAAACCTCCAGTTTTAGTAAAGGACCCTGAGACTTGGAAAATGGTGGGACCTTACAAATTGGTTACTTGGGGACGTGGATACGCCTGTGTATCCACCCCCTCTGGTTTAAGGTGGGTTCCTTCCAAATGGGTAAAGCCCTATGTTCCCAAAGTCTCAGAGAAATCTGCAGAAGCACCCCAGGTTGCTCACGCTGCCTGGAGAAGAAAACGTCGCGCACGTTCTCTGGAAGAAATTCCATTTAAGCCTCCTATCTGGAATAGTTTGTAATATATGTTTGTCTCAAGTTTTTGTACCAGTTTAGATCCCACTGTTCGTGTGTAGCCTCGAGACGTCATGAGACCGAGCCTGCTTCTCGTCCTACTCGTGATCATCCCACCTGCAATCTCCTACATAGTACCGCAGCCCAAACCACATATGGACTACCTCGATAAAAGTTCTCAGACATCAACAGAGAAACTGACAACGAGCTGAATGGACTTTTCAATGGCTGGGGACTCTCGGGCTGGTTGGGATCTATTCTGAAAACTGTAATTTTAGTGCTGTTTATTTTAGTTGTAGTTATTGTAGTTTTTAGCATTGTTTTTGGAGTAATCAGACGCATGGTTCTCAAGTTAATCTCAAGCTCATCTCCCCCTCCTGAGGTCTACCATTTGGAAGCCCTCAGTGCTCCAGTGGATGACCTAGAAGCCTCAGTAGAATCATTCTGCACCATAAACACAGTCCTCTTCTTTTTAAACAAAACTAGGGGGAGATGTTGTGGTGTGTTGCAATATCCTGTTTTACCTTCTCCCTTCCCCCTCGCCCCTCGCTGAGTGTGCCCTGTCAATCAGGCTAACATACCAGCAAGGCGTCGTGTGATAGGTGACCCTAGTACCTGGAGACCCTGCCCCTTCACCTGGTTGGTGACTCACCTGTCCCCTCCCCTTCCCCTGTCCTGAGCTTAAAATGTGAATGAGACCATGCGGCCCTATTCTGTTACCAGCAGTGGCCCAGTGCAGACGTATCTGTACTCATGGAATAAACATCTGGCTACCTTCTAGCAGAATCCGCTCCCTTCTTTTCTTCACCATCGCCAGAAGCTCTCCCCTGAGGAGAACGGAGTCCTGTCTTGTGCCCCGCTGCACTCTGCCGCCAGCCAAGGTATCTTTGAGGTATAACACCGCAGAGCTGCCTGTGGCCCAGCAGCGAAGGTCAGACCCCCCCCCCCCCGGGTGACAGGTGCAAATTACAAAATGAAAGGGCCTACAGAAATTTAAAATTTTCTAATTTTAGAAAAATATAGTATTACCATCAGATTCCAAGGGCATAGAGACATAAGAGCAGCAAGGAAATGTTCCCAGAAATGTTTTCTAGCGTGAAGAGACAAGCTAGCCACAGGAAGAGGAGAGCCACTTTTAAAATGTGTGAATTACTGAATGCAAGAGCCATTGGCCCTTTCAGCTTCTGTTTTTAACAAAAAGTAAGCTATTAACTTGTGTTTATGAAGACTTTAGTTGGACTTCAATGTTTTTGAGACAGCTTCTGAGCAAAATACAAAGAAACTACATTACATATTAGTAAATGCAGCATCTAGAATAACAACTAAATAGTCCTATCTCATAGTTAAATGTTCAGTTCTTCAGAAATTGTGATTAAGACCATGAAATGCAGTCCCTAATCCAGTTAAATCCAACCTACACCTCAGATTTGCTTGTGTAACTAATATTTTCCACTCCACTCCCTATCCCTTCTCTCACCACAGTCCTCAAGCCCTCAGCCAGGCAATCACCAAGTACCTGTTGGTAATTACCTGAGCACCTGCCCCACCCACAGGTCCCTGGCTGCTGGGAGAACAGGTCTGAAGTACAGACCCGAACACCACCACCCCCCACCAAAAAAAAAAAAAAAAAAATTAAAACTTTTCTAAATAATTTGAGACTAGTAAAAGATCAGGACATGGAGGGACTTGTTTATCCCCTTTAGGCCAATCAAGAAAAGGTTTATAGCCTTCTCTGGAAAAGGGAAGACTGGGGGTTTTTGTTGAAGCAGAAGCACGTTTTATCAGCCCAGTTTCCTTCCTCATTTGTTCCTGCTGCCCAGGAGGCCATTCACTAGGCATATATATAAATATCTCTGTCTGAAAACACGTCTGCAGGAGTGCCTGACTTACACTGGTGCGATTTAAAACATAGTTTTTATTGTACAAAAATGCAAAAATCTGTTCTAGGAGAGGCACATCTTGTGGAGCTGTAAGGACCCTGACAGCACATCTGCTACCAAAGCAACAATTCCTGCTCTGCAGTGGCTTAAGCGGGCTGAGATGGAAGTGTTTCTTCATCAATGCATAAACCACAACAAAGTAGTGGTGACCAGCCTTTTTTCCAAGTCTGACTGAAGGTTTGGGAAGCAGGTCTGCCTGCAGAGGGCACACAGAAGCATGACATGTTTGCCTACTGTGCACCTACAATTTCTACACCATCATATCACTACTCGGTCACTGAGCAAGCTGACAGTATATGACAGGTTATCCATCCTGCATAGAAAGTCACAGAGAGAAGAAGAGAGGAAGAAAACACAGAAGATCACAATGCAAAAGAAGTTGAAGAAATGTGGCAAGCATTGAGCATTAAGGGACAGAAATAAGAAGAGACCATACCCTTGAACTGTAAAGTCCTGTCAGGAAACTGCAAGTACTTGCATATATGAGTTCACCACCTGGACTTGCATGCTTCTCCACATTACCATTATTTCAAAAATTTTGCTTCCTGGACAAGCTGCCAGGTCTCCAGTACCAGTCCTAGCTCCCTTCCAGCAGTCTGCATCTGAGCAGGGAGTTGAAAATAGATCAGGGATTACCTTTTACGCTGTAAGCATTCAAGACAGCCAAAGAACTTTGAGGAAAAAGGCCATACTGAGTGCCCAGAAAAAAGAGAGTTTTAGAAATTGGAAGAAGGAAGTACTGATTGAGGGTCACAGTTATGTTGAGGTTTAGCCTTTCAAAGGTTTGTTGCTTTTCTACTGAAAACTGCAGGTGAGAAAGCCTAGGCAGAAAAGGGAAGGAGAAGCTATGTGAACAAACCCATAGCTGTACACAAGGACAGAAGCAGATTTCTTCTTCACCAGGCTGAAGAGAGTGGCTTTATTATTCGAAAAACAAAAGCCAAACTACCCCAAGTCAAATATATATTCTCCCACTACATTTAGATATCACAACAATAAAAAAGTGCTATAAAACTACTGCAGTAATTAGTCAGTTAGGAACAATAAACAGGGCACATGTTAATAGTATCCATATCTATCTTTGGAAAGATGAGCAATTACAATCTGCATCCCAGCTCATGCTCAGTATTTACTACAATCTCAAATAACAGTAAAGTCAAACACAACAGATGACTGATGTTCCTACCTTCTGCTTTCCAAACAGAGTTTTAAAAGATAGTTTATTACAAAATCAGTCTCAAGTATGTTCAAGGCCTTGGGAGTTCTCTAAGTTTAATTAACATCACACATATAGAATCCATTTTAATATTTGTGTAAAGCCAATATTATAATATTATAATTTGTATATAACCATCTATTTGTAATATTGCTGAAAGAAGGCACACTTTTCTAAATATCTACTGGTTTTGGTAACTGCTAAACGTAATGTAGATTGGGCTGTACTACTGTTTACTCATCTTTCTGTTGCACAGAAATCTTGGATACTTTAGTGTGTACATCTGTAATTCTGACATTTTCTGAAATTAAAGCGAGAGGAGAAATGGGCTAAATTCAGGTACCTAAAGTTACGTATCAACATTTGCAGACGTAAATCAAATACACAAGGAAGACTTTTCTATGAGAAGAATGCCAGAGCAAATTAAAATATGTATTGATAAGAATAATCAACACAGTAGAAATGAAGAGCATCTGCACCATAGGAGAGAGTGTATAAAATCACACTCTGCATCAAGAGAACATAATTGGTATTTCTTCACAGCCTTCTCCCTTTGCATGCCCCTCTGCAAAGTGCAAGGGGCCTCAAGGACTGGAGGAAACACAGGGAGTCAAATGGAGACACTTGCACTGTCTCACTGGGGGCTCCTGGGGAAGCAGTTTCCTTGGGAATCAAGCCCCTCTCTGCCAAGGGCACTTCCCCAGATGTGTACATTTCATGGAGAAAACCAACACACGCTTAAGTGCATGGTGCGGAGGTTCAGGGACATCACAACATAACCAATATGATCCAGTGAAGCTAAATTTATTATTCCTACAAAGACTCTATTTATAATAAATCTCTACTGTCCACATGTCTCTAGCTAATACATGATTGGTTAATCCTAGCTGTTCACACGTCTAAAATGGAATGCTGATTGGATCACCTAATTTTTCACGCATCTTGCTGGGGTTGTCTGGCCTACCCATGACTCACTTTCCCAAGCTTGCTGACAAACTTGCTGCGACCTGATGACTCTTCTTCTTGTATCTTTTTCAAGGATATACCAAGCTCATTTCTGAATATGTCCATAATTCATTCTTTGTGAAGGTGTTCATTATCCATTATTACAAGCAGGCTGTATTGTGCATCGGTTGAATATGGCCACTCTCATGCAAAAACTCCTCCATTCTGTCTCTGAGCCAGCATTTGAGCCGGTTAAACAAAATCCTCCCTCTCACGCTGTAAAGAATGTGGAATTAGGGTTGGAATGTGACCCTGAAATAGAAGCAGCTCAGAAACTACAGTAGAAAAAAGTTATTCCAGAAGCTATTGTAGAAGGGACTTTTGTCTCCAATGATGTAGAAGCTTCTCCTGTAGTAACTAATGCTGCAAGTAGAGTTTGAGAACCTTTCAATTGGAAGATTTTAGAAAAATTGAGAGCTGCAATTTCACAATTTAGTTGAAAATCCCAACTTGCACAGTCACTTCTGCAGTATATTTTTCCATCTAACACATTATTTCCAGCTGTTATGTATACCCTAAAAAGACTTATAAGGCCACTCCATCAGCAGGAGATGTTTCATAAAAGCTGGGAGGAAAAGTGTGCTCAAGAAGCAGCAAGACCTAGAGTGCAGGGTGATCCTCTGTATGGTTTAACCGCACAACAGTAACTTGGCAAGGGGCCCTGGGCTACTGCCACTGCCCAGGCTAAGAGCATTGATCAAGTCTTACAGATGAGCCAACAACTAGCATATAATGCTATTCTTGCACTTCCAGATAAGTTGCACATTATGTCTTTTACACAAATTTGTCAAAGAAAGAATGAAGACTTTGATAAATTTGTAGACAAATAGCATGAAGCTATCTATAATCATTCTGATTTAAATTCAGACACAAAGATACAATTGTATGGACTTTGGGATCATTAGTCCATTCCAAATAGCTTTCCCTTCAGTCACAAGAGCCTTCCATCTCTTCCAAAAATTGCCTGCTCAAACTCTTCTGCTCCCTTCCAAATCAGTTCACTACTCCAGCATAACCCTTGAAGCACAGACAGATGACTCTTCAACTAATTATAGTAGAAAAGAAGGGTATTTATTGCAGCGCTGGTCACATGTGAACTAGTTTCCAAAGACATGTGCAAGGAGTTGCAGACTCCTGCTCTCTATTTCTACAGAAAATGTTTTACAATAGGTTTCTAAGGACCCATAATACATAATTATTACCTGCCTGCTTCGCATTTTTATCAGCTGAATATCTATTACAGCTGTGTAATTGTACTCCCTTAACTGGGTTGGTGGGATTTTGAAATGAGGGAGTGGTTGTATGGGAGGAAGAAAGCCGTCTTCCTCATGGTGAACTCTTGTCTCATGGCCAGCTGGCAAGACCTTTGGACCTGCTGCTCATGGTCCAAGCCTCTCCTAACTGTTCAATTATTCTTAAGGCAAGGTATTTCTATGGTTTCTGCTTCTTCATAATTGCTTCCTCTATCCCTGTCAGTTCTAGCTTTATGTTCCTAATATATTTGGTACTCTTTAACTAAGGTACGTGATTTCTGCTAGCTGTATTACTAACTTAGCTTCTTACCTCATTTGAAAATCTTAACTAAAACATGCAATCTTCTACGATCCCAATTCTATTCCTAGCTGGCCCCTCAACTCATCTGTAGTTTTCAATTATCCTAATTGCATTTTCAGCTAACCCCTTGGCTCACCTCAGGCACATCCCCGACTGCCTCTCTCCCAGCAGCTCAGAGCTGCATTGCACAGCGCTTGCTGTGCGCCAGACAAAGCAGGCTGGCCTGGTGGGCCTGAATATTTCTGCCAAACATTCTGTGTAATGGGTAAAACTTTAAGTTTGTTCATCAAAAGCTGACAAAGTTATTCCAGTAAGACTGTTGCACCACCTCTAGTTTGTTTAAGTAAATTTCCAGACTTAAAAGGATAAGGAAGGTGAAACCAAAAGACAATAGGTTTCACAAACATTTGCTTATCTGTTTAGTAAACTGTGAATATGGGTGGGGGGTTTGCTATGATTGATAGCACAGTATCAGTTTATCTGCTCAGTAAACCTAAGAGTCCAGGAACTCAGCAGATTGAGCCTAAAATTCCAGGAACCAGACAAAGGAAAATACCAGTCTTCATCTTCAGACCTGTGGGGGGTGGACTATGACCACCTAGAAACAAAAGAAGAATACGCAGAGTACTACACATCAACCCGGAAAAAGGACTGTATAAGAACTCCACGAAATATCAGAAGAGTGCGGCAGTGGTAGAGTGGGGACTCTCCTGTCACCCAGCGCGCCTGGGGTGCTGACTTTGCCTAGTATCGCTTGCTCTATCAATTAATAAATTTCATTTTATTTGGACTTATTAGTCGGTGATTCATTCCCCACCACGACGAACCTGTAACATTCTGCATCTCACACCTTTGCTCATGCTCAGTGCAGAACTGCAGGATTGCAGGCGCTTCCTCCCAGAGCTGAGTGAGGCGCTGGCTCCTGCATATGTGCCCTGCCAAGCTGTCCCTGCCTCACGCTGGCCTCGCTTCCCCTGGCACAAGTGCTGGGCCTGAAGGAGCTGCCCTGTGCTCCAGCCTGCCGAGCAGCCCGGCTCCCTGCCCCGGTGCCCAGAGTGCCGCACACACTGCTGGCCTTTGCCAGGAGCTGCAGGGCAGCCGGCAGAAGAGGAGGAATCCTCAGCCAGCCCAGCGGCTCGCAGCTGCCCTTGGCCTTTCCCTGCTCCTGGGCACACTCCAGACGGCCAATGCCTCCAGGGCGGGCTGTGCCCAGCACAGCTGCGCTTCTCCTCGGCAGCAGCCAGCTGCCACCTGGGCTCTGAGAGCGGAGGATTCGCCCGCTCCCTGGAAGAGGCACCCAGGGCCCGGCTGCTGCCTCTTGCAGCTCCAAGGGCCTCCTCCCAGCCTGCCTCTGCCGGGGCTCAGGCTGCTCCGGCCTCTGCCGGGGCTCTGCTGGGGCTCCAGCCCGGGCAAGGCCGGGCCCGCTCTCACCTCACAGGTGCTGACAGCTCTGCACCACAGGAGACCTTCCTGAGCACCCTCTCTGATCTTTCTGCTTTCTCACTTGAGCAAGGCTCTCCTCCAGCCAAAGAGATTATTGCATTTTGGGATACAAATCCAAGTGGCAGGAGCCCCAATGCTCTCTAGTCACAGCTGATGGCCTGCATCTGCACAAGATGTTTGGGCTGCCTCATTCTTCCTTTGGTTTTGCCTTCAAATGCCATTGCCCTTTCTGCCTCAACTAGAAATACCACAGCTGTGCCATAACCAGCCAGTGGGTCATATTCCAAAGGCAGTGTGGTCTGGAGAGGATGAATGAAGAGGAGCCCTCTTCACTTATGAAACCATACAAAAGAAGCCATATGTGTGACTTAGCACCAATAAAAAACAATTGGTAATTCAGAAGGAAATGTTGAATTTTCTGAAGGGGTCAGAAGGAGGACAATCTTCCAAATGAGTTGATGTTTCAGAAACTTTATTAATTACAACTCTAATCTATAATTCTATGCTACAAATCTCTTCAGCAACCCTACTCTACAATCCTACTCCAAATTCGTAACAGAGATAACATCTTGACATGATTGCTATGTTCTCATCTCCTAGGCTTAGGCTTAGGCTTAGGCTTAGGTTTAGGTTTAGGCTTAGGCTTAGGTTTAGGCATAGGCTTAGCCTTAGGGTTGGGGTTAGGATAAGGGTTAGGGATAGGGTAAGGGTTAGAGATAGGGACAGGGTTAGGGTTTGGGTTTGGGTTAGCATTTAAGTTTAGGGTTAGGGTTTAGGTTTAGGGTTTAGGGTTAGGGCTATTCGTCTTCTTCACAGAGTTGATGAGTTGTGCCAGGATGCATGGTGGCTTGGCTGAAGTTACAAATGGATGCTGCCCACCGGAAAAAAAAAAATACAACAAAAAACAGTGAACCATTACTTTCCAAGCTCCATGCTTCAGGGACTCAATCAGGATATATCTAGTTGCTGGAAAGACCCAGAAAGAGGAGCAATGGGACCATCTGCTCCCCAGTCATCCCCAGTGTGCAAGACCTTGCCATCACAGGCAAACCTGTCCCAGAATCCCACTCATCTGTTTATTGTGATGTCTTCATCATGCTGGGATTTTTGCCCTGCCAGTGCTCTAGAAATGGTGCTTTCTGTCCCTGGGTTTTCTTCCTTTCAGGAAATTCCAGTGACTCACACAGGCCCCTGCCTTTGAAAGACAGGCACTGTGCTGATTCCCACAGGGACAGAAAGCAGTGTCTGCCTTTCCATGCCCTGCCCCTCGTGTGCTGGATGGCTCCTTCCTTCCCAGCAGGGCCAGCCCAGTGGCACTGGGCCCTGCAGTTCCCTCTCTGCCACACAGCCTGGCAGTAACCCTGGCACAGTTCCCGTCTGCTTGAGCGTGCCAGGCAGCAGATGGGGCTGGGACAAGGCCCTCCCAGCTGTCCCTGTTTGTGTGGCAGAAACCTCTAAGGGTGGGCTGGGGGGCACAAACCAGGGCCCCTCAGAGTGAGCCCCTCACAGCCCCTCCTGCCCACAGCCAAATCTCTGACCCCTAGGCTGGGACTGGTTCCTTTGGCTCCTCCACCACCATTTCATGTCTCTGTACCCCGCATTGCTCTACTTCAATTCTTTTGCCTTTAGATAAAACTGAACACTCCACCAAATCACAAAAGAGGGCAACAGAAACAGTCAGAGGACAGAGCACCTCTCCTGTCAGGAAATGCAGAGGGAGCTGGAGTTATTCAGTTTTGTGAAGAACAGGCCCCAGGGAGACTTTATTGCCACTTTCCAAGACTTCAGAGTGGCTTTGAAGAAAGTTGGGGACATCTTTTTTAACAGAGCCAGTTACAATAGGATGTGGACAAATATTTTTAAACACCAAAGGGCATCTAATCAGAGTAGGTCTAAGGAAGAACTTGTTTACTCGGAGCATGGTGCAACCCTGGCACAGCTTGCCCCAAGAGCTTGTAGGTGCCCCATCCCTGCAACCATTCCGGCTCCGGTGGCAAAGGGCTCTGAGCAACCTGATCTCTTTAAAGATGTCCCTGCTCATTGCAGGACACTTGCACCAGAGGACATTTACAGGGCCCTGCCAGCCCAGCCCAGTCTAGGATTCCTCACTGTTTTCATTTGAAGAGCAGCAAGAGTGGAGGTGAGGAGGAAGGGGGCTCATCTGCTGCCTTGGGCTTGGGTGGAGGAGGAGCCCATCGCTCAGAGCCTGTTTCCCCTGCAGCGCCTTCCCATTTTACCTGCAGGAGCTCCTTGGCAGACCAGCGCCGCTCCTCGTCTGTCTGCAGGCAGCAGCTCAGGAAGTCACGCAGCAAAGCCGAGAGGAGCTTGGGCTGCCGCAGCTGTGGAGTCCCTACTGTGGCTATCAGGTGTGTAGCCTGGAGAAAAAGGAGACACCAGGCTCCACCTCCTGCTTTCACATCTCTAAGGCTCTCCCAGATCCCTTTGTTTAACCTCTGTTCTTCAGTAGCAGTTTCTGCCCTGGCACAGACCCAGAGATGACTTTCCTTTACCAACCAAAAACCCAAACCCCGATGCAGCCACAGCTTTTCCACCATCCTGCAGCTCTTGCCTTGGCAGCTGATTTCATTGACTGACCTAGTTAGTGGGAACTACATCAGCAAAAGGACATTTGCTTCTCTGAGGATTCATGCCAGCTTGAGATAGTTTTTGGAAGAGGGACTTTGCTATACTAACTAATTTCAAGGGTTAGTACATGAAAGACATCTCTGCAGTGCTTGTTGGTCCTTTGAGCACACGTGCCCTAGAACAAAACTCATCAAGCTTTTTGTGCTGTTCTTGAAAACAATGGGAATTGGAAGAAAAGAAAGGAAATCCATCAGTTAATACCCAGGTAGGGAAACAAACGTTTACAATCTCCTCTTCAACACAGACACATTAAGATGCCTGCACAAATGTATTGGGATGAAAATGCCTGCTTGGGCACACAGGAGCCACCTGCAGCTCTGTCTCTCAGCAGTTTGAAAATTTCAGCTTCCCATTTTTGCAGCAAAAGAAAAATTGTCTAGTTCAGAAGAAGGAGAGGTTCCATCCCTATGGTCACCCTCCAGTCATTTGGCTACTCAAGTCAATGCATGAATGGTAGGCCCATCCCAGAAAGTGCCAGGAAACAATCAGGAGGTTTTGGCAGGCTCTTCAAATCACCAGACTCTGGCTTGGTGACATGGAGAATGTGCCTTGGGCTAGGAGAGAGACACGGTCACTGAGTGTTTCAGCAGCACTGCACAAGAAGCAGAAGAGAGACTGTGGCCTTTACACCCTCATGCCCAGGTTTCTGGCATGTTTCCCCATGAGAAGAAACTGCACACGGGGTTAGGTTCCTCTCTAAAGACCACGGTTTTAGAAACTTTGTTGGGTTTGGGTTTCCTTCCTTCATTTCTGGAAAGATAACAACAGTTTTAAGATGCTTTTTTCCTGATATTAAGGCCATCTACACAGACAAAAGAACTGGAACCACTAACCCAAAGTAAAGTGTTGCCTGAGAACACTTTGTTTGTTTGGAGTTTGTTTGCATGTGGTAAGGCTTAATTTCCCCCACCGATGCAACCAAAAGTACAGCAGATGCTGATGTGTTGCAGGGACATTTTTAGGAGGGGACCTTGGTGGAAGTAGTTCCAGCAGATGGCAATGGGATTTTGTCCAATGGCACACAGGACATGGTACAGGTGAGAAAGACAGTGGGATCAGTGAGTATTTACTCCTTACCGTGCCAGAACTTTCACTCAAGTAAGGAGGTTCTTGTTCTATCATTTCAATTCCCACAATTCCAAAAGACCATATGTCCACTTTGGGGCCATATGGTTGACCAGTCACCACTTCAGGAGCCATCCACCAAGGAGTCCCGGTTAGCGAGCAGCGTTTGCTCTGCTCAGGGGTGAGCTGAGTAGCGAGGCCAAAATCAGCTGAGGAGAAAACAAAGTAGTGGTTTTATCTGAATTCTGTGCAATTAGGAAAGCAAGCAAAAGAATTCCCCAGTAGAAGTTTGAAAACGTGCTGTTGAATCTCCTGGCATTGGTGACTTTAAAAATCCCCCCATTTTTTACACTGCCTCCAGCAGTGGCTTTTGTTCTTTGGAAACTTTAGACTTGTAACTCCCTCCCTCTGGAAGGGACACACACAGAGCAAGGCCACTCTTGACTGCTTGTGGCTCCTTCTACCTCTGTGAACGTTGCAACTGTGCCCTCAGCTCGCAGCAGGGGTCCCTGCACTGCCACCAGCACCATTTTTGGGGAGCTGGCAGTCACTCCAAGCAGCCCCACACCCACATCCCTGGAATGCTGCACCGACCAAGAATATACTGACCCAGCTTGACAGAACCGTCAGTTTTGAGAAGGATGTTGTCACTCTTCACGTCTCGATGGATCACATCGTTTGAATGAAGAAAATCCAGTCCCTGCAGGCACTGAGGGAGAAAACAGAAAGAGGAGGGCAAAAATGAGTGATGTGATTTCATCACACAAGAAAGGAAACAGCTCCAAAAGATTCCCTCTCCAGGGGAATGGGGAGTAATGGCAGAACAGTAATGGCCACTGAGAGGAAGAGTTTGCTGCTCCAACACCTGCAGAGCAGGACCTTTCTGAGGAAAGGCACGTCAGCTTTTGAAAGAGCAACAGCACCTGCTGTTGTTGGCTGTCCGCTGCCAACCAGCCAGGACGACTCCTGCTGCAGTGCATGTGCTCAGAAGCAAAGAGCATTCTGGCTGCACTCCTATCCTTTTTAGCTGAGGACTGAGAGAAACAAGTCTCTCTCTTTTTTCCTTGATGTTTATTTCAAATCCTGCCATCAGCACCTTTGCTTTTACAGGCAAGGAATGCAGTGAAGACAGACTCCAGGCAAACATTTAGAGAGGCAAGGTGGAGAACAGCAAATACAAATACAAGAGACAGAGCGAGAATACAACAGCAGGAGATAAGAGTACTGGCACTGAGTACAGGGAGTGCAGGGGCACCGGCAGGCCTTTCACTTGAGATGCTTTTACTTGCCCATAGAATAGCAGCAACACAGAAACAAAGCTGGGCACAGGAAACCTCTCCTGTTCTGAGCCCCTGTTTCCCAACAATCCTGCCCAAGGCCTTGGAAACACAGCAGGGATTGCTGACCTCCCGACTGATGGCTGCCATCTCATCTTCAGACAGGCAGGTCTGGCTGACGATATCGCTCAGGACACCTCCATCCATGTACTCTATAACCAGCAAGAGTTCCTCGCCCAGAAGGTAGCTGAAAGAAGGAAACAAGGGGGTAGAGATGAACATGCATGGCTACGTTGATTTTTTGCTTCCAGGTTTCTTATTTCCAGATGCCTTTGTGACAAGGACAGAATCAAAGGAATAGATATTCCCTCTTGGCTGTGCATTGTTTGCAATCCGTGCAGTCTCAAAGAGAAAGGCAGAGCTGTGAAAAAGGAGATGTCTTAGATGGGTAGCAAATGAATAGTGCAGTTTAGAAACAGCCCAGATTAAAAACATTTCAGGCATGGTGTTTCTGGAAATAAGCACCTAGTCTTCCTGGCATGCATAGCAATGGCAAAGAGGGGCAACAATCCAAGGGAAATCCACTTTAGGATGGTTCATCTGCACTTAAGAAACTTTAAAAAATTAATCTCAAGTAAATGTGGAGGCAGTGAACATTGAGGCTATTGAGTTAGGAAGATACAGCTGATCCAGGTTTTGAATAATTTTGGAGTAATTATCAAACTAGGTGTGCCAGGGAAGACTCATGCAGACAAGATGCACTCTCTTCTCATCCATTGGAGATGAGTAGAGAAATATGAAGAAATAAAAATTAACAGCTCTACTTGCTGCCACTGACCAAAGTGGGTTTTTAACCTCTCATGTTTGCAATATGTAAACACACATCCATGGGATAAGACCATGACCTCTCACCTGTCTAAATAATTCACAACATTGGGACTCCTATATCTCTTCATGATCATTATTTCATTAAAGGTTAGATCCTTCCTCCTCACTCCTTGAAGATTTATTTTTTTTATTGCCACCTAAAATGACATTGAAAATCAGTAACTTGAGAGGTTGGTGGCACGAGACCACAAGACACATGGAGCGAGTGATTTTACAATGACAACGCTGAGCTGTGCCAAACTGCCTTGTGATTAGGCACTGCAGTAATCAGGAACTGATGTTCCAACAGCCCATTTCTCTGCTCCCTTGGGAGCCAGTTACAGGACACGTGGGGCCACTGACATTTTGCCTTGACCACTTGGTAACAGCGGTGTCTCAGTTATCACCCACAAACCTCTGACCACACTCTCTGCTGCTTTGTTTGGGACTCAGAAGAAGGAATCCATGCCTTGATACTCTGTGGATACATCTTGGGCTATGGGCAGGGCTTAGGGCTTTCAGGGCCGCCTTGCAGGTCTGTCCCTATGTGCAGTTCCAAAGTGCAGCACTGCAGGTGGCTAAGGAACCACCAGTAACTTTCAGATGCATTTGCTGGCAGCCAGAAATGAGAATTCAGGACTCTGAAGCTGTAGCCCCAAAGAGCAGTGAGGTGCTCGCAGGCACCACCTTTGTTTTAGCAATGGAGAGCGAGTGAGCGCGTCCTTCTCTGAAAGGAACCGCTGCCCTCCGTGCCTTCCTTCCGGCAGCTGAGGAGGACAAAGTCCCAAATGTGTTTTATGGGCTGGCACCGGTCTGTGCTTCTTGTGCCTTTTCAGCACAGCTCTGCCCAAAGCTCCAGCCACAGCTCACACCAGAGAGGAAAGCCCTCGAGTGCAGCAGAGCCTGCAGGGGCTGTTGACATTTACCTCTCCTCCTGTGGCAGTGTCGAGTGCTCTATAAACATCTCCAAACGTCCTAGAAACAAAACAGAAGCAGAGAAAGGAGAAGCCATTTAGATCTTGCAGTGAAAGCCAGCCCACACAGGAGATCTCTGCTGGAAGTGTCAAAACCTGCGGGATGCAGGAGGGCTCTGCCAGAAGGCAGATGATGCATTTTTCTCTCAAGTGCATGGGCACTGGGCCTGTTCCTGAAGCACTGGGGTTCAACTTCTAAAGGGAGGTTAGTCTTTCCTCTTGGGTTTCACTTTCTAAATGGTGTGGTTCCTATCCTGACCACAGAGTGTTTTCTTCTTCAAACCAGGGGAAAGAAGTGTTCCTGGGAACTGTTATCTCACAACTTTGATAGGGCGTAATTTGCTCTTTCAGGCAAGCAAGTTTCTTCTCTTTTCATTAGTGTGCCAGTATGATTTTGAGACATACAAAAAATGCTAAAGAAATTAACACAGAGCTGTCCCACACTTGAGAGACAAGGAGATCTTCCAGGTCCTATTCCTTGATGCAGACAAGACCTCGGTAGCAAGGCATCTCTGACAATGACTTCTGAGCCCACTCACAAATTCTGAGCAGCATTGAGAGATGGGACAATCTATCCCCAGTGTGTGAACATCTTTGCAGCTGGCCTGACTTCACGCAGGATAGGCATTCCACCAGAAAAACACCTGGCTCATGGTTGTGCAGGAGTAACTGCTGTTGGACTCACCCGCTGCCAAGATATTTCAGGAACGTGTATTTCACCAGGGGATTTTCAGTGGGGTTCACCACTCTCCCTGAGGGAAACAAAATGCAAGATGCTGACTTTAAAGCAGAGATCCCAGCTTCCAGGAGATACAAAAGGCAGCGCCTGGAGCTCTGAGCCCTTTGTGGTCAGCTGGGTAACAACGACCACAACCAGGCAGACAGCTCTGCAGCACAAGTGGCCAGCACAGAGACTGATTTGTAGAGTCTTTTGAAGAGTTCTCTTGACAGGAAACAAAGCACAGGGACGTGCAATCCCAGGAGAGGAGGACATCTTCCCCACCTTTCAGCAGTTTGCAAAAGGAATGCCTTCCCATTTGTACACCAGAGCAGCTCAAGCTGTAAGCCCGAAGGGGCTTTCAGCATCAGGACCCTGACCTGTTTATGAGCAGGCTGAGCTCAAAGATGCCCCTCTCCCAGCTAAGGAAGGCTCCAGCCTCTGCAGTCCCTCCAGCCCTCAGAGACAGGGCAGCTGGCACAACAAGGCTGGCAAAGCCCAAGCATGAGCACTGACAGGCACTGATGGGAAGAAGCCAGAGTGAGCCTGAGCCCCGGACAAGCTGTTGCCCCCATTCAGGACACACCAGGATGGGCTTTGAGATCAGCCAGACTGAGGGGTGGATCAGTGCCCTTTTTGTCCCAACACGTGATGGCAGACACAGAATCCACTGGGCTCTGGTCTCAGCCCCACCAGGTCCTATCTGAGAGCACAGCACTGGCAGCTGTTACGGGCAAGAAGCAGATTCATTGGGTTGTGCTGCAGAATCACAAAGGGCTTGATGTGTTTTCCTAGAGACTGATCTCAGCAGGGCCTGGGCCAATGGGTAGGATTCTAACAGTCATGGGAAAGAGTGGGAATCAGGTATGGAAAAGTGCCATGGATCCGAGGGATATACCATGGCTGGGCAGGAGGCTCTCTCCTGAGAAATGCCTGCAGTACACTTTTCTCTGATCACGCCACTTGGATGTGTCTCCTGGACACATCTTGATAAGCATAAAACTAGAAGATTAAACGAAGTTTGTTATCAAAGTCTCTGGTTTTTCTTTGGGGGCACATGGAAAACACCTTGTGCTCCCTATTTGTCCTGTAACCTGATGTTCTTTCAAAGTAGTTCTTATTGACAAAAAGATAGCATTCTCTTATTGACAAAAATATAGCATTCTCATGAAAATAAACTGCAGATGTAGTAGTGGTAACAGTAACAGTCATAAAAACAACATCAGTAAGACATGGGGTAGAAGGGCTCCTTCAGGATGGAGAAAAACACAACAAAAAACCCCCACCCAAAATGATCAACACAAAAGCAATCCCCCCCCCCAAAAAAAAAAAAAAAATTCCCAACCAAAAAGACAAAACTCCAAAGCCAGTCCATTTCTGTCAAGTTTTTTTGCTCTAATGACTGGTTGGAAGTCAGGCGTCTAAGGAGAATTTAAGAAGCTAAAAATTCTGTTCAGTTTGGCCACTAGCACACAGGACTTGCCTAGATCATTTGCTAGGTCACAGCCTTCTGCAGATCCAAGAACAATCCCTGCTTCAGCCTTTAGCAGAGAGGGAAGCTCAGGCAAACCCAAGCCAGTCCCAGGTGCCCTCAGAGGCAGCAGGAACACCCAGAGCTCTCTTGCTGCCTCGGAGCACAGCACTGCCTCTGGGGACTCCTAAATGGCCCTGTGACACCAAACTCAGGAGGAGCCTTTGGTACAGCTCTGCTGACACCTGCACACAACACACTGTCCCTCAGATAAGAAACACCCCAGACATACCCAGCAGCTCCAGGTACTCCTCCTCAGTCTCCTGTTCCCAGGATCTGCCCGAGCCTGAGTTCCCAGGTTTCACAGAAGGGCTTCCTCGAGGTGATGCTGCTGCGGCAGCAGGTTCAGAGCCCATGATGTGCTGGACCTGGAGCATTTCTGGTGGGCACTGTTCCTGTACCTCACTCCTAACTTGGGGTCCTTCATTGCCAGACATTGGCTGGAAGTCTTCGCAGGCTGCCCGGTGAGATGTCAACACTTGCACCTCAAGTCAAACAGAACAAAGCAGTCAGACACTACAGCTTGTCCCTGTCAGCCAGGAGTCATCGACTGTGAGGAAAGGCAAAGAACAGATTGACAGGGGATACAACAGCTTGTTTCAATCCTCCATCTGGGTCACCAAGTTCCACTGTAAAAACACCTCAAGAAAAAAGGAGAGCAGGAACAGGCCAGCAGGAATCAATTTGGATGATTGCTGGCCAAAAGGCCAAAGGACAAGTTTCACTGTCCAGGGCAGCAGTTGAGATTCAGCACACCAGGAAATGTCCTTCAGAGTGACTGTGATACACACTACAGCAGGATGGCACTCAGAGGCATCACCCCACTCCCTGCTGCTCTGCACTGGAAAGGCAAGAAGGGCAGAAACCACCAGATTGGTGACTGCAGTGGCTGCATCCCTCTTTCACTCACTTGGTTTTGCAGAGACTGACGGAAGCGATTAAGTTTCTCCCTGAAGATTTTCATTTCTTCCTCCAGCCGCTTATGCCTTGCCTTGATCATACTGTGAGCTGTCTGAAGCTCTGCATCCATCTGTTCCTTCATGTTCTCTAACAAACAAAAGAGAGGACATTTCATGAGTGGCGTGGCTGCCACTCTTTCATTCACCTGGTTTTGTTGATCACCCCTCTGCTGATGGAGATTCTCCTCTTGAATTCTTCCCATGTCTTCCTTGTTCTTTCTCTTCACTGCCATGATGTCACTCTGAGCTTTGGGCAGCTCTGCTTGTGGCTCTGCCTTGATGTTCTGTACACACAAAAGCAGAGTAAGTGACTGGGAGCTGCCATCAGGCTCAGCTTTTTCCTCTTGCAGCCTCCAAATCACATTTATTCAGTCACTTCTTTCTGCTTCCCTCCCCACATCAGCCTCTATTGCAAACCTCCTGTCCCAGGGCTGATCTCTGCAGATTGCAAGGCTCTGTGCTTCCAGTGCCTGTGGGACTCCTGGCCTCCTCAGTCCAAGGAGCTCTGGTTTATGCCCCTCTTCCTGCCCTTCCCTCTGTGCCCTGGCCAGTCAGGCTTACCTGGCCATTCTCCTGTGGCTCTTCCACCTGCTTCCTCAGCTGCTCTTCCTGCCCTCGGGCAGGGAACAGCTCTCCCTGAGTCTGGCATGGCATCTCAGATGAGGCAGTGTGCTCCTGCTCTTTCTCTAGAAGCACCTACACAGAAAGCAAGAGAAGATGGGTTTCAACTTCCCACATGCCCTTTGTGGGCCAAGACTCAAAGGCTGCTGGGCTCACACGCTCCCAAAGCACTGTGCTGCTGCTCTCCTGGGTCGTTCTCTGCCCGAGGGGAGGCACAGATTTCAAAGTGCCCCTGGCCCTACAATCAGGGGCCATCTGGGACTGAAGCTCCAACAGCCTCTCAGGCAGCTGACAGGGAAGGGGTGGCATTTCTCAAGGGTCTGGTGAGAGCCTCCCTCTTCTTCTGCCATGTCCTGTTTGTCTTTCAGTAGTGACTGACACCCCGCCCTGGCCCACAGCTCCATCCTGGCTCTGCAGGGGCTTCCTGGGTGAGCTCACTCCTTGTGAGAGGCACTTCTGGAGTTCACCTTCTCTTCAGGCCTGCACCAGCATTCCTCCTTCCTGACATCCACACTCTTGTTAGAAAACCGGGTCATTCAGGAGATGAGGATGCATGCAAAGATCTCTGATGGAGGTCACAGAACCTCTGTGGCCACCTCAGTATATGGAGGACGACCAAGGTGTTTCTTGTCCCTCTTTTGTCAACTGAGAATTCTGACCAGCAGTAACAGAGTTTCTCATAAGGCCCCATTAACGAATGCACTTATACAGCCCTGGGGATGCTGGTGAAGGAAACCATGTGTCATGTAATGCGTGTATGAGCAAAGTCACAAGACCCCAGATACAGCATAGGATAGTTCCACTCCCTCAGGACATGCAAAAATTTAAAGGATAAAAAGAAGGCTTCAGGTCAGAAAAGGCTGGAGTAGGAAAACATGAGGGGAAAAAACAACCATCTCTGGATGGGGAAACATCTCTGCCTGCTCAGGATCAGTCAGTGGAACTTGTCTCTACTCCTCTCCTGAAGGGATGCCTTTAGGTGAGCTTTGCATCTTCCACTGCTTTGGAGCAGAGCCAGGAAGATTCAAATAGACAGAGAGATAGACAGATCTCACTTTTATAATCTCTTTTTTCTGTGCTGTGGTATTTACATTCTTTGAACACAGAGAGATATAGTTCTTTCTCCTAGGTTTTTTTAAATGGAAGATAGTGAGAAACTTAGAGAAGAAGAGAAAACAATTATTATCTCTTGGCTGTTCTTGTTGTTTAGTACATGTAGAATGTGTTCTAGTGATTGTTTACTGAAAGTGATTTGTTAATTGGATTTTAGTGGTAGTTGTTTAGCTTGATTAGCTAATTAGATAAAAGCTGGAGACAGTCATGAGTTTTTCTTTAGTAGCTTTTTAGTATGCTATCTCTTTAGTATAGTTTTAATATACTACTAATGAATTATAACATAGCTTAAGAAAGCATTTGTTTAACCTTCTAAATCATAGAGTCAAAGCACATTATTCCCCACATGGGGGTCACCGTGAATCAATACTGTCCTTTCTGTCACTACACACATCAGCACTCGGTAGCAGTGCCCCGATCAGCAGCCATCCTGAACTTGCTCTCCTGTTGCTTCAGTAACCCACACTCTTGGGGAATTTGGAGCGTGTGTGTCCTTATGGAATGCAACCAGACCCAGAGCATTGCACTGGGGACTGCACTCTTTGTGCATCTGTGCTCGGGCAAGTTCTTCGCTTGGACTCAACCACACTGATGGTGCTAAAGTGGCTGGAATCAGAAATGCAGCCCAGCCCCTCCAGCTCCTCTAATCTCTGAGCACCAGCTGGAATGCAAGGGCATTGATTTCCTGCTCAATTCCCAAACACAACACACACTGATTCCCTGGGCTGCCAAAAGACACGGGAGTAATTAACCTGAAAGTGATGTGTTTCTGCCAGTGCTGGAAAAGGGCAGGAAAGACTGAGAAAAAAGCTCCCTTGCTCCCTGGAGAAGGAGAAATTACACAAGGCTTCTCCTTCTAGCAAACAAACAAACAAATAAACAAACAAAATATGAAAGTGTTACCTACTCCAGTGTCTAAAGCACTTGGATGCAGTGAAGGGATGTTTGGCAGGGAAACAGCCCTTGTGCTGAGCATTGGCTCTATGGATCTAAGGCAGGCATCTATGGAAGTCTGCCTGAAGGTCCCTCATGAGCCCCCACTGTCCAGGCTAAAGCTCCCTCAGCGCCTCCTCCCTGGCCTTGTGCTGCACCCCTTGCCCAGCTCCCCTGTCCTTCTGTGCCCACGCTGCAGCCCCTCCATGACTTTCTGCTTCCCAGGGCCCACAGCTGCACACAGCACTCCAGCTGTGGCCGCAGCGCTGCCCAGCACAGGCCACGCTCACTGCCTGCTCCTGCTGCCCCACTGCTGCTGACACAGGCCACCATGCCCTTGGCCTTCTTGGCCACCTGGCCACACGCTGCCTCATCTTCAGCTGCTCACGGCCGCCAGCCCTGCGTCCTTTGGGCCCACGCAGCTCCCCAGCCCCAAAGGTGCCCATTTCCCTTCAGATACAGCAGGCAGCATTGCAAGATGGCCTTCCTGTTCTATAACCATATCTTCTAAGTAGATATCATAAAGTTTGATAGGAATAGAATTCTAAGGGACTCTGACTAAATTAAAATGGTCTAATTCAACTGTACAGGAAATTGCTCCTATGTAAATATTCCACCCTATGTGCCTTCAGCAAGCAAGGTTCTCTCTTCAAAACTAGGTTTGTAATTCTTCAAAGCTCTGATATAGAAATTTAAAATATCCATTTCGGACTTCGTTATTTTTCTTCAGGCATGAAAATGGATTTTCTTTCAGCCTTCCTAGCTGGCCCTCTACATTCTACTGCTGCTGGCCAAGCTCTCAGCTTGCTCTATAATTCTTAAACACCAGGAACATGAGATGTTCCTTTATCACTCACCTCAGGATCTTCAGCACTGCAGAATACATGCTTCAGGTGACCTGTAGTGGGAAGGGAAAATGAACCAGATGCTGTTAGAATACTGCCTGGGCTGCTGAATCCCACAGAACAAGTTAACCCAAAAAGAGATGATTTCCTGTTTCACAACATCCCTCCAGCAGACACATTTCATTCACACAGTCAGCAAGAGATCAGGACAATATTCTTGCTTGTGCCTACAATTTGGCCTGTTTTGCCAGTAAATGAATACAAGCATGACCAAGAAAATGCAAATTGTTCTTTAACACTCAATGTTCCTGTTCTACCAAAGACATGAAATAGCTTCTGAAATCCTCTCCTTGAGGTCCTTTTTTTTTTTAATCAGTTGCATGCACCAGTTCTCATTAACTTGCTTGAAACAGTTGCTCAGAAAAGCTTCCCTAAAATCCCCCTGAGCTGTGGCAGACACTCACTGCTTTAGAGTTTGCATTTCCTTGCAAAGGGAATCACTATTTCAGCACTTTGAAAAGGTCAAGTTAGACAGTCAAACCCTTTCATGACAAAATTTAAAAAGAAATAAGCTTTCTCTGAATCCTGGGAACAACTGCAGATTTTTTAGAAGGCCTTCCAAGAAGGTCTGCCAGTCTACATTTTCAAAGGTGTCTTGCTTGTCCCAGCAAACTGAGGAAATGACAGACTCTGGTGCCACAGACTCTCCTGTGGAGGAAACGGAAGCCCTGCAGGTTCCCCTGCAAATGCTGCCCCTGTGGCTACAGACACCCCCTTTTTAGCTGAACATCTTGACAAGAGCTTTACCAAACCACTGGCATCCTAATGCTCTTTCTCTTTCAACATCAGAAACTGAGTCACCAGCAGGAAGACATACAAAAGCCAGGTTATGATACACCCTAACCTAAGCAGAAGGGAAAACTCTACTTACGTGCAAAGTGTGTAACGTAATACGCAGAAAAACAAACACCATAAGCAGCAAAAGCTGCCGTGGCCAGATGGTGGATCATTGTCCCAGTGCTGTGCCAGTCTTCTCCAACACCAGAAAAACAAATGGTCTGTCAGAGTGCAACTGCCCACTGACCAATGCTCCAACCAGGAGGGTTCTCCTGATGTGAGCAAGGCCTAGGGCTGCTCTGACACTGAGCCTTCCGTGCACCAAGGCAACCTTCTGATGTCACCACGACGATGTGACAACCATGCCGTGATATCACAAAGCAAAGTATGACAAAGAAAAGCATCACAAAGCATGTTAGTCTGTGAATTTATGCAAAGCAATTACCAACCTTCTCTACAGCAAAAACAAAATGGCCTTGGAAGTTCTTCTCTGTAACAAAGCAGAACAAATTCCCCTCATGGGCCAAACCCTGTTGTTCAGGGGATCCAGGAGGAACTCCAAGAGTGCCCCAAGCACCTACAGCCTGTACCCCAGCTGAGCACTCAGATGGGACACAAGCAAAGGAAACCAGACCAAGAAAATGGCCCAAAGCATTGTACAGAACCAGGAGAGAAAGCACTATTGGCATAGCAGCTGAAGTAATTCCTAACAAATCACCCCATATATCTGCATGTTTATTGGATGTTCCCAGGGCTGCTGTGTATGTACATCTCTTCCTCTGCTCTGCCTTTCTTGCCCTTTGGCAGCAGTCGAACTGGCAGCATCTGCCCGCCAGCAGCAGCTGCTCCAAGCTGGGAACACCACTGGCACTGCTGATTTCCAGAGGCTTCTGTGTGCCAGGGGAAGCCAAGGCAGGAGCGGGTTGAACGGTGCTGGTGCTGCTGCTGCTCTGTGCCAGAGAGCCCTGGCTGGGCAGGGCACGGTGCCCACTGCGCTGCGGGCTCCTTCTCCTGCCACAGCTGGGCACACCTGGCAGCAAAGCATGACAACCTGTGGGCAAGCCAAGGGGTGTCTGGGGCTGCTCTGCTCTGCACACACCCAGCACACCTGCAGCACAGATTTTTAACCCTCAAATAGGTAAACCAAAGGGAGACAGCTGGAAAAGATTTCAGTTCGACCATTCTTTATGCTTTAATAGGAATGACCAAAATGAAAGTTACCGAGCAGGGCCCGATCCACACTGGCAGCTCAGTGTGAGAAAAGAGGCATTACTTTATTTCAGTGCTGGGTGTGTGAGGAATCACTTCCCTAAACCATGCACACCCACGTGTTAGCATCCATGGAACTGAGACATTACTTTCATTATTTTATTCATTACTTTGCTCAAACTCACAGGCTAAACATTCTCACAAAGTATTTGACATGTTTAAATCACTTCCCCAAAATTACTGACATTTAGAGTAGGGGTCTCTTGAGGGTCTCTGGTGGTCATGTGGTGAACACCCCGTTCCTCAAATTCTCCTCCTATAGTTAAGAGCCTTCTTCTCCTTCAATGCATTGCAGCTACCTCCTCAGTAGGCCCACTGTCTTTATTCTCAAGGCTAAGACATCCACTTGCACACATTAACCACTGGTGTGAGGGAAGGTACAACTAAGCACTGCCTGGTAAAGCTTAACAAATTCACAATGTGTTGCAGGTCAACACTTCCCCAACATCTCTCGTTCCTTCTCTGGGAATCAAACACAAGCATTTTGTGATCACTGAGCCCAAGGCCTCCTCCAGCCCTCCTGTCACCCAGCAGCCCTTCTCTCCTCACAAACAGCAGGCCCAGCAGTGCCTTCCCTCACTGGCTCAGTCACAGCTGTGTCAGGAGTTGTCTGTCACACACTCCAGGACCATCCTGGACTGTTTGCTCTCCGCTGCACTCTGTTGCCAGCAGACATCCCCACCCTGTTCCGTGCCCCGTGCAGAACCCTGCACCTGCTGTCCATGGGCACCTGGAAGGGCAGGCACTCACAGCAGAGATGCACCAGCTGCCCTGGGCAGGAACCAAAACCCTCTGGGGGCACAGCTGCTGGCCTGGGTCTGGCACAGCTCTGCACGCCCCACTCCTCACGGGCTTTGGGCTGGAAATGCAATTGCCCTTTCTGCCTCATGGAGAAACACCAGGGCTGCACAAAAAACGGCCAGCAGGCCACATCCCAAAGGCACTGCAGCATGGAGCTGAGAAGGAAGAAGATCCTTCTCCAATTCCTAACCATACCAAAACCACCATAATGGGGACTTTTAATCTTCTGAATGTAGAGTTGATTCACAGGGTGACAAGGAAATCTTCCAATGGAGTTGAAGGTTGGTAGAGTTTTTCAACTCAGATCAGCTCAGACTGTTGATTTGAAAATTTATTTGAAAATATTTTTAAAAGGCTGTGCAGTCATATGGTTTTGTTCTAATACCAAAATGGCTAGATGAAATGTACTGGCATTTTAATTACATCCAAACGGATTAGTCTGTAAAAGCTTTCCTGCAGAATAGCCACTAAACAAGAAATTAAAATCTGTGGACTGTTGACTTTGTAAATTTCTACTAAACTTATCAGACAATGAGGCATTTTTAGATAGATCATAGAGCAAATTAATTCCTATGGATAACTTGATTTGGATAAACAAGTTGATTTCAAATTAAAACTGCCAGCACGTACTAAGTGGAAATCTGAATACTCACTTCTATGAGCTCTGAAGTATTAGATAGTCATTGTTCGCCATATTAACAAAATGGTGCCAGCTCTGGTGGCCATGGCAACAGCCTTGGGAGCGGGTCCCTCTCTGGGGCTGTGGGAACCTCTTCCCTCTGGTGCCCAGGGACAGGAGTGGAGGGAACAGCTGCAGCTGAGTCGGGGCAGGCTCAGGTTGGATGTCAGGAAAAGGTTTTTGCCCAGAGGCTGCTGGGGCCCTGCTCAGGCTCCCCAGGGAAGGGTCCCAGCTCCAGGGCTCTCTGAGCTCCAGCAGCGTTTGGACAGCGCTGCCAGGCCCAGGCTGGCATTGTTGGGGTGTCCTGTGCAGGGCCAGCAGTCGGACTGAAGGATCCTGCTGGGTCCCTCCCAGCTCAGCCCATTCTGTGGTTCTGGGATCCCATGAGCCTGGGGATGGGGCTGCCAATGGTTGCCATGGCAACGGGCTGTGGCTGCAGGCTTGAGCTGGTGTTCATGGCAACCACCCCTGGCATGGGGTCTCCATGGAGCTGCTAAAGGACTGACCATAGCAACAGGGGGCTGGTGATGGTTGCCATGGAAACTGACCATAGCAACAGGAGGCTGGTGATGATTGCCATGGATACTGACCATAGCAACAGGGGCCTGGTAATGGTTGCTGTGGAAACTGAACAGATCAACAGGTGGCTGGTGATGGTTGCCTGCTAAGGATCAGATTTGTCACAGGCCCTCAGAGAGGTTCCATGGGGACTTTCCAAGAATCTCCAGGCTGTTCCAGAGCTGGAATGTCACAGGCACAGACAGGGGCCCCATGGAGACCTCCTAGGGCTTTCTCGGGATGTTAAAGAGCCCTGTGGTCAGAGGCAGTCACAGCCATTCCATGGTGACATCTCAGGGCACCTTGAGCTGCAAAGGCACCGATCTGTCACAGGGAGTCACAGGGGCTCCATGGTGACATCCCAGGAGTCCCCAGGCTGCCAAAGAGCTGGGATGTCCCAGACACTCACAGGGGTTCCTGTCATGAGTACAGTGGGAGCTTCAGGAAAAATCTTTATTTCTTTATTGGAAAAACTCCTGCTAAATCATGAGGTGGAGAAATGACACTGAACAGCCACCATGGATCCTCAAACCCCTGCAGGACCCCTAGACTTCTCAAATTTTTTCAAAGAGAGGAGACTGGGAGTGGCTGGATCCAATCCCAGCCCCAGACTTTGTCAAAGGTGTAAAGGATTGGACAGATGGAATTGAACCTTTAACCCAATTTGTCCCACAGAATTAATGATGGAATACCCGATAGATTTATATAAATATTACTCTGATTGATTCTAATCATGATTAGAAGAAAGAACTTAACCAGAGTTATTTCCTCCACAGTTCAGGAGCTATAACAATTATTAGAATATAGTGCTCTAGCCAGCAATTTTGAAGTCAGCAGGGCCTGTCTGGAGTTGTTGGAGCCATTGCAGACAGAGCCTCCTGCTCCAGCAGGAACTGCCTTTCCTGTGCCATCAGCAGGGCAGGTCCTGCTGCAGGAAAAGCCCCAGGCCAGCCCCAGCACAGGGAAGGGCTCGAGCACAAGGGAGGAGTGCCGTGCTGGGAGCTGTGCCAGGGAGAGCCTGAGGCACCAAAGGCACCTTGGCAGCAGCAGCTGCTTGCAGGCCATGGCCAGAGGCTCCCTTGGCAGCCCGGCCTGGTGGCCACCCCTGCAGAGCTGCTGCCTCAGGGCTCATTCCTGGCTGGGCTCTGAAAAGCCACTTCTGCTCCAGGAGCCTGACTGGGAAGCCATTGGCCTCAGCACCCTGGGGACAAGATATTAATGACAAAACTCTTCATGGCAGCAGAGCCAAGGCAGGGGCAGAGGAAAGGGGAGAGCCAGGCCCAGGGGACAGGGCTGCCATGGTGATGGCGGTGAGGCCACTGCCCCTGCAGCAGCCTGGCTGCCCTCAGCAGACATTCTGGCCAGAAGCGTTGTGAGGGCTCCCAGGACATCAGAGAACCACAAAACAGGAATTCTGTCCAAGGGCATGAGAAGGTTCCCCTGGGTCAGGTTGCACAAAGCTCCTGCTCTTGGACAATTCCTGTGATGGGGCTTCCAATTCTCTGGAAAAACGGTTGCCATTTTGTGCCACTCTCATTAATGTAAAATATTTCCTCTTTCTAACAAATGTAAATCCACCCTTATTCAATTTAGAGATATTGAGCCTGTCACTGCTTGATTTGCAAATAAATGCCTTTGACTACATTTTTCCATTTTCACAGACTTTGGAGAGGACCCAAAAATCTCCCAAGATGGGATTTGGAGGCCTCATCACATAACCAGCTGGGATGGGCTGATGGCTCTGGGGTTGTTCCAGATTGCAAGGCAAGATGTATTCTATTACCATCTGTATGGGGGTTGTCTTGTCAAGTGGGCAGTTTTCCTTATCTCTCTCTCTGACAGATCACAATCACTCCTCCTTTGGGAGGGGCATCTGCTGATAATGGGCTATTGAATGTCACTGCATGACTGATAAGAACTATACCATCCCATTGTGAGATGCTCCGCCCAGAGGGAGGAGCAAAGGATTGCTACCCAGATATAATCTGGAGATTCTGGAATACCAGAACAGCTTTCTCCACTGGATTCCCCAGAGGAACAGCAGCTGTCTCTTCTCCCACTGGATCTTCAGAGGAATACATCCTTTTCTACAGGACCTTCTGCTCCAACAGAACCACACCTGACACTCCAGGAGGACTGCAGCCAAATTTCTATTTGGACTGCTACCAACACCCTGACCCACAGGGTGTCAGGTTGAGTTGGGACTCTGTCAATATTGTTCTAGTGTACTGCATTGTTTATTTGTTTAATTTTCTTCCCTATTAAAGAATTTTATTTCCTGCTCCCATATCTTGCCTGAAAGCCCCCTCAATTTAAAAAATTATAACAATTTGGAGGGAGGGGGGTTTACATTTTCCATTTCAGGGGTGGCTCCTGCCTTGATTAGCTGACACCTGTCTTTTGAAACATTAACAAGGGGAAAGTTTCAAAGTCTCAAAAGTTATAAAGCAAACAAAGTTTGGAAGAACAAATAAAATACGAATTGGGGATGTTCTATTAGTTCCAGAAGCAGGGTGAAATTTATTAGGAAAGGATTTACAGGTGCATTTTGACATTCTCTGGAGTGCTCCTAGAGAAAGGGAAAATGGTACTTAAGTTTCTCCAATGAAGGGAAGAAAATGAGGAGAAAATTCAAGAGATGATTTGGGCAAAACCAAAAAACTGAGTTAAATTGAACATGAAACCTATAGTAATAAAAATAACTAATGAGAACCATCCAGTTCAGCTATGACAATATCCACTCTCCCTGGAGGGGAGACGAGGATTACAGCCACTGATCCAGGACCTACTTGAGGACAGCACCTTAGAACCATGTATGTCCCCCCATAATACACCCATATTACCAGTAAAGAAGTCAAATGGGACTTACAGGCTTGTCCAAGATTTGAGAGAAGTGAACAAAAGAACAGTGAATGCGTACCCAGTAATGCTTAATCCCTATACACTCCTAAGTAACATCCCAGTTGTTTAGCATGATAGACCTAAAAGATGCTTTTTGGGCATACCCACTGGCAGAGGAAAGTGGGTTATCTTTGCTTTTGAATGGGAGGACCCCGATTCTGGAAGGAAGCAAGAGCTTCGGTGGACTGGGTTACCCCAAGGGTTTTCTGCATCCCCAAACCTGTTTGGTCAAGCCCTAGGAGAAGTAACAAAATTCTTCTCCATTAAACCTGAGCTAAAGCTCATCCAATATGTAAATTATTTGCTTTTCTCGGGACAGGAAGAAAAAGAAATTTGGGAATCCACCATAGTGTTGTTAAATTTTCTGGGGGGCCAAGGACTTCAGGTATCAAAAGGGAAACTCGAATTTGTAGAAAGGGAAGTAATATACCCAGGATCTGTGATTTGTCAAGGGAGGTGGCGGCTGAACCCTGAGAGAATTACAGGGATAGTCTCACTCGCACCAAAAACTAAGAGCGAAGTCAGAAGGTTTTTAGGCCTGTTGGGATATTGTAGGCTACGTATTGAAAGATACATGCAGGCCATCTGTTTCTTGTATGAAAAGTTAATTGAAGAGGTTAGGTGGGAAAAAGATGTCATGGTTAGAGCCTGGCACAAAGCCAGTGCCCCCATGAAAACACCCTCTCCCTGGGGTCTGCTGTGAGATGTGACCAGGAATAAGCAAAACAGGCTCCAGCTTAAACATAAAGAACACTTTATTACCTAAACTACAGGAAAATAGGAAAAAACTATAAGGATAAGGAAAAAAAATTGAAAACCATACAAAAAACACTTTCCTCCTCCCCAACACCAGAATTTCCCAATCACATACATTCTCCCAAATCACCAACTGCCCAGCCTGGCACCACCCTTTAGTATACTCAACCTTCAGTTCATGAAGAGGAGAGGAGTCCTTCTTGTTCCATAGGCTTCCCCTGGAAACATGCTGAAACCTCGTGTGCTTCCAATGTCACTCGGCACCGCCCGGAAAAGTCCTTTTGCCGCTTGTGACATCTTCCCTCCATGCTCAGTGCTCTCACCACTGTGCATGGACCAGAGCTGCTTCTAGGGCTGTCTTTTAAGGATGCCTTGTCTCACTCCAAAAAGGCACAGTCTCTGCTTTGGGACATCTGTCCCCCCCATATTTTTCCAACCCCCTGCGGCCAAGGGGTCCCCACGATGAACCCTCCTGGTTCTGAGGCAATGCTTCCCCCCCAAGTGCAGTCTCTGTGTCACAGGAACAAACTGAGTCCATGGCCACAAGAAAAGTCCAGCCAAAAGGCCACTCCAATCATCTCTCTCCACTCAATCATCTCCACATCTTTCGGGCCAGGTCCTTGTCTCATCTCATCTCCTATTTCCCTTCTTATTCAGCTCTGAGGAGGATCAGCATTTTTGCAAGGCCCCAGTCATGAAAGAAAGGGGTTAAAACTTCAGTCTCTGTCTGTCCCGGAGCACTCCAGCACTCCCCCACACACTGCTGCTGCTCCGGCCAGCACTTCCCCCCTCTTCTCCTCCTTGGCTGGCTGCTATCACATTCAGACGCCGACTCTCCCTCTCTCTCCCTCCTGGGGGGAGAAAATGTCTGCCCGATGTCTCTTGGGGCTGCTCCTCCACCCTTCCATCCTCGAGGGCCTTCTCACCCCCCATCTCTGTCCAGGCCCCGGGCCTACCGCATGGCTGCCCCTCCCCCGCCCAGCAGCAGCGGCTGGACAGAGGAGGGAGATCTGACCTCTTCGCCGCAACGTCCCAAGAGAACCTCCCAGGGCTGAAGCTCTGCTTTTAACCCCTGTGTATTCTCGGAGGTGTGTCCAAACCGCATTGGTCACACCAGGTGCCAATATCAAACTCCAAGCATCCATTGGTTTGACCACAGCCTCCCAGAATTCCCACTTCTTCCGGGTCAAACCACCACAATTGGTTTCGTGGAAGGAATAACAAAGAACCTGAACTCAAAGGATCCCAGGATTCGTGGGGCAGCTGTGAAAGCACTGGAAGAATCCATTGCTCATTTGGGTAAGGCTGAGCCCTGGCAGGGACTCTCCTCAACTTCGTCCCTGTCTCTCCTGCACAAGAGAGCGCTGAGTGCCGTGACAGCTGCTCTTGTCTGTGGAACACTGCAGCTGACACCCACCAGAGGCTGCGCAGGTGCAGTCCTTGTGCACCATCCCCAACCGGCTGGAATGGGATCAGCATTTCCCAACAGTGCCAGGAGCCCTTGGCTCTGTGCTGCTTGTGTGAAGAGCAAGTCCTGGGCTGCAGCTCTGCTACAGTTCAGAGGCAAAGGGGGTTTGGAGTTTGCTTGGGCCCCATCTGACTTCCCAAATGAACAGCTTTGCTGTTGGCATGAAGGGACACTGACCCATCAGAGCTTCTGCAGGGCAGCCACCTGCAAGGCTCTACATTAGAGGCAGTAGCTGCCTATTTCCCACTTTTCTTCTTTGTCTTCTATGTTCAAAGGGGAACTTGTGATTCACCAAGTTCATTTCTTTATATCAAACAGGTATAAACCCAGCTGTCAATGATGCCTTGTTCCACATGTTGTTTTGCATGGGGCAAGATGGCCACAGCAATTAACTACATAGGCAAGGACTGCTCTAAATTCCTTTGCCACACAGATTTATGTCAGCTCTGAGAATGCTGCACTGGGGAAATATGCCTGAAAAACGAGTGTTGAAGAGGCAGGTCTTCAAGAGGAGTTTCCACTTTCTCCTCCCCAGCTCCTCTGTGAACTCAGGAACAGCCTGACTCAGTGCCTTTCTGTGACCCAAGTATGGGGCTCTTCCTTTTTTCTCTGGGATGCAAAACCTTTTCACTGCTTCCATGTGACTGAACTCCTGAGGTCCCTGATGTGAAATGTTTTAACACAGCTCCTGCTGCAGCAGACAAGTTTGGATTTGCAAATGTGAAAGGAGAGCTTTTCTCTTGGAATTTAAAATCCTGCCAAGGAGGCTGGAAGGAAAGAAGAAAAGGATTCAGACATCTGCAGAAATGTGCTTGATTTTATAAAATGGGGCTCGCCCTGCCCTTTCCCTCCCCACTGTCCTTTCTCCTATGACTTGAGAAAAGTGAGCAGAAACATGCGTTTCCCTTGTAGATAAAGTGTCACTGCTGAAAGAGTTCAGCTACCAATGGAATCACCTGAGTGGCCAAGCCCTGCTGGATGTCACCGAGTTTGTCACAGGTATGGCCTCCCCTTCTGAGCCAAGAGCTCTTCCCAGGGAGCATTTACAGGGAATGCCTGTGAGCAGACAGCAGAGCAGCTCCTCCAAACCAGGAGGTGCTGAGCTTGTCCCTGCTGCCCCATAGCCAAGGCAGGTGGGTTTGGCAGGTTTTCCCTGGCTGCTGCAGAGCTGGGCAGCATCTGAGATGGGGGCAGCACTGGGCCTGGGGCTGAGCTCTCACTGGGGCATCTCAGAACCACCTCCAGCAAAGGGAGGGCTAAAAATGCCCCAGCTGGCTCCTCTCTGGGGAGCTCAGGGACATCTGTGATCTTTGAGGGGAAATGGTGGCAAATGCTGTTTCAGTGCATCAGTTTGTTTTGTCCTTATGTTGGAAAAGAAATGAAATTTAGCAAAATGTTTTATTATAGTTTAGTTATGAGTTGTGTGTGTGTGAATTGGTTTGTTAAAAATAGTTTTGTAGCCGTTGATATTATGTGTGGGTAACTTGGCAGGTAGCCTTAGGAACTTAATAAACATTTAAACCAGGGTAGGAGAGTTAAAGAAGACTAACTGGTTTGGGGGCAGCATACAATAGGACAAGCAGAAGATTTATGATTTTGCTCGTGAACTAAGGAATGTATTATAAGGGTATGTTGCTTGGCAAAAGGGGCACTGTTTCTTGGAGACTTTGTTATGAATTGCATGTATATAAAAGGAAAACACCCTTGTGTGAATTTCGGGGCTCTGATTTTGGGAATGCTAGTCCGCAGGCCCCCGGGTCCTTCAATAAAGCGCCGCACAAAACTTATCCAAGTTTTGTGTCCTTTATCAATAGGGCAACAGTTTTCTGGTGACCACGGCAGGACTCTGAGGGCGGCTGGGGTGGCTCACATCTCAATCTACTCCAAGCCGGCACCAAGCATTTCTCGGAAGAGTCATCGGGTCGTGCCCGACCCTCCCCGCGCCTGTCGGACGACTGCATAAGGTAAGCCCGAAGGCGCTTTATATTGGAAAAAGGTGACAATTGGGTTTGGTGGTTAATGAAAAAAAGCCTAGGCTCCGGCCATAAGACGTCTAACGTACGCAGGTCCGGAACTCGCCTCCTATTGGTTTTTTTTTTTTTTTGGGCGGGAAGGACGGCGAGAAGGTATATTGGTTTATTGGAACTAAAGGTGGAATTAAAAATTAAAGGCTGTAATATGATGTCTTTTAAAACTTTTAAAACCTTAGTGCAGGCCAATGGAAAAACACCTGGAAATACGTCATAAGGTTTTATATTGAAACGGTGGAAAGGTGAAGGATATTCTGAAGATTTAGCTAAGAACAAAATGATAGATTACTGTAACCGTTGGTGGCCTGAATATGAGATTGGGGAAGCGGGATGGCCGGTGAATGGTACACTGGAATTGGGGATAATGGAATCTTTGATGCAATTTCTAAGGAGGAATGAGAAATGGGATGAAATACCATATTTAGATTTGTTTTTCATTTTATATCGGAAAGAAGAATGGCAAAAGGAGTGTGGTATTTTGGTTTTACAGTTGAATGATGAGAGCGGGTGTGTTGGATGTAAAGAAAGAAAGGAGCGTGATTTGTATCCCCCGACCGAGGAAGATTTGTCCTATTATGTAGCACCTCCGAGGGTTCCAGTTGTTCCTAATGTACCTCTTGCTCCCCCTGCTGACATAACTATAAAAATGGCATCTAGTGAGAGTGAAAGTGATGGTGAAAAGACTGAGAGTGTTAAAAGAACTCCGTTAGCAGAGCAGACTCGCCAAGGAAGGAAGGGGCAGAAGGGGCCAGAGTTAATTGCACCGTTAAGGGAAGCTGTGGGACCACAGGGAGAAAGGATACTTATAAAGGTGCC
The DNA here is from genome assembly GCF_047830755.1 of Zonotrichia albicollis. NCBI lineage: Eukaryota > Metazoa > Chordata > Aves > Passeriformes > Passerellidae > Zonotrichia > Zonotrichia albicollis. The sequence continues at coordinate 14,995,904 of NC_133827.1, forward strand.
TTTCTCTCCAGGGGACTTGGTAATATGGAAACAATCGGCTGGGAGTTATCGGGAGGACCCTGTAAGAGTAGCAAGGGTGGTTAAAATGGTGATAAAAACTCAGAATCCGGACTGGAATGATTTACAGGTATTATTAGATACTATAATGGATTCCACAGAAAAAAAAATGGTTATTAAAGCCATGAGAGAAAAGGCTCGTGACGAGATTAGGTTGCGACAACTAAATGAATCCGTTGATGAATTGGTGCCAAGTGAGGAACCCAGGTGGGATCCAAACTCTACGGGAGGAATAAGGGCTGTAAAACGATATCAGGAATTGTTGGTGGAAGGAATTAGAACAGGAATACCTAAGACTATGAATTGGTCTAAGTTGTATTCGGTCAAGCCGGACAAGAATGAGTCTCCGTCTGCCTGTTTGGAACGATTAAAAGACATGGCTCGGAAGTTTAATAATTTAGATGTAGAAGATCAATCAGGGAAACTTCAATTGGCATTATTGTTTTTAGGGCAATCACAAGAGGATATTAGGAAAAAGTTACAAAAGCTGGAAGGGGTGGATACTCGGAATTTGGATAAAATGTTGGAGGTAGCATGGAAGGTATACAACAACAGGGAAAAAGAAACTGCAAAAAGACAACAAGCTAGTATTCTGGCTGTAATGCAACAGACAGGGGCAGGAGGAAAATTCATTAGGGGACGAGGTCGGGGAGGAGCTAATCGTGGACAGAGGGGGATGATGAGAGGTCGGGGAGGATTTGGGTTTGCACCTAACACAGGGAGGTTGGATCCAAACTAGTGTGCATTTTGCCGACAATTGGGGCACTGGAAAAATGAATGCCCGGTTAGAGGGGGTAACATGGGATTAATAGGGAATACTCATGTGGGAGGATTTACAGGAGGACCAGCAGAGGCCGCTCAAGCACTAGTTTTGGGAAATTATCAGAACCAAAGCTGACTAGACCGGGATTTAAGAGTAGTTTTAGAGATAAATGAGAAGGATCAAGAATTTATGGTAGACACTGGAGCTACATATTCTGTACTTAATAGACGATTGGGACCTTTGAGTGACACAATGGTACAGGTGGTGGGGGCAACAGGGAAGCTAGAGGAACAACCATTTTTACAACCTTTAAATCTTAGGTTTGGGGGGAAGGAATTAGATCATCAATTTTTGTATATGCCAAATTGCCCCACACCCCTTCTTGGCAGAGACCTATTGTCCCGACTTAATGTGAAAATAATATTTGAAGGGGGAAGGGTGAAATTGGAGATACCTGAGGAACAAATAGCAAGCATTTTTGTGATTAAGGAAGTGGATGCCTCTCCTATTCCAGAAGAAATTGAGCAGGCTGTAGTACCCTGGGTGTGGGAGTCAGGGGTCCCTGGAAAATCTAAAGCTGCCCAGCCAGTAAAGGTGGAACTAAAGGAAGGGACCCGACCAGTGAGGGTAAAGCAATACCCCTTGAAGCTTGAGGCAAGGAGGGGAGTAGCCCCGTTAATTAAACAACTTTTGGTTCAAGGAATATTACAGGAATGTGAATCGGAGTATAATACTCCGATTTTTCCAGTGAAAAAGCCCAATGGTAAATATCGTTTGGTACAGGACTTGACAGCTATTAATGAAATAGTAAAGGACATACATCCAGTTGTTGCTAATCCTTATACATTGTTAACATCTGTATCGGAGGAGTTTAAATGGTTCTCTGTGATTGATCTTAAAGATGCTTTCTTCTGCATCCCACTGGCAGTAGAGAGTAGGAAATATTTTGCCTTCGAGTGGGAGAGTCCTGATTTTGGGAGAAAGAGGCAGCTTACATGGACCAGACTCCCACAAGGACTTAAACTCAGCCCCACTATTTTTGGAAATCAACTGGCCAAGGAGCTGGAGGAATGGAAGACAACCCAGGTAACAATATCTCCATCCTTGTATGTAGTCCTGCAGTACGTGGATGACATTTTTCTGGCCACTAAGGAAAGGGACATGTGTGTGGAATTAACAATTCAATTACTTAATATGCTTGGCCAAGCAGGGTATAGGGTCTCTAAGGAAAAGGCTCAATTGATCAAAAATAGCATTATTTATCTCGGTTGTGAGATCACACAAGGGCAGAGACGTTTGGGAGTAAACTGAATAGAGGCAATATGTGCTATTCCTTTGCCTCGTAACCATCAGGAATTGAGATCTTTTCTAGGAATGGTGGGATGGTGTCAACTGTGGATCATGAATTTCGGTCTCCTAGCCAAGCCACTGTATGAGGCCTTGAAGCAGCATCGGTTGGAATGGACGACACAACAAAAGAAGGCCTTCCAGGAATTGAAGCAGGCACTGAAAGAGGCCCCAGCCCTAGGACTCCCTGACCTGACCAAGGAATTCCAGTTGTATGTGAATGAGAGGCAAAAACTGGCATTGGGGGTCCTCACCCAGAAGGTGGGATCATGGAAGAGGCCAGTAGGATACTTCTCTAAACAACTGGATTCAGTAAGTTCTGGGTGGCCCTCGTGTTTACGAGCCGTGAGAGCAACAATAATCCTTATTCAAGAGGCCCGGAAATTGACTTTGGGGGCAAAAATGAAAGTGTTTGTTCCCCATATGGTCATGGCTGTTTTGGAGCAAAAGGGGGGTCACTGGCTATCATCAAGTCGAATGTTGCAATACCAGGCTATCCTGAGAGAGCAGGATGATATTGAAATAAAGACTACTAACCATGTTAACCCAGCAGAGTTTTTACGCAGTGACCAGGAGGCTGGGGGACTGGTGCACGATTGCGTGGAGGTAATTGAACAAGTGTATGCCAGCAGACCCGACCTAAAGGATGAACCATTGGAAGACCCTGAATGGGAACTATACACTGATGGATCCAGTTTTGTTGAGAATGGGACTCGCTATGCTGGGTATGCAGTGGTAACATTGGATCAGGTAATAGAAGCAAAGGCTTTGTTACCTGGAACTTCGGCCCAGAAGGCAGAGGTGATTGGACTCACCAGAGCTCTGTACTTGAGCAAGGACAAAAGGGTTAATATCTGGACAGATTCCAAATATGCCTTTGGTGTGGTTCATGTACATGGGACGTTATGGAAAGAAAGGGGGCTTTTGAATTCACAGGGAACCAACATCAAGCACCGGGAGGAAGTGCTACAGCTACTGGATGTGGTACATAGTCCCAGAGCAGTTGCAGTAATGCATGTTAAAGGACATCAGAATGCGGAAGGAGAAGTTTACAGAGGAAATCGATTTGCTGATGTTACAGCACGGCAAGTGGCACGGGAAGTATGGGCTCAAATGGCATTGGTACCGGTAAGAACAAATCTGGCTACCCCATACCTGAATCAGGAGCCCAAATATTCAACAGAAGATGGAAAACTAATAAACTTACTAGGGGCACAGAGGAATCAGCTCGGGTGGTATGTTACACCAATGGGACAAATAGTGGTACCTACTCGCATAATGAAATTTATTTTGGAATCAGAACATAATAAATGCCATTGGGGGGCAGAAGCATTGGTAAAATTTTTAAAGAATGAGATGATCTCTAATCAGATGTTAACAATGGCAAAAAGAGTTAATGCAATGTGCCCAGTATGTTTGAAAAATAATCCAGTAGTTAGGAGACAAATACAAATGGGAAAGTTGCAAATCGGGCCACAACCGGGAGATTACTGGCAAGTTGATTTTTCTGAATTGCCTAGGGCACAGGGATATAGATACTTTGTTAGTGTACGTATGTACGTTTTCAGGGTGGCCAGAAGCTTTTCTGTGTAGGACAATCAGGCTAAGGAGGTGGTAAAAACCTTGTTAAAAGAAATAATACCAAGATTTAGAGTACCCTTAGGATTGTCATCAGATAGGGGTCCGCATTTTATAGCCGGGGCAGTGCAGGAATTAGCACGGATGTTAGATATAACCTGGAATTTGCATACTCCCTGGAGACCTCAGTCTAGTGGGCAGGTGGAAAGAATGAATCAAACTCTGAAAGGACAAATCAAAAAGATTTGCCAGGAAGCTAAACTGCACTGGCCTCAGGCTTTGCCTTTAACCCTACTCAGGATTTGAATTAAACCAAGGGAAAAGGTAGGTGTAAGTCCATATGAGATACTATATGGCAAACCATACCATGCAACTGTATTAAAAGGGGAGGTACATGTGAGTGGGGATCAGGCAATTGCAGAGTATGTTATGTCACTTAATAAGATTTTGAATTCTTTAAGAAATACGTTACAGTGGAATAAACCACTCACGCTGGAGAACTCTGTCCACGACATCCAGCCTGGGGACCAGGTGTACGTCAAGAAGTGGATTATGGATCCGCTACGGGAATCATGGAGCGGACCCCACCAGGTGATGATGGCAACCTACACGGCGGTGAAGGTCCAGGGGATGGATGCTTGGATCCATTACACCAGGGTAAAGAAGGCACCGTTCCAATGGGAAACCCAGATAGCGTCTCCAACCCGGATGATCTTCCGTGCAAAGCCGCCTTCTTAATTATATTGCTGCTAGTAATCATGAGACTGGTACCTGTTCAAGGGTCTATTTTAGTACAGGTTGAAGAAACAAAGGTTACAGCCATGGAAGGGATGGATGTTCAATTAACTTTTGTTATATTTCACAGCCAGAAAGTTGAGGCCGGTGAAGTTATTGCAATATGGCAACAGGGGGCTGAAAGAAGCCGAGGCAAGATAGGAGTCGGTTGGGATCAGGATAAACAGCAAGGAAACATGGTACTGAATCTTACTAAGGTAAACACAAATGATATGGGAGAATGTACATGTTTGGTCAAAATACGGGATAGTTTTGATTACAAAAGAGTGAGTATGAGGGTTTTGCCATGGACAGGGGATCCTGCTGGGTGGAAGCAAAATAGGGAACTGACCTGGGACAGAATAGAGGACGGGACCAGTTGGTGGGAGAAGGGAGGCAAAGGTTGTGGGTGGTCGAATGTCACTAATCCTAGAATAGGAAATGCATGGTGGAGGCATGACAGAATGATGTCATCCTCACAGAGACACGGTAGAAGGAGTAGACAGGAGGCTAATGATACAATAGAACGAAATGCTGAGCAGGAAAACCTAGTGGTAGGATTAATTAGAGATTTTGGGATCATGCAGAACGTGACTAAAATAACAGCTTGTCTGCCATTACCACAGGCTGCAGGCGAACCAATTCCCTGGGGAATAATACTGGTAACCAAAATGCCTGAATCATTCAAGAATGTTTCATGGTCCTGCCAGTCAGTTCCCAAACAAGTAGAGGTATGGAGGGATTTGTGTAGGACCATTCGGGCTATGACTAAAGAGGAATGTGAAATGAAACCCAATCATTATGGTTGGATTCAAAATACCAGGAGGTGTTTGATTGCAACCCCAATAGATGAGCCATGCAATACAGTACGAATAAGAACGAAATCCCAACGAAATGAGATGAGTTGTCAGAATATCACACAGAATTTTGACACCTGGAAAAGTTGGAAGACATTGTGCGGACCCAGTGTTTTGGTACACTATAATTACCTTGGGGAAGTACAATGGTGCATCCAATGGACAGGGGTAAAGAATCAGTCACATTATAGGCCCATCATCACATCTACATCTTCCCGAGAGTTCAGACCGCAGAAAGAGGATTGGAATTGTACTGAGGTTTTTACATGTGATACACCGGAGGACCGAATTGGATTGGTACCGGTGAAAATGGCATTAAAATGGGGATGTGAGTGTAGGGGGTATAATCACACGGTTAGCAGAGAGTCCATGGATGGACCTATAGATTGCAGATATACTACTGTGCACAGTCCTGGAAATCTAGTCTGGGTGTTGGGACACGGACAGTGGACCACACATTTATCTCTAGATGGATCAGTAACACAAATCACCCTAGGGGTTCCCACATTGCGTCCATACTGGAAACAGAATAGATTGATCCAAAGGAAAGGACTCAAAAGGAGGGAAGAATCCCTAGAGGAGCAGTGGCATGAACCTGGCGCAGGAGTACAATTTGGGTGGATATTAGAGTCATTATTCCCTCCGATAGCAACATATCGAAATAGGGAAATGCTCAACAACTTGTTAGGACAGACAGAAAGATTGGCAGCAGCTACTAAGAAGGAATTTAAAGATCTAAATTTGCAATTGCAAGCTACATCAAGAATGACCTTACAAAACAGAATGGCTTTAGACTTGCTGATGTTAAAAGAACATGGAGTTTGTGGTTACCTGAGCAGGAGAGTAGATCATTGCTGTATACACATTCCAAATGTTACACTTGAAGTGGAGAAAGATATTTCCCAATTGGCAGAAGTGGAAACAAAAACCAAGGAAATTGAAAAGGAAGCACAGCATAATTGGATAGGAGCAGTATTTGATTCTTTGGGGCTTCACCTGTCTGGCTGGATTACTTCTGCTATACAGTATGTACTAATGTTTTTAGTATTTTTGGTGACTATATGGATTGTATATAGATGCCTTTTAGGTGCGATCGAAAAGGAAAAGAAGCGATCTCTCCGGTTGCTGAAGGTGATGACACACGGGCGGCAGAATGAAGAACATCCCCCACCTGGTTATGAAGATGTTACTGTCAATACCGTTGGTTGAGCATCCTTGCAGCAGGACTGAAGGATGCTCAAAAGGGGGGAAATTCTGGAAAAACAAATGAAATTTAGCAAAATGTTTTATTACAATTTAGTTATGAGTTGTGTATGTGAATTGGTTTCTTAAAAACAGTTTGTAGCCGTTGATATTATGTGTTGAGTTCTGTGTAACCTAGCAGGTAGTCTTAGGAACTTAGATAAACATTAAACCAGGGTAGGAGAGTAAAGAAGACTAACCGGTTTGGGGGCAGCATACAATTGGACAAGCAGAAGATTTATGATTTTGCGTGTGAACTAGGGAATGTATTACAAGGGGTATGTCGCTTGGCAAATGGGCACTGTTTCTTGGAGACCCTGTTATGAATTGCATGTATATAAAAGGAAAACACCCAGGTGTGAATTTTGGGGCTCTGATTTGGGGACGCTAGTCCGCAGGCTCCCGGGCCCTTTAATAAAGCACCGAACAAAACTTATCTGAGTTTTGTGTCCTTTATCGATGGGGCAACAAAGGTAGGTCAGAGGGTGCAGGCTGGGTGAGGGTGAGAAGAGGGACAGGAAGAGGCAGGAGCACAAGCACTGTAACATGACATATAAGGCACCTGCAAGCTGCTGGGGAAGCCTCAAGTCTGCTCAGTGAGTCACGTGTGCCCTCAGCATTGGGACAGCCACCTTTCCCTCGGTGAGCCTCACATGCCAGGGTCAGCAAATCAAGAGGCACCAGGCATGCTGCAGGTGACTCAGAGCGAGTGCAGTGGGTCACGGTGGCCAGGGGCCAGAAGCAGGCAGAAAGGCAACGGGGCTGGGGAAAAGGCTCTGCTCTGCTTACAGCGTGGGCTGAGGGCTGGGAGAGCTCCATTTCCCTCTTGAGATGTTGGAGACGGGGCCTTTCACCCTCCTGATAGGGCTGCCCCTGGCTGCAGGCAGCCAGAGGAGAATGATGACACAAGGCCGAGAGCAGCAAAGCAAAGAGCCAGCCGTGCACAGCCCAGGGAGGTGGCCCAGTGCAAAGGCAGCGTGACACCCTGAAGGTGCCCGCTGCATTCTCATGTGTCCCTGGCCTGGGAAGGACAGGAAGGTCCGTGGTCCGAGAGGGCCTTTCTGTGGCCCCTGTGGGCTCAAAGCTGCTGCTCTTCTGGCTCCATGGGGCCTAAAGCCACAGAGCTCGGCCTCCCCCACAGCAAGAGGAACCAGACTTGGATATCAGGCAGTGGAGCTCAATGCCTAAGGCTGAGGGGCGGGGGGCTCCAGTCTGGAGCACTGGGAGGGCACCCCCCCAGCCCCACAACAGCTGGCCTCACAGCCCTGAAAGGCCAGGACCAGGGTTCCGTGCCTGATTCCTGGGCGTCCCTCCAACCGGTCACCGACCTGGAAGCGCCAGAGCAGCCGGCTGTCGGGATCGAGGCGGCTGCCAGGAGGCTCCTTATGGCCTCTGCCAGCCAATTGCTCAGGGCTTAGCAGTGCCTCAGCCCCTCAGGGTCTCCCCCACCCTGGCCAAGCTTGCCAGCAGCATCGCCGCAGCCCCACAGCAGCTCCAGAGGAGCCCCATCCAGAGGCACCTGGGAGCCCCCTCAGCACTGCAGCCAGCAGCAACGGGCCGGAGGACACCGATGGCCCTTCCTGTCCGGCACAGGGGTTGTGGCCAACTCCAGGCACTGCTCTGGCAGGGATCCCCGCAGCTCCGGCCCTTGCCCAGCCGCTCTGTGGGCAGCACAAAGGCTTCAGCAGAACCAACAAAGGCCAAAAGCCTTCTGGCCATTTTCCCTGCAACACTGCACACCTGGGCAGCAGTCTGAGTACAAGCAACCTTTTCCCCCTCTTCTCTTATGCCCTACAGACCTTGCGCAGGAAAAGAAAGATCCTGGGTCTCTGTGTATTGTAAGATATTTTATATTTACACAATCAAAAACAACGAAAATACAAACACAAAAATCTGGAAGAAGGCAAAAGAAAATTCCTGCTGGCTCAAATGGCCCAAGCAGACTGCGTGTTGCAGATCACCTCTCCGGGGAGCTGCAGCAGAATAGTAAGGCAGTGCAGCAAAGACGAGGCCGTTTCCTCCATGCACTGCAGAATCGATCTTGCAGCTTCTGCCATGGGGAGTAGGGAGCTCTCTCAAGAGCCCGGAGAACTAAACAAAATTCTACTGCAGCATCTCTGATTGCAGGACTGCTGTCATATGCCATTCCTTCAAGGGCTGCAAGAAAGAGGAACAGAGGCAAGGTCACATCCCGCATATGCAGGGAGCCGAGGAGAGCCCCCTGCCAGGCCCATCCCGGTCGTCTCTTGCCATGGCCCGCAGGGAGCAGGGAGCAAGGGGATCAGCCCGAAGTTGCTGGCCACGAATGGCACACGTAGCCCTGATATGTCTGTGTGCTCTGCCCACGGGTGCAGATCCCTCCGCAGCCGGGGCAGGGCTTGCAGCTTTTTCCCCGGCAGCCCCCGCGGTCAGCCCGCTGCCCTCACTCACTCACCAGTGCAGATCAGCTGCAGCTCTTGCTGCTGCCCCCTCAGGTGCCGCCCGGCCATGCCTGTGAACACAGAGCCTGTCACGGTCCCAGCGGCACAGCTCCCTGCCAGCGGCGCTGCCGGCGCTGTGGCCACACGGGCTGCTGGCCCGGCAGGGCTCAGCCCGGCCCTTGCCGCACGCTGCCGCCCCAGGGCACGGCTGCCAGAGGGCGGCAGCAGCAATGCCCAGGCCAGGCGGGGCTCCACGGCGCCGGGCGCGGCTGGCGCTGCCGGGGCAGCAGGCGGGGCCGAGGCCGAGCTGCGGCGGGCCGGGGAGGAGCCCGGGCTCGGGACTCACCCATGAACCGGACGGCCGCCTCTCGCAGGGACTCCTGTGGGCTCTGCAGGTAGTGCAGTGCCCGGCGCAGATGCTCGGCCGCTCGGCTCCTGTCCTCTGCCAGCTGCAGAGAGCGGCAGGAGGGAAGGGTTGGCGCGGGCTCAGCCCCTGGGCCGGGCGCTGCCTGCGCCCATCGCCGGCCTCGCCTGCACGCACAGCCCTGAGGCGCGGCCAGCAGCCGCTGGCCAGGGGCTCCCGAGGGGAGGGGCAGAGGGCCGGCTGCTGCCCGGGGAGCCGTGGTGCCGCCCCGCAGCCCCGCCGGGCCGGGGCTCCATGAGCACCCGACTCGGGCCCACGGGAGCCTGGAGAAGAGCCCGCGCGGCCTCTGGCTGCAGCAGCGGGCACAGCTGTTAGCCCCGCACACTGAGCACCGCCCTCAGGACCCTTGGCCATGCTGAGGCTGGGGGGTCTCTGCTGTTCTTACCAGGCACTCCCCAAAGCTCTGATCCACGTGCAGCATTTGTTCTATATCCCTGATCTTCAGGAATCTGGCTGAGGAATGCAGCGTTTCCCGGGAGGCCTGGAGAGGGACAGAGATGCACAGATGGCCCCGCAGTCCAGGGCACAGGAGCATCCCAGTGGCACAGGGTGGAGGAGGCTGCAGCCCACAAGGTGCCAGGGCAGGAGGCAGCCCAAGCACCTGCCAGGGGGACAGCAGCTGGCCACAAGTGCTCACCTCAGCAACAATCTGATTCTCATCATGGCAGTGGAAGTAGAGAGGGAGCAGGCTCTGGCGCACGTGGGACTTGAGGGCCTTTCTTCCCTCTTCCCTTAATAAGTCCAGCATCTCTTGAAAGAGAGCCATGGAGCTCAGCTGCACCTGGATATCATCCTGGATGAAAGGAAAGGGCAAAAGACCTGAGCATCAGCTGCTTCAGGCCCCCCAGGGCACAGGCATGCATCTGCACAGGGCACCAAGAGGCCCGGGCAGCAGCCAGTGGCTGTGGCTGTGGGCACAGAGCCTTACGCTGTCAAAGAGTGGCAGGAGCGCCTCAGCCAGCTGCAGGGCGATGGGGGTGGCTATTGGAGCACCATTATCCAGGAGCAAATATCTGAGTAGAAGAGTGCTCATCCTGATCATGTCGCTGTCATTTTCCTCCAGAAGCTCCACAAGACTTCCAGTCAGGCTCCGCATTTTTTCAGCCTGTGCGGAACACGACTTTATGAAAGGCTGCCCTGCTGCCGCAGGGCCCAGAGGCCAAAGGCCTGTCCCGAAGCACTGGGGCAGCTGAAGCGGGAAGCAGGAGAGCTGGGAGCAGCTGCCCCAGCGGCTGAAGCCCAGGCAAGGCCAAGCGACTGCGTTGCCCAGCCCCACGCTGCTGCCTGCACGGCTTCAGCCACTGCCCCCTTCTCACCATCAAGGGATTCTTGCCCAGCACTACGAGGCCTCGGAGGGCCAAGTAACGCCTGGCCATGTGCTCGCTCTGCAGGTTCTGTGCCAGGATCTCCAGAACACTGTCACTGGATTCCCTCAAGTCCAGGCACTCGAGGACCTGAAAGGCACAGGGCAGTGACAGGGGAGCCGGCCGGCCGGCAGGAGCCCAGGAACGCACAGGGCCGGGCCCAGGCAGCAGCACAGGGCACGGGCACTGTCCTGGCAGCTGTGGCTGCGAGAGGCCAGAGGGCTGGGAGGCCGCTCAGCCAGGCAGCGCTGGCCTTGAGGCTCACCTCCACAAGGAATGCCAGGGCAGGGAAATCCCAGTATGGCATCTCTTTGCCGAGCAGGGCGAGCAGGTAGAATGCAACCGCGGAACAGAAGTGGATGGCTAAGCGGCGAATTTCTCTGAAGAGGGGAAAAAGGAAACAAGACCCTGATGCAGTGGGGCAAACCTCTCCCAGGCGTGACTCACCCAGTTCTCATCTTTCCCCAGCACCCTTCCAGCAAGGGGACGTGGGCCATTTGGGAGTTGGTTGCTCATGGGCACCCTCCTGTGCCAGCCTTTTCCAGTCTGCTTGGCCATCCCTCAGTGACAAGGCCCTCTGAGCCATGGCCACCACGGACACTTTGTGGGGCACCTGGGCACAGAGCAGCAATGTCAGAGGCAGTGGGGAGAAGGGGGTCTCACCTGGCAAGCAGAGCCACGGCAAAGTGGTGAGTGTCAAGAGAGAGCAGCGTGTCCCAGGCGCACCTGCGCTCCATTGCCACCACCACATCCTCGCAGCGGAGAAGGCAGAGCAGGGACTTCAGGGTGCGCACAGCAAACCTGTGTGCACAGCAAAGCCCAGGTCACGCTGGCAGCACTGGCTCCTGGGCAGGCCACGTGGCAGGGACAGGAGGAGTGGCATGGAGCACCTGTTGGGGCTGGTGGCAAGGCCGTGCTCTTCCTGGCATCCCTTCCAGAAGGTGTCGACCTCCTCTGGCATATCCAGAGTGCTGAAGAACACTTGGAATAGCAGATGCACCAATAGGCGGGGGAAATACACCTTCAAGACACGTGGGAGACAGGGCACCTGGAGGATCTTCCACATCACCACAGTTGCCTGCAAAGGACAAAGCCCCCCGAGACAGCGCTCAGTGCCGAGGTGTGTGTGTGGCAGGGCGCGAGCGTGGCAGGGAGAGGCCAGGAGAGACCATGGCAGGGGGAGCACGGGGCCTGGTGGGCCTGAAGCCGCCCCTGGGCCGGGTTTCAGGCCAGCGCCTGAGGCAGGGAGATGCAACGGGGGAAGGAGGATGGAGAGCTGCTGGAGAGGCAGCCTTGGGGCCTGCAAAGGCCAGTTGCAGAAACTCACAGCCAGGGCAAAGACACCCGTTTCGTCCCCATCGGAGGTGCAGGTGCTGTACTCTGGCCAGCTCCCCAGCACATCCAGGAGGATCAGCTGCGCCAGCTCCGCAGTCCTGGCTGAGCCCATGATGGTCTTCCACATCGCCACGGCAGCTCTGTGGGGTTAGAGCTGTGTCTCAGGGGGGGTCTCAGACACAGCAGCGGGGGCAGCTGAGCCGGCTGCCATTTCTGCCTGTGCCCACTGCCCCCCTGCCTGCAGCTCCCCCTGACAGCCCAGGCCTGTGGGGACAGAACCCTGAGAGGCAGCAAAGGGAGCATGGCAGCAGGCTCAGGGGCTGACGTGGCCGGGCTGGGAAAGGGAGCATCCAGTGGGCCCTGGAACTCTCTGTCGCTCCGACACCTGGGGCAGGCTGTGCAGGGCGATGGGCTGGGGAGGCCTGAGCCCTGTGGGCAGGTGGGCCCCATACCTGTCACAGGACGGGGCCACGCGCAGGAGCGTCATGACTGCGTCATTTGGCTGTGCTTGGGTGAGATCCAGCAGGGTCTTGTCCAGCCTGTGCTCAGCAGAATCATTGGCCATGAGCCACTGGTGGATGTAGCTCACCATGGCAGGCACCTGGAGAAGGCACGGGGAGACTTGGAATGCTGCCAGAGGGAGCAATGTTCCCAGCTTCCCCAGAGGAGTGCTTCCCTTCCCACGCCACTGCCATGTGGTGTGAAAGGCTCACAGCAAACAGCATGTGTGGATTGGGAGGCCAAGCAATTGCTGGGAGGATCAAAGCCTGGCCACAGGCTGCTTACTTGCTTTGGAGTGTAAAAATCGTCCTCTACAAGCATACACAGCAGGGCAGCACTGGTCTTGCTTAGGAAGATGGGCGAGTATGGTCTGAAGCCTACGCCCGTGGCGATGGTCTCTTCCTCCTCAATTCTCTTGAGGAAGTTGCAAACAAACTGTAGGAGAAGGGCAGGAAGCCGGGCATGTTGCATGCAGTGCTGCACGCACGGTGCTGGGCTGAGCAGGGACAGCAGGCCCAGCCCAGGTGGGGGTGGCTGCAGGTACCTGCGCTGTGCTGCGGAAGCGGCCACGGCTGGACTCCTGCTCTTGTGTGCGCTCCAGGGCTGCATCTGGCAAAGAGCGAGCGCAGCCAGAGATGAGGGGCTGCGGGAGAGGCCGGACAACATGGCCCGGCCCTGCCATCCCCAGGCAGAGAGAGCCCCGGGATGCCCCAGGGGATGGAGGTCGGCCACTGCGGGGTTTCTGCCCAGCCCCTCTTCCATCCTGTCCTTGGGCATGTCTCCAGGGGATAGCATGGCACGGCACGGCACGGCACGGCATGGGGTCCAAGCTGGCAGCAGGCACCAGTCCTGTGGCCCGGCTCTGCCACTCACCCTCCTGCGGTGGCTGGAACGGCACCACCTCTTCAGTCTGCTGTGCCGGGGCAGCTCCAGGGCCTTCGTCCTCCTCCTCCACCCAGGCCAGCTCAGGCACTGCCAGGTGTCTCTGCTCCATGTCTCTGCCTGGATTTGTGGCTATTTGCAGCAGAGTTGCCTTGGAAGAGCTCCAAGTCACCAAGTGCTGCAGTGGTGCCTGGAAGGGACCTTCAAGTAAGAAGCCTCAGGAAGGCTACAGGACAGCAAGTCCTGCCCTCGGTCTCAAGGGCCCCTGCCACAAGGACAGGGGACTCCTGACAAGGACTATGATATGGCCTCAAGGGCACCTGCAGAAGAGAAGCCTCAGGGAGACCACGGGTCAGCAAGTCCTGTGGTCTGGCCTGGAGCTCAGCTGCAGGAGCAAGGCTTCAGAAAAGCTCCGGGTGGGACGCGAACGAGCGCGCTGTGCGGGGACTCCTCATGACACCGCTCGGTCCCGTCCTGTCCCGTCGCGTGCTCTGAGCACTGTGGCGTGCTCTTGTCACCTCCAGCCCCTATGTCACCCCGTGTCACCAAGGGCCCTTGCACACACTGCCGCCTGCCCTGGGGCCACGCCCAGTCCACCCAAAGGGGCCCAGTTTAGGAGCAATGGCTGGCCCCAGGAGTCTAAGCCAGGCCGACAGGCCCTTTAAGAAGGGCTCAGAGCATCAGCAAACGCTGCCATGCTCTGCGGGCTCAGGGCAGCAGAAGGAGCCCCCAGCGCTGCCGACGCAGCCGTTCTGGGAAGGGCACGGGGCCTTGCAGGGAAGCTGGCACGGCCTCCATGGGACATGTCCCGGCTGGTGGCCGTCCTAAAGCTGCCGGTGTGACATGCACAAGGAACGTGTGGGCCCGGGCACCAATGCTGCTCTGAGGCCTGGGGCCCGGAGAGCGCTGACATCAGCAGGTGTGGCAGAGTCCCCGGCCAAGCAGACCTGCCACCCCCCAAGCCCTGGCAGCGCTGGTGCCTGTCTCCTGCCCCAGAGACCTGTGGCCCCAGGGGGCTTTCTTTGCCAGAAGGAGCCAAAGGCCACGTGCCTTGGGGGCTGTTCCTCTTTCCTGCAGGGGCTGTTGGCAGGAGCACCTGGAGCAACTGCTGGCACACTTGGTCTCCGTCAGATGATGTTGCTGCTTCCTGAAATGAATTTTTCTTATGGAAGGCATTGGCAGTAGCACCAGAGCACCATCCATTGCTGAGTTTCCCAGGGCAATTAGATTGCAAAGTTAACAGCCTTGAAATTTCCTTGTGCTTTTCTGACTCTCTTTCCCACATTCTGGAAAAAACGACATCTGCCCAGCCGCTGCTATTCTCAGCTTCAGTTGCTGCATGTCTTGCTCTGGCAGCTCATGTCCAAACAAAAGTGTGTCCCTGCTGAGCACAGCAATGAGCGGCCACAAAGTGGCAAGTTCCCAGTGAACATCAAGGCAGAGACGTGGAAGTGCAGAGGATAAGGACAACTCTGGGAGGAGAAGCTCTTCTGTGTCTCTGATGATGGTGCCCACACCCTGAAGCAGCAGCCAAGAGAAGCGCTGGAAGCACACGGGCGCACTTTTGGGCAGTACAATATCAAAAGATATGAAACCATTAGCCAGAATGCAAAGGAGGACTGCAAGGATGGAGTGTGGCCTGGAGGGGAAGCCCTGGATGCGGCTGAAGGCACTTTGTTCAGTTTGGAGGAGAGTAAAGGGCGTCATTGTGGTCTTCAACATCTTCCTGAGAGGAATCAGAGGGGCTGCTGCAGCTCTCGTCACTGCTGGGACCAGTGATAGGACCGGAGAAAAGGGCAGGAAGCTGGGACAGGGCAAGTTTCATTTCCGTATCAGATCAAGGTTTTTCACCCAGAGCACGGTCGGGCACTGGGACGGGTTCCCTGTTGATGCAGCCCAGCGGAGCCCGGGCTGGCTCTTGGGAAAACTGCGGCGCTGCGCCAGGAGCGGGGAACGGCCAAGGCTTGGGTCCCGCCCGCGGCTGACCCTGGTGAGCCACCGCTCCGTGCTTCAGGATCCACTAACTGCAGCAGGGAGCAGGCCAGAGAGAAGGAGGAGGCTCCTCGATTGTGAGGTTCCACAGGCCAAGGCTTATTCCAAGGGAAGGATTCGGCAGCAAAGAGCCGCCAGCACTTCTGTGCACGGGATTTTATCGGGGTACAACTCAGGGGGTGGATACAAACGATTGAGCAAGAAGGAATCCGCAGGGGAGGAGCGAGGGGATTCCATCAGGTTCTTGGGACTAATTAGGACAGATGGGAGGAGAGGGTAGCTCACATGGGCCGGTGGGGCTTCCAGCAATAGAGGAATTCCAAAGGGGTGGTGCAGTCAGGGATTGGTCCAAGGCAAAAGTGACAGGGAAGGTTCAGGAATAAAGAGCTGGATTATCTTGAGAGGCAGGGAAGGAGCTGGAACAAAGAGTGGGGAATGGCATGAGGGACAGCTTTGAGGGAGGGCAGAACCTAGGGGTAAACCAAATTGGGGAAAATACGGGCTACATGAAAACAAACCATTCTACAATAACTGATAAATAAACACAAACTGGAACACCCCAGGAAAATGGTCACAGCACCAAGCCCGTCTGAGTTTGAGAAGTGTTCGAAGAACATTGAGCAGTCACGCAAGCTTTTAGACACTACATCAAAAGTGGAAAGTGTACGAAAGTCAAGAGAGGGAAAAAGAAAAAGAGCTCCCTGCAGCCATGGTGGCAGCTCTGGATCAGCACCAGGGAGAGGACGGATGTAGGCGTGGTTGAAGCAGAGGCAAGGGCGAAAATAGCAGAGGCAGAGGAGGTTCAAAGCAGCCACAGACCAAGCTGGGGTCAAATCAATGTGCATCTTGTAAGAAATCAGGACACTGGAAATAGGGCCAGTGCCCAGAGTTAGCCGACAAAGTACACAAAACTCTTGCAGCTACTCTAGATGATAAGAAATGACCGAGACTGGCAATTCTTAACCTAGCAGGCCACTGTTTAAAATACAGCTAAAGAATGATGAAGAAGTTGAAATTTTAAGAAATAGTGGAGACACATTTTCACTCTTGAATCAAGCACTGATACCCAAAAGTGAAAACTATCTTCAAGCAATAGGAGCAACTATAGGGCAGCCAGAAAATGCATTCTTCCTGAGACCACTTTGATGTAAAATCACGAAGAAAATGGGAATACATCAGTTTCTTTATTTACCACACTCACCCAAATCTCTCGTATGCAGAGATTTGCTTGAAAATTTGGAAGCAACAGTTCCGTTTAGAAAAAGAAAACTTCAATGGAAGGTACCTGAAGACAAATGAGCGGTTTTAGCAGTAGGACTGACAATTGACACCAGACCAACAAACAAGAAGAACTAGTTAGAGCAAGTATTGAATCAGGTGTACCCAAGAGTATGGGATACTGATAGGCCAGGAAAATCAAAACGAGCAGACCCTATGAAAATTGAGCTACAGACAAGAGTTAGGGCAGTAGTCAGAAAGCAATACCCTTGAAGATTAGAAGCTAGGAAAGGAATAGAGCCAACAATCAATAAAATCCTTGACATCAGGACTATTGGAAGAATGGCAGTCAAAATGTAATACTGCTAGATCAGCAATAAAGAAACCTAATGGAACTCAGAGACTAGTGCCAGATTTCCAGGCAATTAATGGTTTATACCTTACTAGCTTACTAGCTAAACTTGGAGATGATTTTATTGTGTGCCGGGAATGTCCATGGGCAGGTGGTGTCGAGAGCCGCTCCCTCTTGGTCTGAGAGACCAGCTCCCCCAGCCCACTTTGCTCCCAGGTCCAGAGGTTGTAACGTGCGCTCGACCGGCAGCCGAAGGAGGGCTCTTGACACCGTGTCTGATGCAACAGGGCTTATTGAAGGTAGGTCAGAGGGTGCGGGTTGGGTGAGGGTGAGAAGAGGGACAGGAAGAGGCCAGAGCACAAGCACAGTAACATGACACATAAGGCACCTGCAAGCTGCTGGGGAAGCCTCAAGTCTGCTCAGTGAGCCACGTGTGCCCTCAGCATTGGGACAGCCACCTTTCCCTCAGTGAGCCTCACATGCCAGGGTCAGCAAATCAAGAGGCACCAGGCATGCTGTAGGTGACTCAGAGCGAGTGCAGTGGGTCACGGTGGCCAGGGGCCAGAAGCAGGCAGAAAGCCAACGGGGCCGGGGAAAAGGCTCTGCTCTGCTTACAGTGTGGGCTGAGGGCTGGGGGAGCTCCATTTCCCCCTTGAGATGTTGGAGACGGGGCCTTTCACCTTCCTGATAGGGCTGTCCCTGGCTGCAGGCAGCCGGAGGAGTACGATGACACAAGGCCGAGAGCAGCAAAGCAAAGAGCCAGCCGTGCACAGCACAGGGAGGTGGCCCAGTGCAAAGCCAGCGTGGCACCCTGAAGGTGCCCGCTGCACTCTCATGTGTCCCTGGCCTGGGAAGGACAGGAAGGTCCGTGGTCCAAGAGGGCCTTTCTGTGGCCCCTGTGGGCTCAAAGCTGCTGCTCTTCTGGCTCCATGGGGCCTAAAGCCACAGAGCTCGGCCTCCCCCACAGCAACAGGAACCAGACTTGGATATCAGGCAGTGGAGCTCAATGCCTAAGGCTGAGGGGCGGGGTGCTCCAGTCTGGAGCACAGGGAGGGCACCCCCCAGCCCCACAACAGCTGGCCTCACAGCCCTGAAAGGCCAGGACCAGGGTTCCACGCCTGATTCCAGGGCGTCCCTCCAACCGGCCACCGACCTGGAAGCGCCAGAGCAGCCGGCTGTTGGGATCAAGGCGGCTGCCAGGGGGCTCCTTATGGCCTCTGCCAGCCAATTGCTCAGGGCTTAGCAGTGCCTTAGCCCCTCAGGGTCTCCCCCAGCCTGGCCAAGCTTGCCGGCAGCAGCGCCGCAGTCCCACAGCAGCTCCAGAGGAACCCCATCCAGAGGCATCTGGGAGCCCTCAGCACTGCAGCCAGCAGCAGACAGGCCGGAGGACTCGGATGGCCCTTCCTGTCCGGCACAGGGCTTGTGGCCATCGCCAGGCACCGCTCTGGCAGGGATCCCCGAATACTCCCAGGACCTCAAAATGATCCCAAACATCTCTGTACAGCCCTCCGGAAGCTCTCCAATCCCTCCATGATGTCCCAGTGCCATCCCAATTTTCCTCAAAGCCCACTCTTGATGGCCCTGGAGCAGAACCAAGACCCTCTATATTCCCCTAGGACACCCAGCCAAGGTCACTGTGGGCTCGGTTTCCCTGAGTTTAGGGGACCTGGGTGCTGCCAATCTCTTTCCCCACTCTGAGGGATTTTCCTCACTCCAGGACCCCCATCCCCTCCATTGTCACTCACTCCGTGGTGCCACCAGTGACAGCCCCGATGACAGCCACGAGCAGGAGCAGGAACAGGAGGGTCCTGCCAATATTCACAGCCACTGCTGGGGACAGAGGGGACACACCCTGGACACTGGGAGTCCTGAATATCCCGGCGGCCCTGCATGACCCCACCTGTGACCCAGGGTGAGCCAGGTGTCACCTCCAGGACCACCTAAGGCGTGAGTTCCTTGAACACACAGTGCCCATCCTGTCCTAGCAGGTTGGTGGCCATGCACTGGTAGGTGCCCGAATGTCTCACATTGATGTCCCCAAGCTCCAGGAGGGGACCCCGAGCCACCTCATGCCCCTTGTGCAGCCAGGTGACAAGTGCTGAGCCCACCTGCACTGAGCAGTGCAGGGTCATGGCATCACCTGCATGCACCTGGTGTGACAGGGGACCAGGGGCGATGGTGGCATTAGCCACGGGCACTGCAGGGACAGAGACAGGGCTGAGGACACTGGGCAATTTGGAATAGGGGTGCTGTGGGTGGAATCACTCCCAGCCCGAGGGTCCTGCTCACCCAGGACGGTGACATTCAGGAGGACACTCAGCCACACTGTCCTGGCATTGGTCCTGGCCACTGTCATTGTCCCCAACGTGGCGCGGCTCCAGGTGGGGGCCGGTGCCTGGCAGTGCCCCTGAGCCCTCCCGCTGCCAGGAGGACAGAGGACCTGTCCCAGCAGCCACCGCACAGCTCAGCACCAGGCGGTCCTCGAGTGCCACCTGTGCCCCTGGGGGGCTGCGCCCACTGGGGGACCCCAGAGTGTGGGACCTCTACAGGAGGGGGGGACACCAGGGGACAGTGAGGGACCTGGGGGGTTTTCAGGGAGGGGCAGGGGAACCCCAGTGACGTCGAGGGGGCGCAGGGATGAGGGGTATGGAAAGAACCCTGAGGAAGGATGGGGGTTCAGGGAGAGGACACTTGGAGAAGAAGGGGGGGACCTCAGGAAGGGGTTGGTTTGGGGCACTGTGGGGGTGTCACTATAGAGCACGACAGAGCAGAAAACACCACAACTCCATCAGAAGGGTGTAAAAGAGACATTAATTACAGTTTTTTATAGTTTTTCAAGATATTTACATTTACTTAGGAGACACATTCAGTACCCGTAGGTCATAAGAGAGAAACAAAGTTCTCAGTGGGTGACCAAGGAGCTACATCATTCTGTGAGCCAGATAGAGTCTGTATCTCTTGTCTTTCTCTCCTTCATCGTGTCTCCATGATGACAACCATTGTGTCTTCCTCAGGAGAGATACAGGACTTTCCTTATAATAAGGAAGCCTTTGCTGGCTCACAAGAACAGCACAGAATGTGTTTCCTACACTAAACTATAAAATATTTATCACATTAAAATATATTTTCTACACTGAGATTAGGGTAAAAAAGCTGGCAATTTTTATTGTATCAAAACAGTTAAAAATTGACTAGAAAGTGCATTATATCAGAATAATTTGCAAAAACCAATATAATAGTGAAAGCCAATGACTACATAGTCCTTCATAACAGAGAAAAGGTGTACTGAAGGATTTATTTAACTTCTTCTTATCCTACTCTGATTTTATCATCAATAAATTCAGTTCATATCTCTAAATCATAAGCAGTTTTACCCGTGACGGGATTTGATGAGTGATCTCTCCTGGTCCTTGTCTCAACCCATGAACCCTTTGCTCAATTTTCTCTCCCCATCCAGGTGTGGAGAGCAGTGAGAGAGAGGCTGTGGTGAGTGTGGGGCATGCGGCCACTGTCCATCCACGGCAAGGCAGGGAGGAGAAGGAGGGTCCAGGTCAGGTTGTTGAGCAGATTGTTTTGGGGTTTGCAGTTGTTCTTGGGCTCTCTCAGTGTCTTGGGGACAGGGACAAAAGTATATATTGCTGCATTTCTGGACAGGTTCCCCCACATCTCCCCCTGCAGTGGCAGTTTGCAGCCAGGCCTGCTCTGAAAACCATCAGAGGCCCTCACAGAGCCTGCTTGGGCTCCCTTTTTGGTTTGTGCCTCTTGCAGGGCTGAGTAAACCACAGGCAGGCCTTTTTCCACCCACAGAATTCTCACCTCTGCAGCAGCTCTAAAGCTGCAAGAATCAAAGCCAAGGGGGCAGGGGGGAAAACTCAGGTGCTGGCTGCCACCTGGGGCTGGCCAGAGCAGGGCTGGGCCATCCCTGTGCAGTGGGGCTGGGCCATGGCTGGGCCCCACCCTTGGATGGCCACTGGCTTCAAGGAGCAGGAGTTTGGGAGCTCCTTCCTGCCCAGGGCTCCATTCCCCAGCTGCTCTCGCTGGCTCAGATCCTGCAGGGGTCGAGCAAGAATGGAGAAGTCTGGACCCCCCCGGAGCTGCCATGCACGAGGACAGGAGCCCCTTGTCCAGCATGTGTTCCCCCTGGGATAGGATCCCTCCAGGACAGGAGCCCCCTGGTTGTGCCCTCCCAGGACAGAATCTGCCTTCCCCCGTGTAACCCTCAGCACAAAGGCCTCTTCCTTCTTCTGTGCAGGAAAGAGAAAGTGTTGGGGGGCACTGTCAGAAACCCACATCCCCCACAGCCTCCCCAGCCCTCCCTGCAGACCCTTCAACCCTGCTTCCCCCACACGGGGCTTCCCTCAATCTGTTCCCTGCTCAGGTGCCCCCCAGGATCATGAAGGGATGAACTGGGGTCTTGTGAAATTGAGAGGCAAAATAATGGAAATGGAAATAAAGAGGGGAAAAAGCCCTTGAGGGCTGGGGGAACACAGACCCAGACCCTGTCAGAATCTCCCTGCCATGACCCTCCCAAACCACAAGCACCCTGGGGGGACTTTGCTGAGCCCTGGGTCACCCCAAAATCTGATCCAGCCAGAGAGGGAGCTTTGATCCACAGGCTCACCAAGCCACTGCGCATTCCTGGCACCCTCATTTCCCAGGGATCCCAATCATGGGACCCCAATTCGTTCCATCCGCCCTCCCCTGGGCCTCCCATCCTTGTACTCCCATTCCCCAGGACCTCCATGTCCAAGCACCCGATTCTCAAGGAACCCTCTCCTGTTCATTCCAACCCCTGAAGGGCCTTTTTCCCCAGGACCTTGATTCTCTCAGGAACCCCTATTCCCACGGGATCCCTCATTTCCCCAGCATCCCCATCTCATGACCCCAAATCCCTGAAGCCCACGTTCCCCTGGCACTCCCATCCCTGAGTCCCCCCAGCCCTGACGACCCCCATTCCCATGGCCCCCCCATGTCCAGTGAATCCCCAATGATTACCCCTCATCAGCACCCCCATTCCCAGGGACCCCCCATTCCCCTGGACAGTCATGTCCGTGTCCCCCAAAGGCCCTGAGCTCCCCAGTCCTGGGAACCCAATGTCCCACCTTGTCCCACCCAGGCTTGTCCCCATCCTGTCCCCGCCCTTCTCACAGCCTGTGCCCAGCTTGTGGCCACCCAGCCCCCACCAAGGGCCACCTACGCATGGGGATGAGACCTGACCTCGCTTCCTCCCCCTTTGGCTGAAGAGCCACCACCCAGGGGAGAGCCACCCCCTGCAGCAAGTGACAGCCAGTGCACATGGCTGGGGACACCGGGATGGCCGGGAAGGTGGCGCTGCTCCTGTGGGGTGAGTGCCCTGGGCATGGGCCTGACATCGCAGGGATGGGGAGGAGAGGGGGCACAGGGGGCCTGTGGTGTCCTCTGATGTCCTCAATGCCAGCAGAGCCAAAGCATGGGGTCTGCTGGGGTCGTGGAGTGGTCATGGGGACAGGAGAAGGGGGACAGGAACATGGGGACAAAAAAGGCGGGACAAGGGTTTGGGGAGGCATCATGGGGCTGGTGGGGGTGACCTGTGCCAGCACAGGGTGGCCGTGGCATCCTCAGTTCAGAGGTGTCCACAGTGTCCCTATGTCCTGCCTGAGCAAGGGGTGGCTGCAGTGTCCCTGTCCACAAGGAGTCCATGTCATACAAGGACAGGTGGGGACAGCCCCCACCCCCCATACCCCTGTGCCTCTGTCCCCACGGTGCCACCCCCACTGAGCCATGTCCCTTCTCCCTTCCAGCCCAGACCCTCGGCCTTGCTGGTGAGTCCTTGGGGATGCCATGTCCCCACCCTGCTGTCCCCTGTCACCCACACTGGGCCTGGCAGGCTGGTGTCCCCTGTCACCCACAGGTGCCCAGACCACCCAGCTCCTGGTGGAGCCCCCCTGGAGGCCGGCGGTGCTGTGGGACCGAGTGACACTGACCTGCCTGGGCTCAGGGACTGCCAGTGCCACCACCTGGTACAAGGATGGGAAGCACCGGGGGCAGGTGGGATGCGACCACCTCAATGTCACTGAGAGTGGCACCTACACATGTGACAGGCCTGGCAGTGGGCGCAGCCCCCCTGTGAGAGTCGTAGATGGTAACGGGGAATCTTAAATCATCACAGTGGCCCTCGATAGGTCTGGGTGGGCTCCATTTCGTGGGTGGCCTCACACCCCCCGCATGGCGAGAGCCTGTGCCCTGCACACAGGGAAATCCCATTGCACCCCAGTGCACCTCAGTGCACCCAGATGTCCTCGGTGCCGTGGGGACCCACCTAGGACCTCTCTCAAGCCCCTCAGTGAGATGGTAGTCTCCTGTCCTACAGACGAGCTGGTGCTGCAGGTGCCAGCATGGGCACTGCTGGAGGGGGACACGGTGACACTGCACTGCTGGGGCTGCTAGAACAGCCCAGTACCCAGGATGCGATTTTACCAGGACGAGAATGAGCTGACAGAGTCCCTCAGAAGGGACTGAGCTGTCCCTGTCACCCCTGCAGCGGCACCACAGCAGCCACTACCGCTGCGAGGGCTTTCTGAGGTCCTGGCCATCACGGTCAGCACCAGTGACAGTGACAGTGCATGGTGGGCACCCCCATGGCTGGAACTCCAATCTCCTCACACCCCCAAAGACACCTCCCAGCAGACTCAGAGTGGCAGTCCTCACCTGCCCTCTCCTTCCCTGAGCTCTTCCCTGTGCAAGTGCTGGAGGATCCCCCCAAACCCACTCTGTGGTCCCCCCTGAGTCTCAGCTGCGTCAGCACCCCCAGCCCCCTGTGGCCCCGAGCCCCCCTCCTGCATGTGTTCTACTGGGACGGGCAGGTGATGGGGGGACCACAGGGGTCCCCACATCTGCTGGTGCCCGCCGTGGGGGTCTTCCACTCGTGGAATTACAGCTGCCAGGTGAGCTCTGAGCGGGGGGGCCGTGTGGAAGAGCAGCGCCCGGCTCCACGTCACGGTGCGCAGTGAGTGCAGGAATGGGCACTGGGAGCCCCCACAGCCTCCTTGAGTGCCCTGGTTGGGCGCCTCCATGTCTCCCAGACTCGTTGTGTCCCCCCACCTCTGCCCAGTGTTCCCCTCTCCCCTCTGAGGTGTGACTCCATTCCTGACATCCCCCACCACACCCATCCCCTCCATCCCTATCCCCTCACACCGGCTGCCAGCCCCTCGCTGTGGCCTCAGCCCTGTCTGTGTCCCAGCAGTGCCCGTGGACAATGCCACCATCACACCCGGTGTCCTGGAGCTGACACCGTGGGACACAGGGGCACACAGGGACACAGGTGGGGTCACACAGTGTCACCAGGGAGTGCAGGACCCCTGGGGTGATGTGTGACCCTGATGTGTCTCCCTCTGTTACTTGCAGCGGCTGCAGGGGTGAGTGGGGCCTTTTTGTTCCTGCTCCTGCTTATGGGTGTCATTGTGGCCTGGTACCAGTGGCACAGCCTGGGTAGGTGACAATAGGGGCACAGGGGTCCTGGAGATCAGTGGGAAGGCCCCCAGAGAAGGGGGCCATAGGGCTGCACCCACAGCCCCTGACTTGGGAGGGGCTGAGCCCCCAGTGACCATGGCTCAGAGCCCTGGGAGCTCTTGGGGGTTACTGCAGGGATATTGGGATTCTATCAGGGGTCTCCCTCCCTGCCGGGCTCGGGGTTCTGGGGACTCAGAATGTTGGTGCAAGTGTGGTGGGTCAGGGATACTGGGGGGGCATCAGGGATACTGGGGGGCCCTGGGAGGAATTGTGTGTCTGGTGGTGGTTCAGCATTCCCAAGGGTGGATGGGCGCCCCTGGGTCTCCAAACTCACCCCTCCAGTTTTCCTTTGCAGATGCCAGGAAGCACCAGGAAAGGTGAGTGCAGCCTCCAGCCATGGTAGACCTTTTATCCAAACATCCAGCACCTCCCATCCCCTTCCACACACCTCCTTATTCCCATAGCCCCCCCCTAGACCCCCTGGCACTCCCAGTGGAGGATCCTCAGGCGACGTACATGGAGCTGCAAAGGCACCCATGGGAACCCAGCGACATCTATGACAATCTACACCAAAAGTTGTGATGCTCTGTGAAGCGGGAGGCACTGGGTGACACTGGGGGTGCTCCCTCCATGGCTCCTGGGTTGCTCACCGTTCCAAGGGAGGTGGTCATGAGTCAGGGGGAGGCTACACAGGGCACCCTGTGCTCCCCATTTCCTCTCCCAGTACCCCCAAGGGCTCCCCCATCCCTTTGCTGCTACCTGCAGGGGCTCCCCAGCCCCATCCAAGTGCCCAAGTACACTCAGGGACTGCCTCATTCTCTCCCCACAGTGCTTGCAGTACACCCAGGGCTTCCCCATTCCCCCTCCCACTACCCCTGTCCCATCCTGCTGTAAAAGGGGGAGTCGGGGAGGATTTTGCTGAAAGGTTTCTCAGATGAAAATGAAGCACAAAAGTGGCAATATTATATCTGAGAACTGTTTCTTGATAAAGGAGGATAAGCGTTAGTACCTAAGGGGGAGAGAAGGGAGTAGAAAGGGACAAGGATAGAGAGAGAAACACAAGACAGGGACAGCGTTACCGCAAGAAGCCTGGGCACTCTGTGGGCATCATCTCAGCTGATGGAGTGTGTGTGCAGCATGCCAGGGCGAGCCCACATGGCTTTTGTGAGTGGCTGGGCGTGATTTCCAAGGACGGCACCTGCGTGTCTCTGGCAGGGGCGAGCGATGGCTGCAGGCTGGCTGCTGCGGGCTGGCTGCGGGCTGGGGCTGCAGCACTGGGGGCTCTGGGCTGGCTGCTGCGGGCTGGGGCTGCGGGGGCAGGTGCAGCAGGCTCGGTGCTGCGGGCAGCACGGGAAACGCGGCAGAGGTGGCGGGTGGGTGCAGGCAGCATCTGCTCCATCAGGGAAGCTATGAAGGAATGTCCAGGACAAGCAGGAACGAGCGGCCTCGGGGAAGCAGCAAAGCAAGGAAGAATGGGTGCAGACAGGGAAGAAGGACCACCGGGAGGAAAAGGCGGTGTGGGGGGAGTATCGGTGATATTTTTGCCCAACGACCAGGAGGAATGATGCATCTGACACCATCTTATCAGAAGGCTAATTAATTACTTTATTATACCATATTAGTCTATATTATATTACATTACATCTAAACTGAATCTGCCAAGCACTCAACGGCACTCCACTGCACACAGTCTCATGACAGTCGGTTTACTGTCCCCACACACACACACCTGGATTCAACTGGTCAGTGAATCAGAACACTCACAACAGAATCCAATCACCAATTACCTTCAGGTAAACCATCTCCCACAATGCATTCCATTTGTGAAAAACAGAGGAGCAGAAAATGAGATGAGAATTGTTTGCATCATTTTTTGCTTCTCCCACTGCTTCTCTCAGGTTCAGAGAATGTCAATCCCACAGGGCAGGAGGGCCAAACTGACCCTCTGAGCAAGACCCTGATCCTCCAAGAAACCCAAAGCAAAACGTTCCTGTTGTGTCATAGTTTGCTGCTTTTCTTTGCAAAGGCTCCTCCCACAGCTCAATTTCCCAGGCATTTTTTCCCAGACATTTTTCCCAGGCATCTGTCCTACCAGCCAGTTGGGGTCACTCACAGCCGAATCACTGAAGCTTTCTCTCACCTCATTCTCTATTGTGTGAAGCCTCGCTGGGGAAGGGCTTCCCAGCACTTGCAGAACCCACAGAGTAATTTTTCACCTCATGTGTAACATATGTTAGGACATAAATCAAAATCAGATTTGTTCCTCTTAACCCTCACGTGCTTAGTGGCCCTGCAGTCCCCCTGCCAGTGCACCCACTAAAGTGGCTTATTGGTGCCCATCCCAGTTCCAAGGGGACACAGGACCTGGTTCCCTGCTCCTGGGACAAAAAAGCAGCTCTTTGGTTAAACTTGGCAGAAATGGTGTTTCTTTGTTCAGCTCAATCAAGGAAGCTGAACAAGGTGGGAACCTCCCTTGCAATGGAAAATACAACCCCAATCTCTCTGAACTATTATTGCTTTGAAATTACAGGGCTTTTAGGCAAAGATGTGGGAACAGGAATAACAATTCTTTACTAATATGTATTGTGAGAAACAAGTTAATGGAAATTGACTTTCGCTGGATATTATACGAAATGATATAACATTATTGATTATATTGTTGATTAAATATTGTGATGTTGTTACTGCTGGAACAGTGATGTTTATTGTGGAGTGGCTGATGTTGTTGGGGTGGCCATCCAAGGGTGGGGCCCAGCCATGGCCCAGCCCCACTGCACAGGGATGGCCATTGCCCAGCCATGATCTGGCCGGCCCCAGGTGGCAGCCAGCACCTGAGGGTCCCCCCTGCCCCCTTGGCTTTGATTCTTGCAGCTTTAGAGCTGCTGCAGAGGTGAGAATTCTGTGGGTGGAAAAAGGCCTGCCTGTGGTTTACTCAGCCCTGCAAGAGGCACAAACCAAAAAGGAAGTCCAAGCAGTGTCTCTCTGAGGGCCTCTGATGGTTTTCAGAGCATGGCCGGCTGGAAACACCCCCTGCAGGGGAGGCTGTGGGAGACCCAGTCCAGAAATGCAGCAATTGATCAGTTGTTCCTCTTGGTAAGGGACTGAGAGAGCTCCAGCACTACTGCAAGTCCCACAACAATCTGCTCAACAAGCTTACCTGGACCCTCCTTCTTGAACAAAACCTGCAGCCTTCTGGAACCTCATGGAAAGAATGTTTGGGCTCAGGCTGTGGCCATCAACAAAGAGGGAGATGTTTGGAAATATCGCACAGGGGCTCTGGCCCCAGCCATGGAGGAGTTCTGGGGAGGGACCCTGTCTGGATTCCAGGTGTCCCCAAAGCTGCTCCATCCCTGCCCTCCTCACCTGAGGGAAAGGCTGAGAGTTTGCAGGAATTGTGGTGTTAAGCCACCAGAGGGGCTGTTGTGGACCCGAGACCTGTCTGGGTCAGGCGCTGCCTTCCTTCCATTCGGGATCATGGAGAGCGGTCACAGGTGTTGCGCAGAGCATGTGCCTGGCTCCGGGACACTGCTACAGTGCCAGTGGGCACTGGGATCCAACCTGCTGCCTTGGCGGCTTCTGCCCGCTGCCGGTGGTGGTGCCGGGACTGATTCGTGGCCGTGAGTTTGCAAAAGGAGCGATTTCCCCTCCTCCCTCCTGTCCGAGGCCGCCATGGCCCCTGAGGGGATGGAGCTGTACCGGGGCGCCCCTGCTGGCCGGGAAATCTCCCTGCATCGCCCCCTGCTGGCTGGGAGTGCTCCCTTCAGCACCCCCTGCTGGCCGCGGTTATAACTGCCACAAAAACCAACAGCACTGAGCAGGAGGGAAAGTTCTGGGTTTGTGTTGTTTGTTCTGTTCTGGTTTATCAATTTCCTAGTAAAGAGCTGTTATTCCTTTTCTTACAGTTTGGCCTGGAAGCCCCATCATTTTTGAAATTAATAAATGTTTTAGCATGGTTCTGCTTTTCATTCCAGGACAGTTCCCACTTTCCTTGGGTAACATTTCTCATTTAAATGTGTTGCCAACTCATGAGATGAGACAGAATCCCAAGAAAGACAGGGTCTGGGATTTGGCAACCTCATGCTCTACCTTTTAAGCCAGTTTGGCTACCAAGGGCCCTCTCCCCAGCTCACACTTCTGGTCACCCAGCCACTCAGGAGCTGGCTTTGGCAGAGCCTCACACTGTCCCCAGTGTGCCATGGCTGACAGTCTGATGGACAGACAGGGCCCTGTCTTACCAAAAGCAAAGTCTGACCAATCCCTGCTACACACAGATGTTCCACAAGGTCTCCAGACATCAAAATTTTCTTGTCTCTGACATCCCACTCTGTGCCATGGCCGGATCCTGACCTGCTCTGAAGAAGGGGGAGGCTCTGGAACCCCCACAGGGCATTTGTGATATCCTCGTGGGGGCAACAGGGCACAGGAGGAGTTTGGGACAGGGCACAAGAGAATCCAGAGCCTCCTGAAGGCCGCTTTGGCTATCAGAGCAAGGAAGTTGCAAGTTGCAGGTTCCTCTGGTGGAGGAATTGAGCAGAGGAGAGTGTCCAGGGTTTGTTCCTTTTGGGGACTTCCCCAGGAAATTTATATTTTTGTGAAAATTTGGAATCTGATCCTTGTTGCTGTAGCTTTTGGTTTTTTTCTCTCTCATTGCCGTTGCAAGAAATTGTTCTTCTCTCAGCCCTTTGGGATCTTTGTGCCTCCACAGGGAGGGGCAGTTTTTAGTGGCAGCACACACACGAGTGGGTGCCCATGGATGGGGACACCCAGTGCACCCCAGTTGCCCCCAGTGTCACAGCACAACCTCATTGATGTCACTGGGATTTCTTGGTCACCCTTGGGGTCCCCGCAGCTCCACGCAGTCCACCCAGGGTTACTGGTGGTCTGTGACGCCTGAGGGCCCTGCGGGACAGAACAGTTGGGGGGACCAAAGGGGAAGGGGTGTGTGGAAGTCCATCTGGAAATCCTTCAGTTTTTGCCTCACAATTGTCATGAGACCACCGAAAGGTTAAAAAACTGTTGAGCCAGTTGGGAAAGAAAGTCTCATGCGTATTTAGTGTGTTTACAGATGGTGTCTGCAGAACATGCCATGCTGTACTCGAAGGGGGCATGCTGCCCTGTTCTGAACAATGGAACTGGACTTTCTTCCAAACTTCAGGCCTGGCTGGACTGAGCTCTGGGGTGGCTCCCTCCCGCTCCAAGAGAGGACCCCTCTTGCCTGTCTTCAACCACCGTGACGGACCAACAGAGATGCGAATCCCCTCATCAAAGAACCATGAACCCCTCTGGCACCCTACTGGCACCCTACTGGCACCCCCCTGGCCACCTCCTTCCAGAGACTGGGACTGTATCCCCTCCCAACTCAGGGAAGGGGGAGAACCTACCCAGAGTAAACGTACCTGTGAGCATTCGGCCATGAAAACAATGGACTTTTCCCCTCCATGGAAACCTAATTTCGGCCACCCTTCCCCCAACCAAGAACAGTATATCTGGGGTTCGGTTCGACTGCCTCTCTGAGAATCTCCCCAAGACGTGTACCAGTGAGCATCGGCGGCGGGACCCCAAAGGCATCAGGTCTTGGTAGCTATACCCCATTCCCTAACTTTCTTTCCTCCCTTTTTCCCTTGTCCTACGCTTCTCTTCCCCGGATCCTCTAACCTAATGCATATTTAGCTGTGGTTACCATCAATAAATTGCATCTTGTTGATTTGTTACTGCAAAATCCCTGTGCCTTTGTTGGTTATTTTTGCACCCAAAAATCATTCGTCACCCATTCATTTCGGGCGGACCTTCACAGGGTGACACCCCAGTCCACAGGAGTCACGCTGCACATTTGGTGCTCACAACGTGGGTGTACACAACCTCTCCCTCCTCTGGGGGGGCTGGGGGATCGGGGGGGGCCTGTGGGGAAAAAGACAATGTGTGGGAGGCGATGGAGACTTGTGTCATGTGGGAAAAAGGGCACTCATGGTTGAAAAACCTCACTCACCTTTCCTGCTGCTTCGTGGCAGCTGCAAAGGAAAGAGGGTAAGGGTGACTGTGGGGTCCCAGGGCCCTGCCCCCTCTCAGGTTTCCTCAACCCCTTTGGGACCCTCAATTCCCCTCAGCATCCCTGAGCATCCCTAAAGGCCCCCAGAATTTATGAGCCTCCCCAGTGTCCTGGGCCAACTCAGCCTCAAGAATTCAAAGCCCAGCGGTACAGACACGCTCCAAACACTGCCAGGGCCCCTGAAAGAACCCCCAACATCCCTGCAGGACTCTCCAGCATCTCCCCAAACCCAGCAGGACCCCCAGGCAAGGTGACAATTCTGGGGCTATGGGTGCTGCCCTATCATGCCCACACTCTGGGGACCTCTACAGTTCCATAGGACTCCCTGTCCCCACATTGTCACCCACCCACACGGTGCCACCGGTGCCAGGCCCCAATGACACCCACGAGCAGCAGCAAGAAGGAAAGGGCCCGACCGACCCCTGCAGCCACTGCAAGAAACAGGGGGACACATCAGGGTCACCCAGAACCCCAAGGGTCCTTTGACCCTGAATGACCCTGTGTGACCTTACCTGTGTCCCTGTGTCCCCACGGTTTCACCAACAGGGCCAACTCTTGGCTGAGTGCCCGGAACACACGGTGCCCATCATGTCCCAGCTGGTTGGTGGCCATGCACTGGTAGGTGCTCGAATGTCCCACATTGACTGCCCTGAGCTCCAGGAGGGGACTCTGGGTCACCTCCTGCCCATTGTGCAGCCAGGTGAAGGTGACAGGGGCTGAGCCCACCTGCACCAAGCAGTGCAGGGTCACTTTGTCACCTGCACGCACCTGGTGTGACATGGGACTGAGGGTGATGGTGGCATTGGCCACGGGCACTGTGGGGACAGAGACTGGACTGAGAGCACAGGGAGGGGCTGGCAGCTGGTGTGGGTGGGTAGGGACAAGGGGAGTGGGTGTGATGTGGGATGTTGTGGATGGGGTCACACCACAGAGATGTGAAGGGACACAGGGCAGAGGTGGGGGACAGAAGCATGGTGTCCGGGGGACATGGAGATGCCCAGGAGAGGAGACTAGAGGAGACTGTGGGGGCTCCCCGTGCCCATCCCTGCACTCACTGCGCACCGTGATGCGGAGCCGGGCGCTGCCCTTCCGCACGCCCCCCCCCCCCCTTAGTGCATCTGGCAGCTGTAATTCCCTGAGTGGAGACCCCACGGTGGGCACCAGCAGCTGCAGGGACCCCTGCGGGCCCCCCACCACCTGCCCGTCCTGGTAGAACAGGTGCAGGAGGGGGGCTCGGGGCCGTAGAGGGCTGAGGGTGCTGAGGCAGTTGAGAGTGAGGGGGGACCTCTGGGTGGGCTCGGGGGGACCCTCCAGCATTGGTCCCCGGACAAGCTCAAGGCAGGAAATGGGGGGCTTTGGGACCCGTGACCCCAAATCCCTGGGGAGGTGCTATGGGGCTGTCGGGGTTGTGGCTGTGAGGTACTCACCATGCACTGTCACTGTCACCAGCACTGACTCCTCCAATCCCCATGATACCCCGTTGTTCACCCAGGCCTTGCAGCAGTAGCGGCCGCTGTGGTTCAGCTGCAGAGGGGACAGGGACAGCTCGGTCCCATTGTAGAGCTTCCTCAGTTCTGTCCCCTCGTGGTAGAAGAATACCAAAGTGGCCGACTTTTCCTGCCTGTACCGGCAGCGCAGTGTCAGCGTTTCTCCCTCCAGCAGTGCCCGCGCTGGCACCTGCAGCACCACCTGGTCTGGGGGACAGAGGGGTGCTGTAACATCACAGGGGTCCATATTGGGTCAAAGCCAGCACACCAGGTTTCCCCAATTTCAACATGAGGGTCCCCCCATAGTGGGATGCTCTGGGATGTCCCCCTGTATAGGGGACAGTCTCTGGTCACACCAGAGGGTGACCCATGGAGTAGAGCTCATCCAGCATCCTCGGGGTTCCCTTGGGTGCCAAGCTGGGGACACAAACCACCCTCACCATCTGAGACGTTCACGGGCTGGCTGCACCCACTTCCAGGTCTCTCACACGTGTAGGAGCCACTCTCAGTGACAGTGAAGTTGTTGCCTTCCTCCTGCCACCAGGGCTGCCCATCCTTGTACCAGGTGGTGTCACCAGCTGTCCCCGAGCCCTGGCAGGTCAGTGTCACCCGGTCCCACAGCACCGCCGGCCTCCAGGGGGGCTCCACCAGGAGCTGGGTGGTCTGGGCACCTGCGAGTGACAGAGGACACCAGCCTGCTTGGGCCATTGCAGGGTTGGGGACAGTGCGGTGGGGACCTGGCATCCTCCGAGGACTCACCAGCGAGGCTGAAGGTCTGGGCTGGAAGGGAGAAGGGACAGGGCTGGGTGAGGGTCATGAGGACACTGTGGATGCCCTATGTTTGCACTGCCCACCTCCACCAGCCCCACAGCACCTGTCCCCATGGTCAAGTCCCATGGTCCTGTGCCCATGATCCCAATTCCAATGGGACCTTTCCCCATGGCCAGGTGACATCTGCATGTTACGTGGCCCCATTCCATGTCCCAGTATCCCTGTTCCCCTGTCCCTATCCCCACAGTCCCCAAGCCCCAAGGCTCCTTCTGCCACATCCTTGTCCCCACATCTCTATCCCCCGCTTCCTGTCTCCACATCCCAGTTCCCCTATTTCTGTCCCTAAAGCCACCCCATATCTCTGGTCACACTGAGCTCCATGCCCTGCTCTGCCTCTGCTGCCATTGGTGACCTCAGGGGACCTCACAGTCCCCCTGTGCCCCCTCCCCACCAGTCTCTGCCTCACCAGGGCCCATCCCACAGGTGTCAGGCCTGTGCCCGGGGCACTCACCCCACAGGAGCAGCGCCACCTTCCCGGCCATCCCGGTGTCCCCAGCCATGTGCACTGGCTGTCACTCGCTGCTGTGGCCACCGCTCCCCTGGCTGGCGGCTCTTCAGATGAAGGGGAAGGAAGCGAGGTCACGTCCGTACCTACGTGTAGGTGGCCCTTGGTGGGGGCAGGGTGGCTACAAGCTGGGAACAGGCTGGAGACAAGGCTGCATAGTCTGGGGACATGGTGGGGGATGGTGGGACATGGTGGGGACATGATGTTGCAACAGTCTGGAGTCTAAGACTGTGTAGGGAGCCAGGGATGAGTGTCCAGGAGAATGGGGTGCTCAGGGATGGGGTCCCAGGTAAATGGGTGTCCCAAGGGTTTGGTAGACTCAGACTTGGGGAGGAGGGTTCCAGAACAATGTGGCCTCCTGGGATTTGTGATCATGAAATGGGGGTGCCAGGGGAAAGGGGGACCCTGTGAGAATGGTGGTCCTGAGGGAATCAAGGTCCCCAAGGGCAGGGGTGTACCAGGGACTGGAATTACTTGGATTGTGTTCCTTGGGGTTGGAGATCCTGGGGATTTGCCGTCCAGGGATGGGGGTCTCAGGGAAGGGGTGGCAGAAGTAAATTGGGTTCCAAGGTTGGGGTCCCAGAGGAATGGGGGTGCCAGGGTTTGGCAGTGCATGGGGGGGCATGGGGGTCACAGCTCCTTCCCTGGGTGCCTCAGATTTAGGGGTGAGGCTAGGCCCCAAATAATCACCCCTGGGGTGTTCGTTTCCTGGCCAGGCATGGCATGGGGGTCCTGGGTACCTCTGCCTCTGTGTCCTCGCCTGCCCCTGATTTATCCTCTCTTTATTTCTCTTATTTTCCTTATTCTTACTTTTTGCCATATCCCGTCACTCCTGGTTCCTGGATCAGACATCCTGGGGTGCACCTGAGCAGGGAACGGGTTGGGGGACCCAGGGGAGGGGGGAAATGTGGAGCAGGGGGTGCAGGGAAGGGTGAGGAGGCTTTGGGGGACAGAGTTGCTGGGCTGTGCCTGCTCAACACTTTCACTTTATTTGTCCTGGAGGAGAGGGAAGAGGCCATTTGTGCTGAGGGTCAGATGGGAAAAGGGGGCATTCTCTGTTTCTAGGGGGGCACATACAGGGGGTTCTGTCCTCCAAGGTCTCTCCTCTGGAGTTCAGCTGGGGGATCCTCTCCCAGGGGTGACACATCCCGGCATGGGGGTTCCTGTCCCGGGGGGTAGCAGTTCCAGAAATGTCGCTGCACATTTCTGGCTGTGTGCCCATCCCAGGGTGACACATCCTGGGGACCCCTGTCAATGCAAGGGTGGGGCCCAGCCGTGGCCCAGTGCCACTGCACAGGGATGGCCATTGCCCAGCCCTGCTCTGCCCAGCCCCAGGGGGCAGCCAGCACTTGAGGGTCCCCCCTGCCCCCTTGGCTTTGATTCTGGCAGCTTTAGAGCTGCTGCAGAAGTGACAATTCTGTGGGTGGAAAAAGGCCCCCCCACAGGATGAGCTGAGCTGTGGTTTGCTCAGCCCTGCAAGAAGCACAAAACCCCAAAGAGAGCCTAAGCAGTGTCTCTGTGAGGGCCTTTGATGGTTTTCAGAGCAGGGCTGGCTGGAAAAACCCTTGCAGGGGCACCTGCAAACGAACCAGTCCAGAAATGCAGCAATTGATCATTTGGACCCTGAGGCACACAGGGGCATTTCCACAGATTCCTGTGCACTGTCCCAAGGATTGACAGAGCTTTTCCCCTTCCTACAAAGGAAGTCAATCAAGTTTCAGCATGGGAATGAGCAAAATGGGGAGAGTTCCTAAAGATGGCCCAAGAAAAGGCTTCCTTCAGGCCTGGGTTGCTACCCAGCAGGCAGGGAACCATCCCATGGAGCTGTTGGACATTCAGGGAGATTCCCCACTCTGTGTTATCCACAAGCAAACGCTGCTGTGGGATGTACCAATGGGCTCCTAAAGAGAACTGAAAACTCTCATTTCATTGTGATTTGTTTGTGGTTTGTTTGTGAGTGACTTATTGGGAAAGCAATTGATTCTATAAAGCAGAGCCTTTATACCTTGACAGTTGTATTTTCACTGAGTTTTAACATATTGGGAAAATAATGGTGTGGGAAAGATTTTTGGTTTTATTCTACGGCTTTGTTCTGAACCAACTGGTCTTCAAGTGTTGCCTGGGATTGCTGAGGCAGGAAATGGGGGGACCTGACCCAGGGGTGTGTGGGGCAGGGACACAGAGTCTCCCAGGACAGCCCTGGAGTGCTTCAGGGATAGGGCTTTGCTGGGCTCTGAGTCACCCCAAAATCTGAGGTGCCCTGGAAAGGAGTTGTGACCCCCATGCCCACACAGCCACTGCGCCTCCCTGGCACCCCCATTCCCATGGGAACCCAACCATGGGTCCCCCATTCCCCTGGGAACCCAACCATGGGACCCCCATTGCCTTGGTCTCTCCTCTTTGGGGACCCCCATCCCAGGACTGCCATTGCCCGCCACCACCATTGCATTGATCCCATCCCATGGGCTGCTTCTTGCCTCAGAACCCCTATTCCCAAGGGTCCCCTTTTTTCCCCTGCACTCCCAACCTTGGGACCCACATTCCATTACCCCAAATCCCTGGGAACCATTTTCCCACAGCACCTCCATCCCTGAATCCCCCCAGGCATGGAGATCCCAATTCCCCTTGACCCCCAATCTCCTGGACACTTATCCTTGGTTCCCCACATCCCCTGAGCCCCCTACTCCTGGCAACACCATCCCCACCATGTCCCCAGCCTGTGCCCAGCTTGTGACCACCCTGCCCCCACCAAGGGCCACCTACACGTGGGGACAGACGTGACCTCGCTTCCTTCCCCTTCATCCAAAAAGCCGCCAGCCAGGGGAGCAGCAGCGAGTGCCAGCCAGTGCACATGGCTGGGGACACCGGGATGGCCGGGAAGGTGGCGCTGCTCCTGTGGGGTGAGTGCCCCGGGCACGGGCCTGACACCCCAGGGGTGGGGAAGAGAGGGGGCCCAGTGGGGCTACGGGGTCCACTGAGGTCCCCAAAGCCAGCAATGCCAGTCCATGTTACCCACAGTAGACCTTGGTGGGACAGTGGATGTAGGGTGGCTTTGGACACTGGAACAAGGGCAGGAATTTGAGGATGGGGATGTGGGGACAGGAATGTGGAGACTGGCACCTTTGGGCTCAGGGAGCTCTGGGGATTGGGGAAGGGAACTGGGATGCAGGGACAGAAGGGGACAAGAATGGTGAGGATGTAGCAATGGGGATGGGATCATGAGCTGGTGGGGGTGACCTGGGCAAGCATGGGCTGTGTCCATGGTGTCCTCGCGCCTGGGATGTCACAGTGTTCCCATGTTCTGCCTCAGCCCAGGGAGGCCTCGGTGTCCCTGTTCCCAAAGTGACTGTGCAACAGGGATGTGGTGCATGGGTGACTGTGACACAGACATGTCCCCCTGCCTCACCAAATCTTTTCGGGACCATCCACACTCTTTCCCACTAGAACTGCTGTCCCCACAGTCTGGGGACAGCCACCACACCCCGCTTACCCTGGTGCCGCCGTCCCTGCAGTGCCTCACCCCCACGGAGCCCTGTTCCTTTTATTTTCCAACCCAGACCCTCGGTCTCGCTGGTGAGTCCTCAGGGGATGCCACGGCCCCACCCCACTGTCCCCAGCCCCATGCTGGCTCTGGCAGGCTGGTGTCCGCTGTCACCCACAGGTTCCCACACCACCCAGCTCCTGGCAGTGCTGTGGGACCGGGTGACACTGACGTGCCAGAACTCGGGGGCCACTGGTGCCACCACCTGGTACAAGGCCAGGCTTTGTTGGTGGCAGGAGTGACCTGACCACTTCACTGTCACAGAGAGTGACACCTACACATGTGTCAGACGCGGAACCGGGCGCATTCATAGATGGTGAGGGGGGATCTTAAATTATGAGGGTGGCCTCTGAGAGGTCAGGGTGGGCTCCACCCCGCAGGTGGCCTCACACCCCTCACGTGGCAAGAGCCTGTGCCCTGCACACAGGGACATCCCAGTGCACCCACAGCACCCCAGTGCACCCACATTTCCCCGGTGTTATGGGCACCCACCTCAGACCAGTCTCATCAGTGAGATGTGACCTTCCTGTCCCACAGACCCACTGGTGCTCCAAGAGCCAGCACAGGCACTGCTGGAGGGGGACACCTTGACACTGCGCTGCCGGTGCTGGCAGGATATCCATCTCACTAGGGTTTTACCAGGAGGAGGAGGAATTCAGGGGGTCCCTCAGGAGGACCAAGCTGTTCCTGTCCCCACTGCAGCTGCACCACAGTGGCCACTACCGATGTGAGGGCTTGGTGGGGTCCTGGCAGTCATGGTCAGCAGCAGTGACAGTGCATGGTGAGCACCCACACGGCTGGAACCCCAATGTCTTGACAACCCCAAAGCCACTTCCCAGTGCACTCAGAGTCCCATTCCTCACCTCCCCTGTCCTTGCCAGAGCTCTTCTCAGTGCCGGTGCTGGAGGCTGGAGGGTCCCCCGAGCTCACTGAGGGTTCCTCCCTGAATCTCAGCTGCTGCAGCTCCCCCAGCCCCCTGCGGCCCCAAGGCCCCCTCCTGCACGTGTTCTACCGGGACAGGCAGGTGGTTGGGGGCCCGCAGGGGTCGCCACCGCTGCTGGTGTAATTCCTCCCACTCGAGGAATTACAGCTGCCACGTGCACTCCGAGGAGGAGTCCGTGTGGAAAAGCAGTACCCCACTCCTTGTCACGGTGCACAGTGAGTGCGGGGATGGGCACGGGGAGCCCCCACAGATGCCTTGGGTCCCCCCACACTGCTTGGCATCCCCCAGCCCACCCTGACACCTCCTCTGGGGTATCCAACCTTTCCCATATCCTTCCCTGGCTCCCACCATCCTTTTTCGGGTCCCTCACCGGGTCCCCCAGCCCCTACATGGGTACCCCCATCATCCCCTGGTGCATTTTCTGTGTCTTGCCATCACTGCCCCAGGTCCCTCCCAAGGTCCTCCCATTCCTGGCTCATGTTTCCCTCCATCTCATATTGGGTCTCTTCACCCCTGTCTGGGTCCCTTCACCCCTCTCTGAGGTCTTTGCACATTCCCCAGGTCACACCATCCCCTCCCTGGGTCCCCATACCCTTCCTGGTGTTTCCCACCTCCCTCTCCAGGTGTTCCCTCCCTTAAACCCCCCATCATCCCTCGGGGTTCTTTTCTAAGACCCAGCACCCCAATCTCTGCCACCCCTGTCCCTCACTGGGTCCTCCTGCCCCTCCCTGAACCCCCTGTGTCCCTGACTGTCGCCTGGTGTCCCCCTCCTCTGCAGGGGTCCCACCCGCAGGGGTGTCCCTGTCAGTGCAGCCCCCCCAGGGACAGGTGGCACTCAGGGACCGACTGGTGCTGAACTGCACAGTGGCTGTGGGGACAGGTCCCCTGCCCTTCTCCTGCTACCAGGACAGCGTAGGGGCGCTGCCAGGCACCGGCCCCGACCTGGAGCTGCACCACGTTGGGGACAATGACAGCAGCCAGTACCAGTGCCGGGTCAGTGACGGGGACAGAGTGGCCCAGGATGACTGCCTGAATGTCACCGTCCTGGGTGAGCGAGACCCTCGGGATGGGGGTGACCTCAGCCAAAGCATCCCCATCTCACCTCACCAGGTGCCAGCCCTGTCTCTGTCCCCACAGTGCCCGTGGCCAATGCCACCATCACCCCCAGTCCCCTGTCACACCAGGTGCGTGCAGGTGACAACGTGACCCTGAGCTTCTAAGAGCAGGTGGGATCAGCCCCTGTCACCTTCACCTGGCTGCACAATGGGCAGGAGGTGGCCCAGGGTCCCCTCCTGGAGCTCAGGGACATCGATGTGGGACATTCGGGCATCTACCAGTGCGTGGCCACCAACCAGCTGGGACAGGACGGGCACCGCATATTCCGGGCACTCAGCCCAGAGATGGCCCTGGAGGTGACACCGCGGGACACAGGGACAAACAGGGACACAGGTGGCGACACAGAGGGTCACCAGGGAGTGCAGGACCCCCGGGATGATGAGTGACCTTGATGTGTCCCCCTCTGTTTCTTGCAGTGGCCGCAGGCATTGGTGGGGCCCTTCTGTTCCTGCTCCTGCTCCTGGGTGTCATTGTTGCCTGGCACCAGTGGCACCGTGTGGGTGGGTGACAATGGGGGAACGGGGGTCTCAGGGAGCTGTAGAGGCCCCCAGAGTTGGGGAGCGATAGGGTGGTGCCCACAGCCGCAGAATTGTGACTTTGTCTGGTGGTGCTGTAGAGTCTGGGGAGACACTGGAAGGTCCTGCAGGGATGTTGGGGGTTCTTTCAGGGGCCCTGGTGGTGTTTGAGAGTGTCTCTGTCCCTGCTAGGCTTTGGGTTCTTGAACCTGAGTTTGTCAGGGGCACTAAGAGGTTCATGGATTCAGGGACCTCAGGGATGCTTGGGCATCTTGTGGGAAATTGAGGGTCCTGTCAGAGTTCAGGAATCCTGAGAGGGGTCAGGGCCTTGGGGACCCTACAGTCACCCCTCCCTTCTTTCCTTTGCAGCTGACAGGAAGTACCAGGAAAGGTGAGTGAGGGACTCACACAATACTCTCCCATTTTACCCCAACCCCAAGACATCCCATTCCCTCCCACACACCCCCTTTATTCCCTCAGGGCCCCTCCAGATCTCCCGGCCCCCCCAGAAGAGGGGGAGGTGCTGTACACCCACGTCGTGGTCACCAAGAGGGCAGGGGGTGAGTACGAGGCGGGGGACACATTCAGAGGGACACTTCACCCACGAGTGTCACTGCACCCAGATCCCACAGCCCGTGTCTCTCACAGCATCCTCCCGTGCCACCACCCTCCAGGATCCCCAGGTGACCTACACGGAGCTGCAGGGACCCCAGGGGCAACCACAGGAACCCGGTGCCATCTACGGGAATGTGCTGTGACAGTGGGGGGAACTGGGGGGCACTAGGGGTCCGCACCCATGGGCACCCACTCGAGTGTGTGCTGCCACTAAAAACTGCCCGGCTCCCTCCCCATGGAGGGACAAAGATCCCAAAGGCCTCAGAGAAGAAGAAGTTCCTAAAACAGAAATGAGAGCGAATAAAACCAACAGCAGTACTCCTTTGCATTCTAGATAATGGCTTCATATCTTTTTTTATTTTGCTGCCCAAAACTGCGCCTCTCTGCTTCCAGCGTTTCTCTTGGCTGCTGCTTCAGGGTATGGGCACCATCATCACAGAACAGCTTCTCCTCCCAAAGTTATCCTTATCCTCTGCACTTCCACGTGTCTGCCTTGATGTTCACTGGGGAACTTGACACTTTGTGGCCGCTCATTGCTGTGCTCAACAGGGACACAGTTTTGTTTGGACATGAGCTGCCAGAGCAAGACACGCAGCAACTTAAGCCGAGAATAGCAGAGGCTGGGCAGATTCCGTTTTTCACAGAATGTGGGAAAGAGAGTCAGAAAAGTGCAAGGAAATTTCATACTGTTACTTTGCAATCTAATTGCCCTGGGAAACTCAGCAATGGATGGTGCTCTGGTGCTACTGCCAATGCCTTCCATGAGAAAAATTCATTTCAGGAAGGAGCAACATCATCTGACAGAGACCAAGTGCTGTCAGCAGTTGCTCCAGGTGCTTCTTCCATCAGCCCCTAAAGGAAGGAGCACAGCCCCTAATGCACGTGGGCTTTGGCTCCTTCTGGCACAGAAGCCCCCCAGGGGCACAGGTCTGTGGGGCAGGAGACGGGCACCAGCGCTGCCAGGGCTCAGGGGGTGGCAGCTCTGCTTGGGCAGGGACTCTGCCCCAGCTGATGATGTCAGCGCTGCCCGGGCCCCAGGCCTCAGAGCAGCATTGGTGCCCGGGCCCACACGTTCCTTGTGCGAGTCACACCCGTGGGTTTAGGATGGCCACGGGCCGGGACGTGTCCCAAGGAGGCCGTGCCAGCTTCCCTGGAAGGCCCCATGCCCTTCCCAGCGCGGCTGTGTCGGCAGCCCTGGGGGCTCCTTCTGCTGCCCTGAGCCCGCAGTGCCGGGCAGCGTTTGCTGATGCTCTGAGTCCTTCCTAAAGATCCTGTGGGGCTGCCTTAGACACCTGGGGCCAGGCATTCCTTCCAGCCTGGGCCACTTTGGCTGGGCTGGGGGCGGCCCCAGGGCAGGCGGCAGTGTGTGCAAGGGCCCTTGCTGACACGCTGCAGCACGGTCACTGTGACATGGAACCGGGTGTCCAAGGGCCCTTTGTGACACATGGTGACAAAGGAGCTGGCGG
Organism: Zonotrichia albicollis; assembly: GCF_047830755.1. NCBI lineage: Eukaryota > Metazoa > Chordata > Aves > Passeriformes > Passerellidae > Zonotrichia > Zonotrichia albicollis. Next base: position 15,037,563 of record NC_133827.1, read on the forward strand.
TGACAGAAGCAGGCCACAGTGCTTGGAGCACGCGACGGGACAGGACGGGACAGAGCGGTGCCGTGAGGAGCCCCCGCACAGCGCGCTCGTTCGTGTCCTACCCGGAGCTTATCCGAGGTGTTACTCCCAAAGGTGACCTCGTGGAAAGACTGCGGGCCTTGCTGATCTGTGGCCTTGCCGAGGTTCTCTTTTGCAGGAGCCTGCAAGGCCAGACTGTGGGACTTGGTGACTGAGAATTTTTCGGAAGCATCTCCCATCTCTGCCGCAGGCGCCCTCGACTGCAAACCACAATACTTGACAGAAGACTCCTGTCCTTGTGGCAGGAGCCCTTGAGACCGAGTGCAAGACTTGCTATCCTGCAGCCTTCCTGCGGCTTCTCTCTTGAAGGTGGCTCTCAGGCACAACTGCAGGACTTGGTGACTTGGAGCATTTCCAAGGCATCTCTCCTGCAATTGGCCACAAATCCAATCAGAGATATGGAGCAGAGACTGCCGAGAGTGCCAAACTTGGCCTGGGTGGAGGAGGAGGAAGAAGGCCCTGGAGCTGCCCCAGCAGTGGAGGCCGAGGAGGTGGTGCCATTCCATCCACTGCAGGAGGGTGAGTAGCAGAGCTCGGCCGCAGGACTGGTGCCTGCAGCCAGGTTGGCGCCATGGCAAGGCATGGCATGGCATGGCATGGCATGGCATGGCATGGCATGGCATGGCATGGCATGGCATGGCATGGCATGGCATGGCATGCCGTGCTGTGCCATACCATGCCATGCCGTGCCATGCAATCCCCTGGAGACATGCCCAAGGACAGGACGGAAGAGGGGCCGGGCAGAAACCCCGCAGTGGCTGTGCTCCATCCCCTGGGCCATGCCGGGGCTCTCCCTGCCTGGGAAGCGCAGGGCTGGGCTGTATTCTCCGGCCTCTGCCACAGTCCCTCAGCTCTGGCTGCGCTCGCTCTTTACCAGATGCAGCCCTGGAGCGCACACAAGAGCAGGAGTCCAGCCGTGGCCGCTTCCGCAGCACAGCACAGGTACCTGCAGCCACCCCCACCTGGGCTGGGCCTGCTGTCCCTGCTCAGCCCAGCACCGTGTGTGCAGCACTCCATGCAACCTCCCCGGCTTCCTGCCCCTTCCTACATCTCGTTTGCCAATTCACCAAGAGCTTTCAGTAGAGACACCAGCACTATGGGCACTGGGTTCAGAGCAAACTCTCAGCTCCTCAAACTTAAGACCAGTGTCACCCTGCTGCATTTGCTCGTGGAGAAGGGTGTTTTCAGGCCAGAACAAATAAGCAGCTTGTGGCCAGGCTTCAATTCCCCCATGAATCACATGGCTTCCCGAGCCACGCCTGCTGGTCCCTGGGTGCCTTTGGGCAGTGCACTGGGAAGGGAAGCACTTTTCTGGGGAAGCTGGAAACTTTGCTCCATCTGACAGCTTTCCAAGTCCCCTCATGCCTTCTCCAGGCACACTACCTCTCTGAGCTGTCTCCCAGCTCTCTGCGCTCTCACGTCCACAGCTCCTAGGACGGTGTCTGTGCCCTGTGCTGCTGCCTGGGCCCAGCCCGGTACGGCTCTGGGCTCCTGCTGGCCGGCTCCCTGTCTCAGCCCTGTGCCTTTCAGGTCCTCGAGTGCCTCGGCTTGAAGGAATGCAGTAACAGTGTTCTGGACATCCTGTCAGAGAACTTGCAGAGCGAGGACAGGGAGAGGCGCCATTTGGCACTCAGAGGCTTCAGAGTGCTGGGCAAGAATGCCTTGATGGTGAGAAGGGGGCAGTGGCTGAAGCCGTGCAGGCAGCGTGGGGCTGGGCAATGCAGTCGCTTGGCCTTGCCTGGGCTTCGGGCACTGGGGCAGCTGCTCCCAGCTCTCCTGCCTCCCGCTTCAGCTGCCCCAGTGCTTTGGGACAGGCCTTAAGCCTCTGGGCCCTGCGGCAGCAGGGTGGCCGTTCCCAAACTTGTGTTCCACACAGGCTGAAAAAATGTGGAGCCTGGCTGAAATGCTGGTGGAGCTCCTGCAGGAAAATGAAAGCAATGTGATCAGGATGACCATTCTTCTACTGAGATATTTGCTGCTGGATAATGGTGCCCCAATACCTACCCCCATCGCCCTGCAGCTGGCTGAAGCGCTCCTGCCACTTTTTGACCATGTAAGGCTCTGTGCCCACAGCCACAGCCACTGGCTGCTGCCCGGACACTTGGTGCCCTGTGGAGATGAACGCCAGTGCTCTGGGGGCCTGAAGCAGCTGATGCTGAGGTCTTTTGCCTTTTCTTTCATTCAGGATGATAGCCAGGTGCAGCTGAGCTCCATGTGTGTCTTCCAAGAGATGCTGGAGTTAGTAACAGAAGATGGAAGAAAGGCCTTGAAGTGCCACGTGCGCCAGAGCCTGGTCCCACTCTCCTTCCACTGCCACGATGGGAATAAGATTGTTGCTGAGGTAAGCACTTGTGGCCAGCTGCTGCCCCTGGGAGGGGGCTGGGCTGCCTCCTGCCCGAGCACCTTGCAGGCTGCAGCCTTGTCCTGGCTGTGGCACTGGGATGCTCCTGTGCCCTGGCCGGTGGGGCCATCTGTGCCTCTGTGGTGCTCTCCAGGCCTCTCGAGAAACGCTGCATTCTGCAGCCAGATTCCTGAAAAGGAGGGATATTGAACAAATGCTCCAGGTGGATCAGACATGGAGGTTCGGCGAGGGCCTGGTAAGAGCCGCCGCAAATCCCCAGCCTCAACCCGGAGAAGGCCCCTGAGGGCGGTGCTCAGTGTGTGGGCTGGCAGCTGTGCCCCTGCCCGCTGCTGCAGACAGAGGCCGCGCGGGCTCTTCCCCAGGCTCCCGTGGGCCCGAGTCGGGTGCCCATGGAGCCCCGGCCCCGTGGGGTTGCGGGCCGGCACCACGGCTCCCGGGCAGCAGCCGGCCCTCTGCCCCCTCCCCTCGGGAGCCCTTGGCCAGCGGCTGCTGGCCGCGCCTCACGGCTGTGTGGCCAGGGGAGGCCGGGACTGGGCGCAGGCAGCGCCTGGCCCAGGGGCTGAGCCCGCGCCAACCCTTCCCTCCTGCCGCTGGCAGGGAGCTGTGCCGCTGGGGCCGTGACAGGCTCTGTGTTCACAGGCATGGCCAGGCGGCACCTGAGGGGGCAGCAGCAAGAGCTGCAGCTGATCTGCACTGGTGAGTGAGGGCAGCGGGCTGACAGCGGGGGCTGCCGCGGGGAGTTGCAAGCCCTGGCCTGGCTGCGGAGGGCTCTGCTCCCGTGGGCAGAGCACACTGACATTTCAGGGCCACATGGGGGATTTGTGGCCAGCAACTTTGGGCTGATCCCCTTGCTCCCTGCTCCCTCCTGGCCATGGCAACAGCCGGCTGGGATGGCCCTTGCAGGGGTCTTGCCTCGGCTTCCCGCAGATGCGGGATATGATCATGGCTCTGTTCCTCTCTCTTGCAGCCCTGGAAGAAATGGCATATGACAGCAGTCCTGCCATCAGAAATCTGTCAGCTGAAGCTGGGTTCATTCTGCGGGCTGTACAGAGGGCTCCCGACTCCACTTGGCGTAAGCTGCGAGATGAGTTCCGCAGCGCATGGAAGAAACGGCCTTGCCCGTGCCACAGAGCCTTGCTGTTCTGCTGGAACTCTGTGTAAAGTTGATTTGGAAGAGTCTTGTCTGCTGGGGCCACTTGAGCCAGCAGGGATTTTCTTTTTATTCAAGATTTTTGTGTTCATATTTTAATTTTTCTATTGTATGTAAATAAAAACATGTATAGTAGACAGACTCCCAGGATCTTTTCCTTGCGAGGATCGGCAGGGCTTAGGGGAGGAGGATGAAAAGGGTGCTTGCACTCAGCCAGCTGCCAACGCGTGCAGTGCTGCAGGGGAAATGGCCTACAGCCCCTTGGCCTTTGGTGGTTCTGCTGAAGCCTTTGTGCTGCCCACAGAGCGGCTGGGCAAGGGCCGGGGCTGCGGGGATCCCTGTGAGAGCAGAGCCCAGAGATGGCCACAAGCCCTGTGCCAGGCAGGAAGCGCCATCCGTGTCCTCCTGCCCGTGTGCTGCCGGCTGCCTTGCTGAGGGCTCCCAGGTGCCTCTGGATGGGGCTGCTCTGGAGCTGCTGTGGGGCTGCGGCGCTGCTGCCGGGCAGCTTGGCCGGGCTGGGGCAGCCCCTGAGGGGCTGGGGCGCTGGCAAAGCCCTGAGCAATGGGCTGTCAGAGGCCACAAGCAGCCCCCTGGCAGCCGCCTTGTTCCTGCCAGAGCTGACTTGCAAGAGGGACCCTTGGCACTCTGGAACTAACAGCATCGGTGTTGTTGGAAACCCAAATTCAGAGAAATCTCAGACCTTTGGTCTTGGCAGCAAAGCTTAGAATTAAACACAGGATTTGATCGGAGACCTTGGAAAGGGCTTCCAAAGCTAGGTGCTAGAAGCGAGAATGTGAATTTCTAGTTTATTATAGCAGAGACACGGGGAGGAATGCTGAAGTGGAGGAAAGTTTAGAGCTTTAGTGCTGAAGATCTAGAAAAAATACAAGTAGTTACAATGGTAAACAAGAAGCTTAGGATGCAGTGCTGTGAGTTTCTGTGTCATAACATGATTGGCTAAGGAAGCTTACACTGTAGCATGAGTCCCTAAGACGAAATATTGAAGGATTGGCTGCAAAACATAAATATTCTTGTTGGCAGTGTCTTCTTGGCCAAGAAGTCCTTCAAAGCTCTTGTAACTACAAGTCTTGCGGGCCTTGTGAGCCATGCAGGGCAGATGTGAGCCAAACTCACCCTTCCTGTCTGTGTAGAAGAGAAGAAAAAGCAATGGCATTGTCTAAAACACTCAGAGGTCTGCTCTCTAGCTCGTTAGAAACTCCCTCAAATCCCCCAAAGTGGGATTTAGCTACAAAGAGATGAGAAGGACTCTTAGTGCTGGCTCTTTGAATCCACAGCAGCTGCTTTAGAATCTTTCACATGAGCCTGTGTAGTCATGTGCCAGAAATGTATCATTTGAAGAAACCTTCCCAAGTGACTTGCATGGAGGTTTGCCTGAAGGGTATTTGAGGAGAAAGGCTCCCAGCAGAGGTCTGGGCTCTGGCCTATCTGTGTCCCCTGCTGATTGTGAAGTGTGCCATCAGCTGCAGGGCTTTCTGGGCTAAAAATATCATCAAGTCACTTGGACTTGCTCTTTTAGGCCTCTAAGAGCTGGACCCACTTTCAGTGCAAATTTGGAGACCTCATCCCTGGGTGGATGGACCACGGAGGATTTTCCCAATTGCTGGGAATGGTTCTCCAGGTCCCTGGTGTAAAACGGGGCTCCCCAGCAACTGCGCATCTGCAAGATGATAAACAATCATCTTGGTTTGAAGAGAGACATGTCTGCTAATGAAGGCAGAAGGCTTCTCTGAAATGGAAAAATAAATCCCCTCCCTTCAAATGATTCTCATTTAGAAATTCAAATGCTCCCAGGGAAAGATATGGGGATAGGACTGTGCTCGCAGAGCCGGGCAGCGTTTGCTGATGCTCTGAGCCCTTCCCAAAGATCCTGTTGGGCTGTCTTAGACACCTGGGGCCAGGGATTCCTTCCAAGCTGGGCCACTTTGGCTGGGCTGGGGGCGGCCCCAGGGCAGAAGGCAGTGTGTGCAAGGGCCCTGGGTGGCACGCTGCAGTAGGGTCTCTGTGCCATGGAACGGAACCCGGTGACCAAGGGCCCTTTGTGACACGTGGGAAATAGAAGCTTGCCCGGCTGCTGGGAACGCACAACGGGGCAGAACGGGACAGAGCGGTGCCGTGAGGAGCCCCCGCACAGCGCACTCGCTCCTGTCTCAACCGGAGCCTTTCCGAGGCTTCTCTCCTGCAGCTGAGCTCGAGGCCAGACCACAGGACTTGGTGACCTGTGGCCTTCCCGAGGCTTCTCTTCTGCAGGTGCCCTCACAAATCCAGTCATTATCATGGAGCAGAGACCCCTGAAAGCGCCCAAGGTGGCCTGGGGGAAAGAGGAGGAAGAAGGCCCTGGAGCTGCCCCAGCACATGCAACCAAAGCGGTGGTGCCGTTTGAGCTGCCGCAGGAGGGTGAGTGGCAGAGCTGGGCCACAGGGTCGGTGCCCACAGCCAACTTGGCGCCATCCCATCCCATCCCATCCCATCCCATCCCATCCCATCCCATCCCATCCCATCCCATCCCATCCCATCCCACCCAATCCCATCCCATGCCCACGCACAGGACGGAAGAGGGGCCGGGCAGACACCCCGCAGGGGCCGTGCTCCATCCCCTGGGGCATCCCAGGGCTCTCCCTGCCTGGGGATCGCAGGGCTGGGCTGTGCTCTCCGGCCTCTCCCGCAGCCCCTCAGCTCTGGCTGCGCTCGCTCTTTGCCAGGTGCAGCCCTGCAGCGCACACAGGAGCATGACCCCGCCCGTGGTCTCTTCCGCAGCACAGCCCAGGTACCTGCAGCCATCCCCACCTGGGCTGGGCCTGCTGGCACCACTCTTGGAGCATTCCCTGCAACATCCCTGGCTTCTTGCCCTTCTCCTACAGCTGGTTTGCAAATTCATCAAGAAAATTCGGGCGGAAGAGACCAGCACCATGGGCACTGGGCTCCGAGCATATTCGCACATCTTCAAAACCAAGACCAGTTCTGCCCTGCTGGATATGCTCGTAGAGGAGGGTTTTTCCAATCCAAAGCAAGTAAGCAGCCTGTGGCCAGGGTTTGATCCTCCCAGGAATTGCTTGGTCTCCCAAGCCACGCCGGCCGGTCACTGTAACTCTTTGAGGCCATGGCAGTGTGGTGGGAAGGGAAGCACTTCTGTGGGGAGGCTGAGGACATTGCTCCCTCCGGCAGCTTTCCAAGTCTCCCCGTGCTTTCTCCAGGTGCCCGCCCTGGTCAGGTACATCCACCAGTGGCTCCTGGCCAATCAGTTTGCTGAGCACAGGCTGAACAGGACCCTGCTGGATCTCACCAAAGCACAGCCCGCTGACGTGGTCATGACGCTCCTGCGTGTGGCCCCGTCCTGTGACAGGTATGGGGCCCACCTGCCCAGAGGGCTCAGGGCTCGCCAGCCCATCAGCCTGTACAGCTTGGCCCAGGTGTGTGACCAACAGAGAGTTCCAGGGCCCTCTGGCTGCTTCCTTGGCCAGCCCCGGCACGTCAGCCCCCGAGCCTGCTGCGGTGCTCCCTTGCCGCCCCTCAGGGGCCTGTCCCCAGCAGCCTGGGCTGCCTGTGTGCTGCTGGCGAGTGGCGATGGGCACAGGCAGAGCTGGCAGCCGGCTCAGGTCCCCACTGCTGCCCAGGCCATGGTGCTGTGTCTGAGACCCTCCTGAGACAGAGCTCTAACCCCACAGAGCTGCTTTGACCATGTGGAAGAGCATCATGTGCTCGCCCAGGACTGCAGAGCAGGCGCTGCTGATACTCCTGGATGTACTGGGGAGCTGGCCAGAGCACAGCATGTGCACCTCGGATGGGGACAAAACGGGTGTCTTTGTCCTGGCTGTGAGTTCCTGTAACTGGCCTTTGCTGTCCCAAGGCTGCCTCTCCAGCAGCTCTCCATCCTCCTTCCCCCACTGCATCTCCCTGCCTCAGGTGCTGGGTTGAAACCCGGCCCAGGGACAGCTTCAGGCCCACCAGGCCCCGTGCTCCCCCTGCGTCTCTCTGAGCCTCTCCCTCCCCTGCTCGGGCCCTGCCACACGGACACCTCGGCACTGAGCGCTGTCTCGGGGGGCTTTGTCCTTTGCAGGCAACTGTGGTGATGTGGAAGATCCTCCAGATGCCCTGTGTCCCACATATGGTGACGGTGTATTTGCCCCGCCTCTTTCTGCATCTGCTCTCCCAAGTGTTTTTCAGCACTCTGGATACACCAGAGGAGGTCAATGCATTCTGGAAGGGATGCCAGGAGGAATACGGCCTTGCCACCAGCCCCAACAGGTGCTCCATCCCACTCCTCCTTTCCCTGCTACGTCCCTGGGCAGGAGCCAGTGTTCACAGCATGACCCGGGCTTTGCTGTGCACGCAGATTTGCAGTGCAGACCCTGAAGTCCCTGCTCTGCCGAATGCAGCACGAGGATGTGGTGTTTGCAATGGAACGGAGGTGTGGCTGGGACACGCTGCTGTGTGCTGACACCCACCACTGTGCCGTGGGTCTGCTGGCCAGGTGAGACCCCCTTCTCCCCACTGCCTCTGACAGTTGTGCTCTGTGCCTAGGGAGCTCCACACTGTCCCCGAGGTCATGGCCCAGAGCGCCTTGTCACCGAGGGATGGCCAAGCAGACTGGAAAAGGCTGGGAGAGGAGGGTGCCCACCAGGAGCTGCCTCCCAAATAGCCCAGGGCCGCTTGCAGGATGCTGGGGAAAGACCAGACCTCTGTGTGTCACTCCTGGCAGAGGTTTGTCCCCCTGGCCCACAGTCTTGCTTCCTTTTGCTCCTGCCAGGGAGATGTGCTGTGTCTCCATCCCCTTGTGTTCCCGGATCGCTCGCTACCTGCTCCGGCTGCTCAGCACACAGGAGCCACTCTGGGAGCTGCCCGCCCTGGCGTTCCTTGTGGAGGTGAGCCTGATGGCCAGCGCTGCCTGGCTGAGCTGCCTCCCACCTCTCTGCCCTCTCGGAGCCGCAGCTGCCTGGCACGGTGCCCGTGCCCTGTGCTGCTGCCAGGGCCCGGCCCTGTGCGGCCCCGGGCTCCTGCTGGCCGGGTCCCTGTCACTGCCCTGTGCCTTTCAGGTCCTCGAGTGCCTGCACTTGAGTGAACGTGCTGCTAACAGAGTCCTGAAAATCTTGTCAAGGCAGCTGCAGAGCGAGTGCAGGGAGAGGCGTCGCCTGGCGCTCAGGGCCCTTCTAGAGCTCATTGAGGAGCCCTCAATGGTGAGAAGGTGGCAGTGGCTGAGGCTGAGCTGGGCAATGCAGTCACTTGGGCTTGGCAGGGCTTTGGGTGCTGGGGCAGCTGCTCTCAGCTCTCCTGCCTCCCAGTTCAGCTGCCCGAGTGCTTCGGGACAGGCCTTTGGCCTCTGGGCCTTGAGGCAGCAGGATGGAGTTTCACAAACTTGTGCTCCTCACAGACCAAAAAAATGTGGAGCCTGACTGATAGCCTTGTGGAATTCCTGTGGGATGCAGATGGAGAGATAGTTTTCATGACAGTCATGCTCCTCAGCTTTATAATTTTGGACAACGACATGCTGATGCCTGGCCCCATCACACTGCAGCTGCTTGAGGCGCTCCTGCCACTCTTTGACCACGTAAGGCTCACTGCTCCCAGCCACGGCCACTGGGTGCTGTCCGGACACTTTGTGCCCTGTGGATTTGCAGGCCTGTGCCAGGCTGAGCCCTGTGCAGCCAATGCTGAGGTCTTTTGTTCTTCCTTCCATACAGAACAATTGGCAGATTCAGCTGATCTCCATACTGCTCTTCCGAACATTGCTGACTCTTCCACAGGAAAAGGAAAAAAAGGCCCTGGAGACACCCCTGCGCCAGAGCCTGCTGCCCCTCTTCTTCCACTGCCATGATGACAAGCGGCTTGTGGCACAGGTGAGGACTCGTGGGCGGCTGCTCTCCCCCTGGCAGGGGGCTGGGCTGTCTCGTGTCCTGGCGCCTGCTGTAATGCAGCCTCCTCCAGGCCTTGGCACAGGGACGCGGGTCCTGTGCCCTGCGCTGTGGGGCCATCTCCACGTCTCTTCTGCTCTCCAGGCTTCTCAGGAAACGCTGCTTGGTGTGGCCGAGTTCCTGAAGAGAAGGGATCTTGAAAGACTGGAGAAGAGGCAGAATCTGTGGATGTTTAGCGAGTGCCTGGTAAGGACAGCCTGCCGGCCCCAGCCTCAGCCCGGAGAAGCCCCCTGAGCGCGGTGCTCAGTGTGCAGGCCTGGCCGCTATGGCCCTGACCGGTGCTGCACGCAGAGGCCGCGCGGGCTCTTCTCCAGGCTCCCGTGGGCCCGAGCCGGGTGCCCATGGAGCCCCGGCCTGGCAGGGCTGCGGGGCAGCACCGCGGCTCCCTAGGCAGCAGCCGGCCCTCTGCCCCCTTCCATCGGGAGCTCCTGGCCAGCAGCTGCTGGCCGCACCTCAGGGCTGTACGGGCAGGGGAGGCCGGGGCTGAGCGCAGGCAGCGCCCGGCCCAGGGGCTGAGCCTGCGCCAACCCTTCCCTCCTTCCGCTCTCTGCAGCTGGCAGAGGACAGGAGCCGAGTGGCCGAGCACCTGCGCCGGGCCCTGCCCTACCTGCGGAGCCCACAGGAATCACTGCGAGAGGCGGCCCTCAGGTTCATGGGTGAGCCACAAGCCCGGGCTGCCCTTCTCCTCCCCGGCCCGCCGCAGCTCGGCCCCGGCCCCGCCTGCTGCCCCGGCCCCGCCAGCCGGGCCCTGGGGCGCCTTGGAGCCCCGCCTGGCCCGGGCATTGCTGCTGCCGCCCTCTGGCAGCCATGCCCTGGGGCGGCAGTGTGTGGCAAGGGCCGGGCTGAGCCCTGCCGGGCCAGCAGCCCATGTGGCCACAGCGCCGGCAGCGCCGCTGGCAGGGAGCTGTGCCGCTGGCGCCGTGACAGGCTCTGTGTTCACAGGCATGGCCAGGCGGCGCCTGAGGGGGAAGAAGGAAGAACTGCAGCTGATCTGCACTGGTGAGTGAGGGCAGCGGGCTGACAGTGGGGGCTGCTGGGGGAGTTGCAAGCCCTGCCCCAGCTGCGGAGGGCTCTGCTCCTTGTGCGGACCAGGGGCGGCGTGGGCAGAGCACACAGAGATTTCAGGGGCACCTTGGGGATTCGTGGCCAGCAGCTTCAGGCCGGTGCCCTTGGTCCCTGCTCCCTCCTGGCCGTGGCTAGAGCCGGCTGGGATGGCCCTTGCAGGGGGCTCTCCTGAGCTCCCCGCAGATCTGGGATTTGACCATGGCTCTGTCCCTCTCTTGCAGCCCTTGAACCCCTGACAGAGGACATCAGCAGTGCAGTGTCGGATGTGGCACTAGAAACACTGTATGTCCTCCAGGCACTGCAGAGTGAGCGATATTCCCTCTTCCAGAGGCTGCAAGATCAACTCCGCAGGGCATGGAGGACACGACCTCGTCTGTTGGGGCTCGGCTGGCTGCGCTGCTGCAGCTCTGCAGAGACCTGATGTCAGAGGCTCTTTCTGCTGGGGCCACCTGAGCCAGCTGGAACTTTCCATTTCTTTAAGATTGTCCTTTTCTTCTTTTTGTTTTTTTTTTCCTTTAGTATATGAATATAGTGTGTGTTATAATACACAGACTCCCAAGAGCTTTCTTTTGCTACCTAGGGTCTGCAGGTGATAGGGGAAGAGGATGAGAAGTGTACCCTGGCTCAGCAAGCTGCCCAGGCATGCAGTGGGCAAGGGAAAAGGGCCAGAAGCCCCTTGTCCTGTGGTGGTTCTGCTGAAGCCTTTGTGCTGGTGACAGAGCGGGTGGGCAGGGGCCGGGGCTGCAGGGATCCCTGTGAGAGCGGTGCTGGAGATGGCCACAAGCCCTGTGCCAGGAAGGAACCACCCTCTGTATCCTCCTGCCCGTGTGCTGCTGGCTGGATTGCTGAGGGCTCCCAGGTGCCTCTGCATGGGGCTGCTCTGGAGCTGCTGTGGGGCTGCAGCGCTGCTGCCGGGCAGCTTGGCCGGGCTGGGGCAGAGCCTGAGGGTCTGGGGCACTGGCAAAGCCCTGAGCAATGGGCTGTCAGAGGCCACAAGCAGCCCCGCAGCAGCCGCCCTGTTCCTGCCAGAGTAGACTTACAAGAGGGATCCCGGGCACTCTGGAACTAACAGCATCAGTGTTGTTGGAAACCCAAATGCAGGGAAATCTCAGACCTTTGGTCTTGTCAGCAAAGTTTAGAATTAAACACAGGATTTGATCGGAGACCTTGGACAGGGCTTCCAAACTTAGGTGCTGGAAGAGAGAATGTGGATTTCTAGTTTATTATAGCAGAGAGACGGGGAGGAAGGTTGAAGCGGAGGAAAGTTTAGAGTTTTAGGGCTGAAGATCTAGAAAAAATAAAAGTAGTTACAATGGTAAACAAGAAGCTTAGGATGCAGTGCTGTAGGTTTGTGTGTCTGATGTAGCAGGCAGGGCCTGGCATTCGGAAGATCTCGTGATGTTACGGGAAGACAGGGCCCCTTCCCCCTTAGATAAGAAAATTAACGTAGGAATTTAGCCCCCTGAACCAGATGCCAGTAACTTTCCACTTGCCCAGTAACTTTCCATCCCTACTAACCATAGATGGTAAAGACAGACTCTCGCCTGACGTAGAAGCCCCTTAGACTATAAAACCCCATGAGAAGAGAGAATAAAGGCCTTTGACCGTCCACCATGTTGGTGTTAGCATGTTTCTTAAGATCGAGCGACCCTGGGAAAGGGGGTCGCCGTGCTGTCTCCTGAAACCAGGTCGCCTGCCTTCTATCAGAAGGCAACATCTGGTGCCGAAAACCCGGGAAGCCGATCAGCGCCTGGGAATGGAGATTCACCTGGACAGGAAGCAGCGACTGTGGCGGCCGGTCCGGTCCGACCACAGCAAGGGGGACGCCCCTGGAGCAGCACGGACCATGGGATCCGCAGCGAAGGTCGTAAGTCAGGCTCATGAGCAATGGGGAATTAAATGTGAGCTCAGGAATTCTAATCTTGCTATTGCAAGACTCCTAGAGCTGGGGACGATCGAACGTCCAGTAAATATTTTATATTGGGAGGTGTGGGAGAAGCGCACTGCCGCCTTAGCAGAGGATACTAAGTCCTCAGGCAGTGGTAAAACCCTCAAAGTGTGGGGGAAAGTAGAAGAGGCCCTACGCAAGGCATTAGAAGAACAGGAGACATGGAAAGTCGCGCATATACGTTTATTTGTTGCAGTAAAGCGGGGGGCAGGGGCCGCGACGCACACAGTGTCTGAGAACGATCAGATTGAATGCGGGAATATGCCAGGGCCGGGAGCGTTCCACCCCTTCCCGAGCCCGAGCCCAGACCCCCTGGAGCCCCCAGGAGACCCCCCAGAGCCCCCATGGGACCCCCCGACCCTCTCGCGGAGCCTGCTGGGTCCCAGCCCCCCCGCGGAACCTTCCGAAAAATCCGCGGTTTCTCTATCCGTCCCTTCCCCGCCGGCCGCCAGCCCAGCACGGCAGGCAGAGCGGCACGCGCAATTCTTCTGCCAGGGACAGGCAGAGGGGGCGCGGAGTGCTGCCAAATTGTCGGACCCCGCCGGGACCGGTGGGGACTCACCGCCACCGTTTGCGTTTGAAAATAGCGCCGAACCGCATGGCAAGGGTGGAAGGGAAGAGGCGGGGGGCGGAGATGCAGTCAGTCTGCTTGACAACGCATGCACGGGCGAGGGGGGAGAAGGGGCGGCCCCCGCAGTGGAGCGGGAGACCAATCAGAGCGCTCTATTCAAATTAGGTCCTTATAGGGCAAGGACCTCCCACTGCAGCAGGCGGGGGGAGCCCAGGGGGAGGGAACGGCACCACCCCCGAAGGGAGGAGCGGGGTCAGAGCCGCACAAAACGGCACGGAGCGCCGGAAATGTGCCGGCATTCAGCTTCCGCCTCAGAGTCAAGTAACAGCTGCTCAGACAGCTCGGGAGAGCTGACCGAGCCCGGCTGGGACTCGGAAACTGAGAGAGCAGAATTAATACGGTTTCAAGCGAAACTGAATAAAGCTTTAAACAATATCGGGAAACGGTCGCAACACAAACTCACCGACTGGGGAAAAACAAAGACAGTTTGTAGGGACCGAGCACCGGCAGCCTCCATGAACGCTTTCCCGGTGGGGGTTGCCGGAGCACAGGGAAACCAGCGGGGGGCATATACCCCAGTTAACCTAAGGGAAGTCAAAGCGATTTCAGAAAGAGGGGTCAATTCAGCCGTAGTACCCACTCTCGTGGACGACCTTTCTAACCATAATGATCTGTTCACTTTTGATATTACGCAAATAAGCCGCATGCTTTTTGATGGGGCGGGGCGGATTCTATTTAAACAGGGGTGGCGGGACGACCGCGTTAGCCCAGGCTTCTGGGGAAAGGCACCAACTCAGCGAGCTGTCCCCAGCCGGCACAACTTTCCCTGGCAGCATCCTTGCTCCGAGCATGCCCTAGAGGGATCTGTAGGAGCTGCGGGAAGACACCCCGATGCAGCGGCCCAGCCACGGTGACCCCCAGGGGGGCAGGAGACCCTCGTGCCCTGTGCCCTCACAGGGAGCGGTCAATTTTGCATCCCCGCTTACGGTGCAATGGCCGAGCGGTCAGACCAAACAAAGTGATTAAAAGCGTGCCGAAAGGGAAAAACGCAACCTACCCTAAAACCCTACCCACTAGAGTTAGCAAAGTCCCAACCAGCCATGCGGAAGTCTTTCAGACAGACTGCGCAGCCAGGGCGGACTCAGACCCAATCCTTCGTATGTTAGAAGCTACCTTTATATCCCTAAATGAATCCAACCCTAACCTAACCGAATCCTGCTGGCTTTGCTACGATGTCAAACCTCCCTTTTATGAGGGAATCGCTTTAAACACTCCCTTCAGTTACTCCACAGCCGATGCCTCTCACCAGTGCAGATGGGAAACCCCTCGGAAAGGAATCACCCTGAGCCAGGTCACAGGCCAGGGCAGATGCTTTGGCAATGAAACCCTAGCTAGGCGGAGAGGCAACGTCTGCACCAAAGTTGTCAAGCCTAACAGGAAAAACAATAAGTGGGTAGTCCCATCCGCACCTGGGATGTGGGTTTGCCAGCGATCTGGAGTGAGTCCCTGTATGTCTCTTGCCAAATTTGATGACTCTAATGACTTTTGTGTCCAAGTTCTGATTGTTCCTAGGGTCCTGTACCACTCAGACGAAGAAGTGTACCACCTTTTTGAGGAACCCAGCCGGCTCCACAAAAGAGAAATAATAACAGGTGTAACTATTGCGATGTTGCTCGGTTTAGGAGCGGCAGGAACGGCAATGGGTGTCTCAGCCCTAGCGACACAGCACCAAGGACTGTCCCAGCTGCAAATGACCATCGACGAGGACCTGCAAAGGATTGAGAAATCCATCTCCTTCCTGGAGAAGTCAGTCTCCTCTCTCTTGGAAGTGGTCTTGCAGAACAGGCGAGGTCTGGACCTCCTGTTCATGCAGCAAGGGGGCCTGTGTGCCGCCTTGAGAGAGGAGTGCTGCTTCTATGCAGACCACACAAGAGTTGTGAGAGACTCCATGGCAGAACTCCGAAACAGACTGGCTCAGAGGCAGAAGGACAGGGAAGCCCAACAGGGCTGGTTCGAGTCCTGGTTCAATCAATCACCATGGCTAACCACTCTGATTTCTACCCTAATAGGTCCATTGGCATTGCTGCTTCTGGCGGTTACCTTCGGACCTTGCCTGCTGAACAAGCTGGTCTCATTCGTTCAGGCCCGCCTGGAACAGGCCAACATCCTGTTCATCGGGCGGCGAATCCAACCAGGGAACACTGCCAGCCACAAGTCCTAACCTTGACTGGCGAAAACTTATTCAGATTTACCAAACCCCCTTTTCCTTATCGAACTGCAACCTTATACCTCATTTCAGTATATGACTACCTCATTCATTTGTGAAAAAGGGGGGGGACATGTAGCAGATAGGGCCTGGCGTTCGGAAGATCTCGTGATGTTACGGGAAGACAGGGCCCCTGTCCCCTTAGATAAGAAAATTAACATAGGAATGTAGCCCCCTGAACCGGATTCCGGTAATTTTCCACTTGCCCAGGTAACTTTCCATTGCCTACTAACCATAGATGGTAAGGACAGACCCTCACCTGACATAGAAGCCCCCTAGACTATAAAACCCCACGAGGAGAGAGAATAAAGGCCTTTGATCCTCCACCATATTGGTGTCCGCGTGTTTCTTAGGCCCGAGCGACCCTGGGGAAGAGGGTCGCCATGCTGTTTCCTGAAACCAGGCCGCCTGCCTTGTATCAGAAGGCAACAGCGTAACATGGACACCTTGATTCCATGAGGTTCTGCAGTGTCACAGTGATCTCCTTGGTTCTGCGGCCCTGCTGTGGCTGCTGTGTAACAATGGACCTGTGGAACCATGAGGTTCCATATTGTCACCATGGATTCTTTGTTTCCACAAGGCCTTGCTGGGCCAGAATGGCCCCTTGGTTCCATGAGGTTCTGTACTGTCAACAATGATCTCCTTGATTCTGCAGTGTCACAATGGACCCTTGTTTCCATGAGAGGCCTGGGGTCCCACAGCCCCTCACAGACCCCTATGGCCTCTCTGAGTTCCCCATGGCCCTTCATGGCCCCTCAAAGCCCTTCATGGCCCCTCAAAGCCCTTCATGGCCCCTCAAAGCATTTCATGGCCCCTCATGATTGATGGCCCCTCAAAGCCCCTCACAGCCCCTCACATCCCGCTCATGGCCCCTCATGGCCCCTCACAGCCTCTCATGGTCCCTGACAGCCCCTCACAGCCCCTCATGGTCCCTCACAGCCCCTCATGGTCCCTCAGAGCCCCTCACAGCCCCTCATGGTCTCTCACAGCCCCTCATATCCCGCTCATGGCCCCTCACAGCCTCTCATGGTCCCTCACAGCCTCTCACAGCCCCTCATGGCCCCTCATGGCCCCTTACAGCCCCAGGCCTGGGGCTCCTCTCAAAGGAGAAGGGGTCAGGCCCTTGTTCTCCTTTCATTTCAGTCCTTTCACAGCCACGAGTGCAGAAAGGCTGAAATGGAGCCTTTCCACAGCGTTTCCCTGGGGGTTAACTGCGGGCTGAAACTCTGTGCTGGCGCTGGCCCCAGTGCCACCATGCCTGCAGCTGCCAGGCCTTTGCTGTCCCCCCGTGTCCGTTCCCTGTCCCCGAGTCCCGCCCGGCTCTGGCAGCAGCAGCAGCCACAGCGCAGGGGGCGCCGGCCCGGCCCAGCCGGGGCTCCCGGCCAGGAGCAGCAGCAGCACCGGCCCCTTCCCACCTGCTCCTGCCTCAGCTCCCAAGGGCTTTTTCCAGCTCAATTCTGGAGCACAGCAACCAGCACCCCCACACAGCCCTGACTGCTCAGGGCCCGCCTGTGCTGCCCTGAGCCAGCCCTCAGAGGAAGAAAGGATTGGGTTCCAGAGCTGTTTACAGCACTGTTTGACTCACCCTGAGGTGACAGGAGGAGGCTGCTGGTGTCTCTGCCTTGGGAATTGCAGATCATGGCTGCTCTTGGCCCTCTTCTGCTTGCAACCTGAATTTTAACCATAAAAATGCAAATGCCTCTTTCAGTTGGTGCTAGCCATGGTGCTTTCATGACAGTGAAGTCAGTACTTTTGTCACAGGCATAAAGATCAGCAGATACTGGAATGCTCACAGGCCCCTGAATACTAAGATGAGGGGAATTAAAGCTTCACAGGCCACATTTGCAGCGCTCAAATAGAGCCCTGTTGCTGGCACTGTTGAAATCGAATAAACTGAGAGAGGCTGTCACAGAATTCGCCTCTGCAGTGTGGAGTTAAATTAAAAAATCAACCAGAAGAAGCAGAAACCAGAACTTCTCAACTCACTTCATTGCCCCTTCCCAGCAGCAGGAAATGCAGATGCCCAGAGGTGTTTTGCACTGCTGCTGCCCCCAGTTTGAGCCCAGGCTCTGCCCAGTCCCAGCAGGAACCTGAGCCCAGCCCAGGGAGCTCAGTGCTCGCGGGGCCAGGCCCAGAGCCCCAGGCACGGCCGCCCATTGCGGGGCAGCCGCGCAGACGGAATGTCCTGCGGCCCAAACCTACTGCTCCTGCCACACAGCGCCAGCCTTCTCCCCCTCTTCCTCCTCTCCCAGCACGGCACAAATTCCAGCTTGGAGGAGGCTTCCCCAGACAGCGCTCCGGCTCCTGTTCCAGCCTGAGTGTCCCTGCAGAGGAACAGGGCATCTTTCAGGCACTTGAACAAGCTCAGGCTTCTCACTTCATTTGGAATCTGGGATGCAGATGGCCTTGCTAAGAAAGCCAAAAGCCAACAGAATGGATTATAGATAACTGAAAAAAAAAATTCACCCATCTTCCAGGCAAGGTTTACCAAGTCATTTCCTGCTTTTTTTCTTTTCAGATTCTTTCAGTTGGCTACTCTGGGAAGTCCAGCTTGTACTGGTGCTTATCATGAACTGATTGTGCTCTTGATTTACGCACCAAGACACCAAATGTGGAATCATCTATATGGAACTGTTATGAATGATCAATCGAAAGCCAAATTATAAAAAATCTGAAAAGATTTCTTTATCATTTTCCGCTACTAAAACATGGTCTTCAAAACCTCCACAGCCAAAAACACAGCGTCGAGCCCGGGGTCGGTGCTGGAGCCCGGGGTCGGTGCTGGGTGAACCTGGATCCCACCTCTATTGCATCAGACCCTCCACCATTCACGAGAGCCGCTTCTTGCAGGCATGCTTTATACAGTTTATTATGCCTGAGTGAAGAAGTCCCAGTTTCTTTTGTAACTCTGCATATTCATAGTTGGTTCTTTCACTGGGGAGAGCTGGACAATCGCCTTTCCTTGTTGATAGCCAGCACTGATCAGATTTAGGGAAGGCAGGTATTCACAAGTACCTTTCTGGCAACTTTTACTATCTTGATCGATGCTATCAACAGGGCAATGATCACTCTTAGGCGATGTCTCAGGATAATGGTGATCATCTCACTGGGTGTGTCTATTCTTGAGCTAAAGTGCCGATCGTTATCTGGCCACCTTCAGGAATTTCGGAATTTGAATAGACGCCTGCCTCTCAGGCTGCTTGCGGTCAGAGACTTGTTTGGATTTTGCAATCTTTATGAAATACATGCTTCTATAGCATGAATTATTTCCCAACATATATTACAACATCACTACAATCTCACAGAAGAAAGCAATCATACAGACCAGTGTACAGTCAAATTGCCCCCTAATTCTCATGAAGTCCATCTACTCTGCACACCCTTACTTTGTATTTTTGTTTCTCAGTCATCACAGAACTGACAGCTGCAAGAAAAAGAGAAAGAAATATGAAGAGGTATCCCTTCGGTAAGGGAAATACTGGACTGTCAGGAACTAAAAATAGTTGATAGCATCTGTGTCAGGCAATTTTTTTTACCCTTTGACCAGTGTCCATTTCAGGCATCCTGTTAGCATGACCTAGGATTTTGCAGCTAAATGCAATGGGCTGCAATTTGAGAGACCCACAAGAAAAAAAAATTATCAGACTTTCCCCTCCCCTCCCGAGTGACAGGTGAAAATTACAAAATAAAAGGGCCTACAGAAATTTAAAATTTTCTAATTTTAAAAAAATATAGTATTAGCTCAGATTCCAAGGGCATAGAGATATAGGAGCAGCAAGGAAATGCTCCCAGAAATGTTTTCTAGCCTGAAGAGACAAGCTAGCCACGGGAAGAGGAGAGAGCCACTTTGCGGCAAGGCGTACGTGGCCCGAAGGTCAGTGTCCGGCTAGCTATGTGCAGGGGCCAACGCCTAGCTGCAATTCCTTGCCAGCACCTCTCGGCGTCTGAGGGCCTCGGGCTGTGCTGGCTGCAGACAGGCTCTCGCTGCTGGTGAGACAAAGAATGGAGCAGGACACTTTACCGGGGGTTAATGTTGGTTTATTGTTGTTTCAGGGGAACCAACATGGAGAAACCGACCAGGAAAGTGGCCAAGAATGGAGGGTGAAACAAGATTATAAAGGAAGGGGGTGTATATGGGTGGGATTTACAGGGAACCAATCGGGAAGGGTGAGGGGATGAACTTAACAAAACTGACATTATAGGGAAACCAAAAAATACAAGGTAAGGGAGGGGCCCCGAGACCACAGCCAACCACAATCCCCAGTGAGAAGAAGGTTCTGGAAAACTGGGAGGAGTGGGGGGTGATTGACTGGGCCCAGGGAGGAGGAAAAGTTTACTTAAAAGGGGATAAGGGGGAGGAGAAATTATATAACTTGGGTAACAGACACAAACCAAGGGCAGGGGTAACTATAGTAACATAACTGCCAGCCGGCTACGGCGGGAAAACTGAGGAGGGCAGAACCATTTTACACAGAATAGGGGGGAACAATACATAAAATGGGGGAATAATACAAGAAATTTAACAACACACTACAACACCACTTCTTTTAAAATGTGTGAATTACTGAATGCAAGAGCCATTGGCCCTTTTGGCTTCTGTTTTTAATAAAATGTAAGCTATTAACTTGTGTTTATGAAGACTTTAGTTGGACTTCAATGTTTTTGAGACAGCTTCTGAGCAAAATACAAAGAAACTACATTACATATTAGTAAATGCAGCATCTAGAATAACAACTAAATAGTCCTATCTCATAGTTAAATGTTCAGTTCTTCATAAATTGTGATTAACACCATGAAATGCAGTACCTAATCCAGTTAAATCCCACCTACACCTCAGATTTGCTTGTGTAACCAATCTTTTCCACTCCACTCCCTATCCCTTCTCTCACCACAGTCCTCAAGCCCTCAGCCAGGCACAAGCCAACTTCTCACCTCAACTGCTGTTAGCAATCACCAAGCACCTGTTGGTAATTACCTGAGCACCTGTCCCACCCACAGGTCCCTGGCTGCTGGGAGAACAGGTCTGAAGTACAGACCGGAACACCACCACCCCCCCACCAAAAAAAAAAAAAAAGAATAAAACTTTTCTAAATAATTTGAGACTAGTAAAAGATCAGGACATGGAGGGACTTGTTTATCCCCTTTAGGCCAATCAAGAAAAGGTTTATAGCCTTCTCTGGAAAAGGGAAGACTGGAGGGTTTTTGTTGAAGCAGAAGCATGTTTTATCAGCCCAGTTTCCTTCCTCATTTGTTCCTGCTGCCCAGGAGGCCATTCACTAGGCATATATATGAATGTCTCTGTCTGAAGACACATCTACAGGAGTGCCTGACTTACACTGGTGCGATTTAAAACATAGTTTTTATTGTACAAAAATGCAAAAATCTGTTCTAAGAGAGGCACATCTTGTGGAGCTGTAAGGACCCTGACAACACATCTGCTACCAAAGCAACAATTCCTGCTCTGCAGTGGCTTAAGTGGGCTGAGATGGAAGTGTTTCTTCATCAATGCATAAACCACAACAAAGTAGTGGCGAAAACCCTTTTTTCCAAGTCTGACTGAAGGTTTGGGAAGCAGGTCTGCCTTCAGAGGGCACACAGAAGCATGACATGTTTGCCTACTGTGCGCCTACAATTTCTACACCATCATATCACTACTTGGTCACTGAACAAGCTGACAGCGTATGACAGGTTATCCATCCTGCATAGAAAGTCACAGAGAGAAGAAGAGAGGAAGAAAACACGGAAGATAACAATGCAAAAGAAGTTGAAGAAATGTGGCAAGGATTGAGCATTAAGGGACAGAAATAAGAAGAGACCATACCCTTGAACTGTAAAGTCCTGTCAGGAAACTGCAAGTACTTGCATATATGAGTTCACCACCTGGACTTGCATGCTTCTCCACATTACCATTATTTCAAAAATTTTGCTTCCTGGACAAGCTGCCAGGTCTCCAGTACCAGTCCTAGCTCCCTTCCAGCAGTCTGCATCTGAGCAGGGAGTTGAAAATAGATCAGGGATTACCTTTTACGCTGTAAGCATTCAAGACAGCCAAAGAACTTTGAGGAAAAAGGCCATACTGAGTGCCCAGGACAAAGAGATCTTTAGAAATTGGAAGAAGGAAGTACTGATGGAGGGTCACAGTTATGTTGAGGTTTAGACTTTCAAAGGTTTGTTGCTTTTCTACTAAAAACTGCAGGCGAGAAAGCCTAGGCAGAAAAGGGAAGGAGAAACTATGTGAACAAACCCATAGCTGTACACAAGGACAGAAGCAGATTTCTTCTTCACCAGGCTGAAGAGAGTGGTTTTATTATTCGAAAAACAAAAGCCAAACTTCCCCAAATCAAATATATATTCTCCCACTACATTTAAATATTACAACAATAAAAATGCACTATAAAACTACTGCAGTAAATTAGTCAGTTAGGAACAACAAACAGGGCACATGTTAATAGTATCCATATCTATCTTTGGAAAGATGAGCAATTACAATCTGCATCCCAGCTCATGCTCAGTATTTACTACAATCTCAAATAACAATAAAGTCAAACACAACAGATGACTGATGTTCCTACCTTCTGCTTTCCAAACAGAGTTTTAAAAGATAGTTTATTACAAAATCAGTCTCAAGTATGTTCAAGGCCTTGGGAGCTCTCTAAGTTTAATTAACATCACACATATAGAATCCATTTTAATATTTGTGTAAAGCCAATATTATAATATTATAATTTGTATATAACCATCTATTTGTAATATTGCTGAAAGAAGGCACACTTTTCTAAATATCTACTGGCTTTGGTAACTGCTAAAGGTAATGTAGATTGGGCTGTACTACTGTTTACTCATCTTTCTGTTGCACAGAAATCTTGGATACTTTAGTGCGTACATCTGTAATTCTGACATTTTCTGAAATTAAAGTGAGAGGAGAAATGGGCTAAATTCAGGTACCTAAAGTTACGTATCAACATTTGCAGACGTAAATCAAATACACAAGGAAAACTTTTCTATGGGAAGAATGCCAGAGCAAATTAAAATATGTATTGATAAGAATAATCAACACAGTAGAAATGCAGAGCATCTGCACCATAGGAGAGAGTGTATAAAATCACACTCTGCATCAAGAGAACATAAATCATATTTCTTCACAGCCTTATCCCTTTGCATGCCCCTCTGCAAAGTGCAAGGGGCCTCAAGGACTGGAGGAAACGCAGGGAGTCAAATGGAGACACTTGCACCTGTCTCACTGGGGGCTCCTGGGGAAGCAGTTTCCTTGGGAATCCAGCCCCTCTCTGCCAAGGGCACTTCCCCAGATGTGTACATTTCCTGGGGAAAACCAACACACCCTTAAGTGCATGGTGCGGAGGTTCAGGGACGTCACAACATAACCAATATGATCCAGTGAAGCTAAATTTATTATTCCTAAAAAGACTCTATTTATAATAAATCTTTACTGCCCATGTGTCTCTAGCTAATACATGATTGGTTAATCCTAGCTGTTCACACATCTAAAATAGAATGCTGATTGGATCACCTAATTTTTCACGCATCTTGCTGGGGTTGTCTGGCCTACCCATGACTCACTTTCCCAAGCTTGCTGACAAACTTGCTGCGTCCTGATGACTCTTCTTCTTGTGTCTTTTTCGAGGACATACCAAGCTCATTTCTGAATATGTCCATAATTCATTCTTTGTGAACTTGTTCATTGTCCATTATTACAAGCAGGCTTGATTGTGCATTGGCTAAATATGGCCATTGTCTAGCAAAAACTCCTCCATTCTGTCTCTGAGCCAGCATTTGAGCCGGTTAAACAAAATCCTCCCTCTCACGCTGTGAAGAATGTGGAATTAGAGTTGGAATGTGACCCTGAAATAGAAGCAGCTCAGAAACTACAGTAGAAAAAAGTTATTCCAGAAGCTATTGTAGAAAGGACTTTTCTCTCCAATGGTGTAGAAGCTTTTCCTGTAATATCTAATGCTGCAAGTAGAGTTTGAGAACCTTTCAATTGGAACATTTTAGAAAAATTGAGAGCTGCAATTTCACAATTTAGTTGAAAATCCCAAATTTCACAGTCACTTCTGCAGTATATTTTTCCATCTAACACATTATTTCCAGCTGATATGCATACCCTAAAAAGACTTACAAGGCCACCCCATCAGCAGGAGATGTTTCATAAAAGCTGGGAGGAAAAGTGTGCTCAAGAAGCAGCAAGACCTAGAGTGCAGGGTGATCCTCTGTATGGTTTAACAGCACAACAGTTACTTGGCAAGGGGCCCTGGGCTACTGCCACTGCCCAGGCTAGGAGCATTGATCAAGTCTTACAGATGAGCCAACAACTAGCATATAATGCTGTCCTTGCACTTACAGATAAGTTACACACTATGTCTTTTAGACAAATTTACCAAAGAAGAATGAAGACTTTGATAAATTTGTAGACAAATTGCATGAAGCTATCTATAATCATTCTGATTTAAATTCAGACACAAAGATACAATTGTATGGACTTTGGGATCATTACTGCATTCCAAATGGCTTTCCCTTCAGTCACAAGAGGCTTCCATCTCTTCCAAAAATTGCCTGCTGAAACTCTTCTGCTCCCTTCCAAATCAGTTCACTACTCCAGCATAACCCTTGAAGCACGGACAGATGAGTCTTCAACTAATTATAGTAAAAAAGAGGGGTATTTATTGCAGCCCTGGTCACATGTGAACTAGTTTCCAAAGATATGTGCAAGGAGTTGCAGACTCCTGCTCTCTGTTTCTACAGAAAAGGTTTTACATTAGGTTTCTAAGGACCCATAATACATAATTATTACCTGCCTGCTTCGTATTTTTATCAGCTGAATATCTATTAGAGCTGCACAATTGTACTGCCTTAACTGGGTCGGTGGCTTTTCTAAATGAGGGAGTGGTTGTACGGAAGGAAGAAAGCTGTCTTCCTCATGGTGAACTCTTCTCCCATGGCCAGTTGGCAAGACCTTTTGTCCTGCTGCCTCTCCTAACTGTTCAATTATTCTTAAGGCAAGGTATTTCTATGGTCTCTGCTTCTTCACAATTGCTTCCTCTATCCCTGTCAGCTCTAGCTTTACGTTCCTAATATATTTGGTACTCTTTAACTAAGGCACATGATTTCTGCTAGCTGTATTACTAACTTAGCTTCTTACCTCATTTTAAAATCTTAACTAAAATATGCAATCTTCTACTATCCCAGTTGTATTCCAAGATGGCCCCTTGACCCATCTGCAATTTTCAATTATCCTAATTACATTTTCAGCTAACCCTTTGACTCACCTCAGGCACATCCCCAATCGCCTCTCTTCCAGCAGCTCAGAGCTGCATTGCAGAGCGCTTGCTGTGCGCCAGAGAGCACAAAGCAGGCTGGCCTGGTGGGCCTGAATATTTCTGCCAAACACACTGCATCTCACACCTTTGCTCTGGCTCAGTGCAGAACTGCAGGATTGCAGGCGCTTCCTCCCAGAGCTGCGTGAGGCGCTGGCTCCTGCAGATGGGCCCTGCCAAGCTGTCCCTGCCTCACGCTGGCCTCGCTTCCCTGGCACAAGTGCCGGGCCTGAAGGAGCTGCCCTGTGCTCCAGCCTGCCGAGCAGCCTGGCTCCCTGCCCCGGTGCCCGGAGTGCTGCACACACTGCTGGCCTTTGCCAGGAGTTGCGGGGCAGCCGGCAGAAGAGGAGGGATCCTCAGCCAGCCCAGCAGCCCGTGGCTGCCCTTGGCCTTTCCCTGCTCCAGGGCACACTCCAGACGGCCAATGCCTCCAGGCCGGGCTGTGCCCAGCACAGCTGCGCTTCCCCTCGGCAGCAGCCAGCTGCCACCTGGGCTCTGAGAGCGGAGGATTCGCCCGCTCCCGGGAAGAGGCAGCCAGGGCCCGGCTGCTGCCTCTTGCAGCTCCAAGGGCCTCCTCCCAGCCTGCCTCTGCCGGGGCTCAGGCTGCTCTGGCCTCTGCCGGGGCTCTGCTGGGGCTCCAGCCTGGGCAAGGCCGGGCCTGCTCTCACCTCACAGGCGCTGACAGCTCTGCACCACAGGAGACCTTCCCGAGCACCCTCTCTGATCTTTCTGCTTTCTCACTTGAGCAAGGCTCTCCTACAGCCAAAGACATTGCACCTAGGGATACAAATCCAAGTGGCAGGAACACCAATGCTCTCCAGTCACAGCTGAAGGCCTGCATCTGCGCAAGTTGTATGGGCTGCTCTATTCTTCCTTCGGTTTTGCCTTCAAATGCCATTGCCCTTTCTGCCTCAACTAGAAGTGTCACAGATGTACCAAAACGGGCCAGTGTTCTGGCCAAAGGCAGTGTGCTCTGGAGATGATGAATGAAGAGTCTTCCCAGCTTTCAAAGCACATTGAGAAAAACAACAATCCCTTCTTTTTAAATTTTAACAGTTTAGTAGCAATAAAATGGTTATTAAGATAGTAATAGAAGTTAGAATAATAAGAATTTGGACAATCAGAGTAAGAACAGTAAGGGACAATAAAAACAAAGACATACGGACAGTCCTGGTGCCTCCTGGGCAATTATGCCCCGAAAGCACACACGCTAACAAAGGATTAGCCCTTAAAAGCAATAGCCTGTTGCATATTCATATATCTCATACATGAGGCATAAATTCTTTTCAAACAAAGGTTGTTCTCTGCTTATGGTCAAGTTCTCCCCCTTAATCCTGTTGGCTCGTCAAAGTTGGGAAGGAGGTGGAAGAAAGTTGGTCTTTTCCAATAAGGACGCAAGAATTCTTCCCTTGGGGCTTTTGGTGTCCTGTTGCTGTCATCTCTGGGCAAAGAATTTCTTGATTACCCCATCCCTTTCTTGAGCTAGTTAAAAAAGTATCTTACATTACATAGTTTCTATTTTACATAATCTTATGACCTAAAACTATATTTAGCACTGAAATAATTATCAATATAGCTGGACGGGACATACATGAGCTTGTCTGGCCTTTGCTGCTTGACCAAATAGCGGCAACTGTGGAATTTTACCCCAGAGACACTTTTGGCCAGCTGGATGCTGCAGCTGGGCGCTTGGAGGCAAGTCCAGGCATTCAGGAGCTCAGGTTTACCTTTGGTGGAGACGCTTTAAGACGAGGTGAAGGAAAGGAGTTGGTTCTGATGGAGGGTTTCTATCCAGAGCTTTATTCCTGGCCCACAGGCCTCTGAATCCAGCAAGGGCTCCAGGAGAACTCCCAGCTGCATGGTTTGCTCACCCTTTTACCCGGGGCAGAGGGGGAGGGAAGGAACATGGGGATCACCAACCAGGTACGGGGCAGGGAAGTGTCAAGGGACAGAGGATACCTGGATGGCCCAATGTCCTTCCAGGAGGGGAGGGCATCTTTGGAATTCTGCCAATCACTCGCCGCCCTTCTGGAATGCCAGGATTGACAGACAGTGCTCAGCAGGGGTCAGGGTGTGGAAAGGAGGGATGATTGACACACCTGGAAGGGAATTATCAGGGAGGAACCTGGGGTATCTGAGGCAAACCATGACATTGCACCGCAACATAACACAGTACTTAAAAAAATACAGTACTACTAACTAAGACAACATAACACATACAGTATATTAATTTATATATATATGCATATATAAATTTTATTATCTGTGAAGAACCTGTCCTGCAATATGTACTTTTCACAACACCAAAGAAGCCATTGCACCTTTAAGAGACAGCTGACAACTCAGAAGGAAATGCTTAGCTTGTTCACAGGGTGAGAAAGAAAGGATTCTTCCAGATGAGTTAAAGTTTCAGAAACTTTATTTATTTACAATCCTACTCTATAATCCTCTAGGGTGGTTTTTACAGAAAAATGGACAGGCACTAAATGAACCAGCCTAACCTTCTGGAGCTAACTAAACTAACTAACCTTCTAGGACTAAGTCAGGTTTTTAATAAAGCTGCATTCAACGTTGTGGATAAAAAGGTGATGTTGTGAGCAGAAAGAAGAAGCAGAAGAGTTGCTGACAAAGGGGTAGCAACACAAATAAAATGACCCTTACAGCATCTACCAATTGGATTAAGAAAAAGATGCAACCAAACAATGCATGACTACAGAAAGCTATAGGATAGGAACTAATTATAAACTATGTTTAGAAGCACAATAAATGGCTTCTCCTTGATTCACAGTGGATTGTGCAGAGTCTTTTTTCTTTTCTCCACATAGTCCTACTCTAAATCCTACTCTAAATCCTACTCTACACTCCTACTCTACAATCCTACTCTCTAAGATGGCTATGGAGAAAATGGTCCTGATGTGATTATAGCACTGTTTGCTTCTCCATCCTCCTCTTCACTGAGATGATGAGTGGTGCCAGGGTGGATGCAGCCTCGGCTGATGTTACAAATGGATGCTGTTCACAAAAAAACCCAAAAAACGAATACAAAAACAAAAACAAAAAAGAAAACAAAACACAAACAAAAACCCCAAAACCAAAACAAAACAAATAAACCAAAAACAAACAACAAACCAAACAACAAAAAGACAAAGAACAGTGAACAGTGAGCCATTACTTTCCAAGCTCAGTGCTTCACAGGCTCAATCAGGATTACTCTGGGTCCTAAAAAGACCCAGAAAGAGGAGCAGTGGGACCATCTGCTACCCAGCAGTCATGTGCAGGACCCTGCCATCACAGGCAAACCTGGCCCAGAATCCCACTCATCCATTTATTCAGGTTTCTTTATCTTGTTGGGATTTTTGCCCCGCCAGTGCTCTAGAAATGGTGCTTCCTGTCCCTGGGTTTTCTTCCTTTCAGGAAACTCCAATGGCTCATATGGGTCCCTGCCTTTGAAAGACAGGCACTGTGCTGATTCCCACAGGGACAGAAAGCAGTGTCTGCCTTTCCATGCCCTGCCCCTTGTGTGCTGGATGGCTCCTTCCTTCCCATCAGGGCCAGCCCAGTGGCACTGGGCCCTGCAGTTCCCTCTCTGCCACACAACCTGGCAGTAACCCTGGCACAGTTCCTGTCTGCTTGAGCGTGCCAGGCAGCAGATGGGGCTGGGACAAGTCCCTCCCAGCTGTCCTTGTTTGTGTGGCAGAAACCTCTAAGGGTGGGCTGGGGGGCACAAACCAGGGCCCCTCAGAGTGAGCCCCCCACAGCCCCTCCTGCCCACAGCCAAATCTCTGACTGCTCAGCTGGGACTGGCTTCCTTGGGTTCCTCCACCACCATTTCATGTCTCTGTACCCTGCATTGCTCTACTTCAATTCTTTTGCCATTAGAGAAAACTGAGCCCTCCACCAAATTACAAAAGAAGGCGACAGAAACAGTCAGAGGACAGAGCGCCTCTCCTCTCAGGAAATGCAGAGGGAGCTGGAGTTATTCAGTTTTGTGAAGAACAGGCCCCAGGGAGACTTTATTGCCACTTTCCAAGATTTCAGAGTTGCTTTGAAGAAAGCGGGGGACATCTTTTTTAACAGGGCCAGTTACAATAGGATATGCACAAATATTATTAAACACAAAGGGTATCTAATCAGAGTAGGTCTAAGGAAGAGCTTATTTTCTTGGAGCATGGTGGAACCCTGGCACAGCTTGCCCCAAGAGCTTGTAGGTGCCCCATCCCTCCAACCATTCTGGCTCCAGTGGCAAAGGGCTCTGAGGAACTTGATCTCTTTAAAGATGTCCCTGCTCATTGAAGGACACTTGCACCACAGGACCTTTACAGGGCCCTGCCACCCAGCCCAGTCTAGGATTCCTCACTGTTTTCATTTGAAGAGCACCAAGAATGGAGGTGAGGAGGAAGGGAGCTCATCTGCTGCCTTGGACTTGAGTGGAGGAGGAGCCCATCGCTCAGAGCCTGTTTCACCTGCAGCCCCTTCACATTTTACCTGCAGGAGCTCCTTGGCAGACCAGCGCCGCGCCTCGTCTCTCTGCAGGCAGCAGCTCAGGAAGTCATGCAGGCAGGATGAAAATAAGTTGGGCTGCTGCAGCTTTTGTTTTCCTCCTGTGGCTATCAGGAGTTGAGGCTGGGGAAAAAGGAGACACCAGGCTCCACCTGCTTCTTTCCCATCTGTCACTGCTCTCCCAGATCCCATTGATTAAGCTCCACTCTGCAGTGGCACTTTCTGCCCTGGCAAAGACCCAGAGATGACTTTCCTTTACCAACCAAAAACCCAAACCCTGATGCAGCCACAGCTTTCCCACTGTCCTGCAGATTTTGCCTTGGCAGCTGATTTCATTGCCTGACCTAGTTAGTGGGAACTACATCAGCACAAGCACATTCCTTCCCTGAGGATTCATATCAGCTTGAGGGGCTTTTTGGAAGAAGGACTTTGCTATACTGACTCTACTGTATCCAAGGGTTAGGATATGAAAAGTATCTCTGCAGTGCTTCTTGGTCCCTTAAGCACAGCTGCCATAAAACAAAACGAATCAAGCTTTTTGCTTTGTTCTTGAAAACAATGGGAATTGGAAGGAAAGAAAGGAAATCCACCAGGTATTCCTCAGGTAAGGAAACAAACATTGGGAATCTCATCTTCAACACAGACACATTAAGATGCATGCACAAATGTACTGGGATGAAAACGCCTGCTGGGACACACAGGAGCCACCTGCAGCTCTGTCTCTCAGCAGTCTGACAATTTCTGCTTTCCTTATATGGAAAAGAAAAACTTTTCATAGTCAAATCAGAAGGAGAGGTTCCATCCTTACGGTCACCCTCTACTCATTTGGCTACCCAAGTCAATGCATGAATGGTAGGCCCATCGCAGAAAGTGCCAGGAAACAAATGGGAGGTTTTGGCAGGCTCTCCACATCCCCAGGCTCTGGCTTGGTGATGTGCAGAATGTTGCTTTGGGCTAGGAGAGAAACACGGTCACTGAGTGTTTCAGCAGCACTGCACAAGAAGCAGAAGAGACTCTGTGGGCTTTACACCCTCATGCCCAGGTTCCAGGCATGTTTCCCAGTGAGAAGAAACTGCACAGGGGGTTAAGTTCCTCTCTAAAAATCAGTGCCTTAGTAACTTTCTTGTGTTTGGGCTTCCTTTCTTCATTTCTGGAAATGTAACACCAGTTCTGAGAGGCTTGCCTTGTGGTTTTAGGCACATCTTCACAGACAGACAAGTGGGAACAACTTGAAACCCAAAGCAAATGTTGCCTGAGAAGAGCTGGGGAGTGTTTGCCTGGGGTGAGGCTTGAGCTGTCTGGCAATCCCTTTCCATGATGTGCAGAAACATCCAGCTGCTCCCCAGAACTCAGTCCCTCTGGGCATGCAGGCCTCTGGAAACTCCTGAGGATTCCAGCCTTTCTCCTGCTCAAGAGCATCTAACCTAAGCTGAGCTCCAGTTTCTTCAGCAAGGCCAAGGATGCTCACTTCCATGCAGCTGACAGTGTCCATGGAGCTCAGCAGATCTTTCTGATACTCCTCAAGCCAAGGAATTACAGTGTAGATTAGCAAGACATCGGCTGATCATTATCCAGTGTGGTTCATGTGGAACCAAGCTCTAACGCACTGACAAGTCAGAGGGAGAGAGAGAGCTCATTCTGCTTTTACAAGATGGTATTTAGAAACATAAGACACCAACTTGGAAGTATTCAAACCTCAACTTGCAGAATCCATCTCAAATAGACAAAAATAACAATGGCAAGAGGCCTTGGAGTCTCCATAAAAATGCCCACCACTGTCATGATAACTCTGTGCTCGTGGCACTGAAATAGATGGTGACCAAAGAGACTTTGCTATTATCCTCTTTAAGCCAAAGGAGAATTTCAAAGCTGGAAATGGCAATGCACTCCCCTTGTGTGCAAATAATTTATGGGGCTTTCTGTCCTTTTCCCACATCACCAGAGGTGACAAAGAGGGTTTTATCCTGACTCTTAGCTGAGCTCAGCCACTGGCCATGGTGGGGAGCTGGAGCCCTCCCTGTCATTAGAACTGTGCAGGCCAGGGATGGCCCTGCTCCTGTGGTAAAGAAACACAGCACTGGTGTCAACTGCCCATGTTGGATCCCAGCCCAGGCACCTGCCTGCAAGCTCATCAACTTGTTAAAGTACCAAGAAACAGCCAAGGGTTTGGCAAACAATTCTAACTGCAGTCGGAGAAAAACACATCCTAAACTTCTCCAGGCCACCCGCATCCATGACTGAACAATGTACAGATGACTTGAAAGCCTGAGAGTTTCGAAGATCCACAGGATTTGGAAAAGATGCTACAGAATGGAAGGGAAGAGCTGTATTTAAAAAATGAAAAAGCAAGGAGAACTGCTTGAGCATTGCTTAGGTAGTAGGTTTTTTTCTCTTTTTCTTTTTTGCTTACTTTTATTTTTCCTTTTTTTGTTATGTTTTCTATAAAATTGAAACTGGGAAGGTCTAACCTCCATTGCTCAGGATGTTTATCACATGTCTACCCTCTCCACTGAAAAATTCTTGTCCCTCAGAAACAGAGTTCCAACATTCTTCAAAAAACAAGTGGGAAATATCAGGCGTGGCTGGAGGCCAAACTGGCAGGTTTCTGAACTGGTTAGGTTTCTGAACTGCCACTTCCCTTTCTGATACAACCAAAGCTACAGCAGATGCTGATGTGTTGCAGGGGCATTTTTAGAATGACACCTTGGTGGAAGTGGTGCCAGCAGATGGCAATGGGATTTTGTCCAATGGCACACAGAGCATGGGACAGGTGAGAAAGACAGTGGGATCAGTGAGTATTTGCACCTTACCAAGACAGGAGTTGCATTCCAGGAAGGAACTTCTCGTTCCACCATTTCGATGCCCACGATTCCCAAAGACCATATGTCCACTTTGGGGCCACATGGTTGACCTGTCACCACTTCAGGCGCCAGCCACCCAGCAGTGCCGGCCACGGAGCTCCGTCTGCCCTGCTCAGGGCTGAGCTGAGCAAAGAGGCCAAAGTCAGCTGTGGAGAAAACAACAAACCATGAAAGCCAGCTCCAATTAGGAAACCAAGCAAAAAATTCCCCACTCTCAGACTAAGAATGTGCTGTTGAATCTCTTGGAGAACTGTCCACGCTCAATTTCCTTGGGGCTTTAGCCAATGGAGTATGGAATTGGCCACTTTCAAAAAAACCCAGATTCTTAACACTGCTCACAGTAGTGGACTTCATTCCCCTGAAGCTTTAGATTGCAGCTCCCTCTGTCTGGAAGGGACACACACAGAGCAAGGCCACTCTTGACTGCTTGTGGCTCCTTCTACCTCTGTGCACGTTGCAACTGTGCCCTCAGCTCGCAGCAGGGGTCCCTGCACTGCCACCAGCACCATTTTTGGGGAGCTGGCAGTCACTCCAAGCAGCCCCACACCCACAGCCCTGGAATGCTGCACCTGACCAAGAATATACTGACCCAGCTTGACAGAACCGTCAGTTCTGAGAAGGATGTTTCTGCTCTTCACATCTTGGTGGATGATGTGGTTTGAATGAAGAAATTGCAGTCCTTGCAGGCACTGAGAGAGAAAACAGAAACAGGAGGTCAAAAATGAGTGATGTGATTTCATCCCACAAGAAAGAAAACAAAGAACCTAAAAGATTCCCTCTCCAGGGGAATGGGGAGTAATGGCAGAACAGTAATGGCCACTGAGAGGAAGAGCTTGCTGCTCCAACACTTGCAGAGCAGGACCTTTCTGAGGAAAGGCACGTCAGCTTTTGAAAGAGCAACAGCACCTGCTGTTGTAGGCTGTCCCCTGCCAACCAGCCAGGATGACTCCTGCTGCAGTGGACGTGCTTTTTCCATGCAGAGGA
Source organism: Zonotrichia albicollis (assembly GCF_047830755.1). Classification (NCBI taxonomy): domain Eukaryota; kingdom Metazoa; phylum Chordata; class Aves; order Passeriformes; family Passerellidae; genus Zonotrichia; species Zonotrichia albicollis. The sequence continues at coordinate 15,070,607 of NC_133827.1, forward strand.
CAAAGGAGGGGTTTGGAAAGGAAAAGTCCCTCCCTTTGGTGTGAAGCGGATCACTTTTGGGTGGGAGGTTGCATGACAAAGATTTTCTTGCTGGCCTCAGCACAGGCTTGGATGTATCACACCAGTCACCTTCCTGAAGCAAAGAGCATTTTGGCTGCACTACTATCCTTTTCAGCTGAGGACTGTGAGAAATGAGTCTTTTTTCTTTGCTGATCATTCCAAATCCTGCCACCAGCACCTTTGCTTTCACAGGCAAGGAATGCAGTGAAGACAAACTCCAGGCAAACATTTAGAGAGGCAAGGTGGAGAACAGCAAATACAAATACAAGAGACAGAGCGAGAATACAACAGCAGGAGATAAGAGTACTGGCACTGAGCACAGGGAGTGCAGGGGCACTGGCAGGCCTTTCACTTGAGATGCTTTTACTTGCCCATAGCATACCAGCAACACAGAAACAAAGCTTGGCACAGGAAATCACTCCAGCTCTGAGCCCCTGTTTCCCAGACAATGCTGCCCAAGCCCTTGGAAACACAGATGGGATTGCTGACCTCCCGACTGATGGCTGCCATCTCATCTTCTGACAAGTAGGTCTTGCTGATGACATTGCTCAGAGTGCCTCCATCCATGTACTCCATAACCAGGGACAGTTCCTCACCCACAAGGTAGCTGAAAGAAGGACACAAGGGCATGGAGATGAATGTACATGGCTAGGTTGCTGTTTGGAAAAGATGGATCCACTCTTCTTTTCAGATCCCTTTGAGACAAAAAAAAAAATAAAGGAATAGACATTCCCTCTGGGCTGTGCATTGTTTGCCATCTGTGCAGTCTCAAGGAGAAAGGTACAGCTGCGAAAAAAGAGATGTCTTAAATGGGCAGCAAGCAAAATGTGCAGTTTAGTAACAGCCCAGATAAAAAGCCTGTCATGCATGGTGTTTCTGGAAAAAAGCACCTACTCCTCCTGGCATGCATAGCAATGGAAAACAGTGGCAACAATCCAAGGGAAATCCGTGTTAGTTTACCTGGATGTAAGAAGACACTTGAATAAAATCAAGCTCTAAAACAAAGTGGTGGCTGTGAATATAGAGATCATTGATTTAGTAAGACATGACTCATCCGGGTTTTTGAACAATTTTCAAATACCATGTGCCAGCAAAGACTCATGCAGACAAAATGCAATCTCTTCCCATCCACTGGAGATGAAAAAAACAATAATAATTAGCCAATAATTACAGCTCTATTTTCTGCCAGTGACCAAAGTGGGATCTTACCTTGCAGTTTGCAGTACGTGAACAAACATTCATAGGACAAAAGCACAACTCACCTGTCTAAACAGCTGACCAGGTTGGGATTCCTGTTCACCTTCATGACTATGAGTTCATCGACTTTTAGTTTGTTCTTCCTCAGTCCTTGAAGCTGTATTTTCTTGATGGCCACCTAAAATGACATTGAAAATCAGTAACTTGAGAGGTTGGTGGCACGAGACCACAAGACACATGGAGCGAGTGATTTTACAATGACAACGCTGAGCTGTGCCAAACTGCCTTGTGATTAGGCACTGCAGTAATTAGGAACTGACATTCCAACAGCCCATTTCTCTGCTCCCTTGGGAGCCAGTTACAGGACACGTGGACCTCTGACATTTTGCCTTGACCACTTGGTAACAGCGGTGTCTCAGTTATCACCCACAAACCTCTGACCACACTGTCTGCTGCGTCATTTGGGATTCAGAAGAAGTAATCCTTGCCTTAATACTCTGTGGATACATCGTGGGCTATGGGCAGGGCTTAGGGCTTTCAGGGACGCCTTGCAGATCTCTCCCTATGTGCAGTTCCCAAGTGCAGAACTGCAGTGGCTAAGGAACTACTAGTAACTTTCAGATGGATTTGCTGGCAGCCAGAAATGAGAACTCAGGACTCTGAAGCTGTAGCCCCAAAGAGCAGTGAGGTGCTCGAAGGCACCACCTTTGTTTTAGCAATGGAGAGCGAGTGAGCGTGTCCTTCTCTGAAAGGAACCGCTGCCCTCCGTGCCTTCCTTCCGGCAGCTGAGGAGGACAAAGTCCCAAATGTGTTTTATGGGCTGGCACCGGTCTGTGCTTCCTGTGCCTTTTCAGCACAGCTCTGCCCAAAGCTCCAGCCACAGCTCACACCAGAGGGGAAAGCCCTCGAGTGCAGCAGAGTCTGCAGGGGCTGTTCACATTTACCTCTCCTCCTGTGGCAGTGTTGAGTGCTTTGAAAACATCTCCAAAAGTCCTAGAAACAAAACAGAAGCAGAGAAAGGAGAAGCCACTTAGATCTTGCAGTGAAAGCCAGCCCACACAGGAGATCTGTGCTGTCAATGCCTAAGACCTGCAGGACACTGGAAGCATGGAGATGTCTTTGACAAGGCCTTCTGAGTACACTTAGAAATTCTGATCAGCACTGACAATCTCAGCCCAGTGCCTGAACACATTTGCAGCTTGCCTGACTTTACACTTGATACCTATTCCACCAGCAAAACACCTGATGCATAGTTTTGTACAATTAACATTGCTTGGACTCACCCACTGCCAATATTTTCCAGTTCAGTGTATTTTAGAATAGGATTTTCCATCTTCACCATTCTCCCTGAGAGAAACAAAATGCAAGATGTTCACTTTAAAGCAGAGATCCCACCTTCTAGGAGATACAAAAGGCAGCCCCACTGTCTGGGGCTCTGAGCCCTCTCTTGGTGGACAGCTGGCTAACATCAACAGGAACAGCAACTGGTACAACAAGAAAAGAACAGCAGGCCCACAGCACAAGTGGCTGGCACAGAGACTGATTTCCAGCATCCTTTGAAGTGAGAGACCTCTTGACAGCAGGCACACAGGGAAGCACCAGGAGATACATTCAGAGGAGACTGAGACCAGAAGAGAATACCTAGCAAGGCAAGTAAGTTTGTCATCTAGAAACATTAAGGAGAGCTGGAACTAACAGTGCCTTTGTTTCCTTGGGAATAAACATTGTGAGATTTAGAAAAGGTTTCCTACTTGCTAAGATTAAGTGCACCTGGACATCTAGAATCAATTCCTCTGAACAGATGCCAAGTTCAGAACAGGAGGAATATTGCCAAGTGTTCCCATCTTTTCCACCTTGCAGCAGTTTGCCAGAAGAATGCCTCTGTGTTTGTAAAGCAGAGCAGCTCATGCTAGAACCAATCCCCACAGGGCTTCCAGCATCAGGACCCTCACCCTTTATGAGCAGGCTGAGCCCAAAGACGCCCTTGCCCGTGCCCCGCGTGAAGAACCGCGCCACTTCTCTTCACCCTGACAGCGCGGATCCGTCGCTCCCATTGCACTCGCCCTCTCGGCACCGCACACGTCCCCATCTTTCCAACTCGGTACAGCAGGCAGGGGCACAGAGGACAGCAGTGCTCCTCAGGCACCCCTGTGACACAGAGAGCTGCCCAGAGGAGATGCTGACCCTCCTGTGAGCCCAGGCTGTGCGAGGCAGAAGCCGGCCCAGAGAAGGGGCTGCTGCCTCAGGCAGCTCCGCGCTGCAGCAGCCGGGCAGCAGCGGGACCCTCCCAGCTAAGGAAGGCTCCAGCCTCTGCATTCCCACAGCCCTCAGGGGCAGGGCAGCGACCACAACAAGACTGGCAAAGCCCAGGCATGAGCACTGACAGGCACTGATGGGAAGAACCCAGAGTGAGCCTGAGCCCTGGACAAGCTGTTGCCCCCATTCAGGACACAACAGGATGGGCTTTGAGATCAGCCACACCGAGGCACAGATCAGTGCCCTTTTTGTCCAACTGGTGATGGTAGAGACAGAATCCACTGGGCTCTCTTCTCAACCCTACCAGATCTTATCTGAGAGCACAGCACTGGCAGCTGTTAAGGGCAAGAAGCAGATTCATTGGGTTGTGCTGCAGAATCACAAAGGGCTTGATGTGAGGGCTTGATGAGACTGATCTCAGCAGGGCTTCTGCCAGTGGCTAGGACTCAAGCAGTCACAGCCTTCTGCTGATCCAGGGACAATTCCTGCTTCTGCCTTCGGCAGAGAGGGAAGCCCAGGCAAACTCCAGCCAGTCTAAGCTGCCCTCAGAGGCAGCAGGAACACCCAGAGCTCTCCCTTGCTGCCTCGGAGCACTGCCAGCACTTCTGTGACACTAAACTGAGCAGAACCCTTTGATACAGCTATGCTGACACGTGCACACAACACACTGTCCCTCAGATAAGAAAGATACCAGACGTACTCTGCTGCTCCAGGGAGTCACCCGCCATCTCCTGTTGCTGAGCAGCAGCTGGGTCAGCACGGGAGGTGAACCAAGTGCTCAGGCTCCAATTCTGCAGCTGGAGAGCAAAGGCTCCTTGGGACGGCACTGCTGCTTCTGCAGCAGCTTCAGTGTCAGAGTCGGTGTAGATCTGAGACAAGAAATGAGTTGATGTCAGGAAGATGTGGCAGAGATTGCCGTGAAATGCAAGAGAGATTTCCATTTGAAATGCAAGTCCTTAGGAAGCTGCTGTCAGCCACATGCAGAGCTCTTTAATTCAATTGCTTTGGATGTCCACTTGTGAAACCAAATGGTCAAAACCAAAGGCTGGTTTTACTCGAGTTCATAGCCAGTTTGTTGTTCTAAAGGATGACCGCAGCAACGACTGCTCCACTTCTCTCAAAGACTCCTTTCCCCCTCCTAGGTCTGCAGATATATTTGCAGCTCCTCATTCTAATGTTCTACCTCTTGCCATGAAATTCTCTTTTTCTGCACCTTCCTCGGGATGAGCTTATCCTGCAGCATCTCTGGATGGTTCAGTTCCTGGGCCTCATGCCAGCCTCAGGGCTCTTGGTTGCCCGTCATTTGCTGAAACTCTCTGCAGGCTGCCAGGTAGGATGGCGACACTTCCACCTCAAGTCAAACAGAACAAAGCAGTCAGAGACTACAGCTTGTCCCCGTCAGCCAGGAGTCATTGACTGGGAAGAAAGTAAAGGAAAGGACAGGAGCAGATTCACAAGGGATACAGACAGCTTGTAGCTCGTATTCCAAATCTATGTGAGTGACCGTGTTCACCTGCAAAAACACCTCAAGAAACAAGGTCACCTGGAAGAAGCCAGCAGGAGTTCATTCGGATGACTGCTGGCTAAATGGCCAGAGGAGTAATGCCACAGTCTAGAGCATCAGCTGAGATCCAGCAGAGCAGGAAGTGTCCTTGAGAGCAGCTCTGACAGAGGTCTCATCAGGATGGCACTCAGAGGCATCACCCACCCCCCTGCTGCTCTGCACTGGAAAGGCAGGGCAGGCAGAAACCACCCCTTGGGTGACTGCAGTGCCTATTGCTATTTCACTCACTTGCTTTTCTGGAGCCTTTTGCTCCTGAAGGAGGCAATTCATTTTCTCTTTGATGATTTTAATTTTTTCTTCTAGCCTCTTCTTCCTTGCCTTGGTCCTAGCCTCAATTTCCTGCAGCTCTGTCTGCATCTGTTCATCAATTTTCTGTAAAGAACAACAGAAAGGACTCAGTTTCATGAGTGGAGTGGCTGACATTACTTCATTCACCTGTTTTTGTTGATTGCCCCTCTGCATAGGGAGATTCTTCTCCTCTTGGATGTCTTCATTCCTCCTCTTTGCTGCCATGATGGCACTCTGAGCTTCAGGCAGCTCTGCTTGTGGCTCTGCCTTGATGTTCTGTACACACAAAAGCAGAGCAAGTGACTGAGAGCTGCCATCAAGCTCAGCTTTTCCCTATTTTAGCCTCCAAATCACATTTATTCAGCCCCTTGTTTCTGCTTCCCTACCCAGCTCTGCTTCCACTGTAACCATCCTGTCCTGGTGCTGATCTCTGCAGATTGCAAGGCTCTGTGTTTCCAGTGCCTGTGGGACTCCTGGCCTCCTCAGTCCCAAGAGCTCTGGTTTATGCCCCTCTTCCTGCCCTTCCCTCTGTGCCCTGGCCAGTCAGGCTTACCTGGCCATTCTCCTGTGGCTCTTCCACCTGCTGCCTGAGCTGCTCTTCCTGCCCTCGGGCAGGGAACAGCTCTCCCTGAGTCTGGCATGGCATCTCAGATGAAGCAGTGTGGTCCTGCTCTTTCTCTAGAAGCACCTGCACAGAAAGCAAGAGAAGATGGGTTTCAACTTCCCACATGCCCTTTGTGGGCCAAGACTCAAAGGCTGCTGGGCTCACACGCTCCCAAAGCACTGTGCTGCTGCTCTCCTGGGTCATTCTCTGCCCGAGGGGAGGCACAGATTCCAAAGTGACCGTGGCCCTACAATCAGGGGCCATCTGGGACTGAAGCTCCAACAGCCTCTCAGGCAGCTGACAGGGAAGGGGTGGCATTTCTCAAGGGTCTGGTGAGGGCCTCCCTCTGCTTCTGCCATGTCCTGTTTGTCTTTCAGCAGTGACTGACACCCCGCCCTGTCCCACAGCTCCATCCTGGCTCTGCAGGGGCTTCCTGGGTGAGCTCACTCCTTGTGAGAGACACTTCTGGGGTTCACCTTCTCTTCAGGCCTGCACCAGCATTCCTCCTTCCTGACATCCACACTCTTGTTAGAAAACCGGGTCATTCAGGAGATGAGGATGCATGAAAAGATCTCTGATGGAAGTCAGAGAACCTCTATGGCCACCTCAGTATATGGAGGAGGACCAAGGTGTTTCTTCTCCCTCTTTTGTCAACAGAGAATTCTGACCAGCAGTAACAGAGTTTCTCATAAGGCCCCATTAACGAATGCACTTACACAACCCTGGGGATGCCAGTGAAGGAAACCATGTGTCATGTAATGAGTGTATGAGCAAAGTCACCAGACCCCAGATACAGCATGGGATAGTTCCACTCCCTCAGGACATGCAAAAATTTAAAGGATAAAAAGAAGGCTTCAGGGCACAAGAGGCTGGAGGAGGAAAACAGGAGGGGCAGAAACAACCATCTCTGGAGGGGGAAACATCTCTGCCTGCCCAGGATCAGTCAGTGGAACTTGTCTCTACTCCTCTCCTGAAGAGATGCCTTTAAGTGAGCTTTGCATCTTCCACTGCTTTGGAGCAGAGCCAGGAAGATTCAAATAGACAGATAGACAGATCTCACTTTTATAATCTCTCTTTACTGTGCTGTGGTATTTACATTCTTTGAACAGAGAGAGATATAGTTCTCTCTCCTAGGTCTTTTTTAAGGGAAGGCAGTGAGAAACTTAGAGAAGAAGAGAAAACAATTATTATTTCTACTGGCTGTTCTTTTTGTTTAGTTCATGTAGAATGTGTTATAGTGATTTTTTACTGAAAGTGATTTGTTAATTGGATTTTAGTGATAGTTGTTTAGCTTGATTAGCTAATTAGATAAAAGCTGTTTTGTGACTGTCTGAAAACAGTCACGAGTTTTTCTTTAGTAGCTTTTTAGTATAGTATCTCTTTAGTACAGTTTTAATATAGTACTAAGTGTAATATAGCATAACCTAAGAAAGCATTTGTTTAACCTTCTAAATCATAGAGTCAAAGCTCATTTTTCGCCACGGGGGGTCACCCTGAATCAATACTGTCCTTTCTGTCACTACACACATCAGCACTCGGTAGCAGTGCCCCGATCAGCAGCCATCCTGAACTTGCTCTCCTGTTGCTTCAGTAACCCACACTCTTGGGGAATCTGGAGCGGGTGGGTCCTTATGGAATGCAATCAGACCCAGAGCAATGCACTGGGAACTGCACTCTTTGTGCATCTGTGCTCAGGCAAGTTCTTCTCTTGGACTCGACCACACTGATGGGGCTAAAGTGGCTGGAGTCAGAAATGCAGCCCAGCCCCTCCAGCTCCTCTAATCTCTGAACACCAGCTGGAATGCAAGGGCATTGATTTCCTGCTCAGTTTCTAAACACAACACACACTGATTCCCTGGGCTGCCAAAAGACACAGGAGCCGTTAACCTGAAAGTGATGTCTTTCTGCCAGTGCTGGAAAAGGGCAGGAAAGACTTAAAAAAAGCTCCCTTGCTCCCTGGAGAAGGAGAAATTAAACAAGGCTTCTCCATCTAGCAAACAAACAAACAAGCAAACAAAATATGAAAGTGTTACCTACTCCAGTGTCTAAAGCACTTGGATGCAGTGAAGGGGTTGTTTGGCAGGGAAACAGCCCTTGTGCTGAGCATTGGCTCTATGGATCTATGGCAGGGATCTATGGAAGTCTGCCTGAAGGTCCCTCATGAGCCCCCATTGTCCAGGCTAAAGCTCCCTCAGCCCCTCCTCCCTGGCCTTGTGCTGCACCCCTTGCCCAGCTCCCCTGTCCTTCTGTGCCCACGCTGCAGCCCCTCCATGACTTTCTGCTTCCCAGGGCCCACAGCTGCACACAGCACTCCAGCTGTGGCCGCAGCGCTGCCCAGCACAGGCCACGCTCACTGCCCTGCTCCTGCTGCCCCACTGCTGCTGGCACAGCCACCGTGCCCTTGGCCTGCTTGGCCCCCTGGCCCCACGCTGCCTCATCTTCAGCTGCTCACGGCCGCCAGCCCTGCGTCCTTTGGGCCCACGCAGCTCCCCAGCCACAGAGGTGCCCATTGCACTTCAGATACTGCAGGCACCATTGCAAGATGGCCTTCCTGTTCTACAATGACATCTTCTAAGTAGATATCATAAAGTTTGATAGGAATAGAATTCTAAGGGACTCTGACTAAATTAAAATGGTCTAATTCAACTGTACAGGAAATTGCTCCTACGTAAATATTCCACCCTATCTGCCTTCAGCAAGCAAGGTTCTCTCTTCAAAATTAAGTTTGTAATTCTTCAAAGCTCTGATATAGAAATTTAAAATATCCATTTTGGACTTTGTTATTTTTCTTCAGGCATGAAAATAGATTTTCTTTCAGCCTTCCTAGCTGGCCCTCTACACTCTACTGCTGCTGGCCAAGCTCTCAGCTTGCTCTATAATTCTTAAACACCAGGAACATGAGATGTTCCTTTATCACTCACCTCAGGATCTTCAGCACTGCAGAATACATGCTTCAGGTGACCTGTAGTGGGAAGGGAAAATGAACCAGATGCTGTCAGAATACTGCCTGGGCTGCTGAATCCCACAGAACAAGTTAACCCAAAAAGAGGTGATTTCCTGTTTCACAACATCCCTCCAGCAGACACATTTCATTCACACAGTCAGCAAGAGATCAGGACAATATTCTTGCTTGTGCCTACAATTTGGCCTGTTTTGCCAGTAAATGAATACAAACATGACCAAGAAAATGCAAATTGTTCTTTAACACTCAATGCTCCTGTTCTACCAAAGACATGAAATAGCTTCTGAAATCCTCTCCTTGAGGTCCTTTGAAAAGGTCAAGTTAGACAGTCAAACCCTTTCATGACAAAATTTAAAAAGAAATAAGCTTTTTCTGAATTCTGGGAACAACTGCAGAGTTTTTAGAAGGCCTTCCAATAAGGTCTGCCAGTCTACATTTTCACAGGTGTCTTGCTTGCTCCAGCAAACTGAGGAAATGACAGACTCTGCTGCCACAGACTCTCCCATGGAGGGAACGGAAGCCCTGCAGGTTCCCCTGCAAATGCTGCCCCTGTGGCTACAGACACCCCCTTTTTAGCTGAACCTCTTGACAGGAGCTTTACCAAACCAGTGGCATCCTAATGCTCTTTCTCTTTCAACATCAGAAACTCAGTCACCAGCAGGAAGACATACAAAAGCCAGCTTAGGATACACCCTAACCTAAGCAGAAGGGAAAACTCTACTTACGTGCAAAGTGTGTAACCTAATAGGCAGAAAAACAAACACCATAAGCAGCAAAAGCTGCTGTGGCCAGATGGTGGATCATTGTCCCAGTGCTGTGCCAGTCTTCTCCAACACTAGAAAAACAAATGGTCAGTCAGAGTGCAACTACCCACTGACCAATGCTCCAACCAGGAGGGTTCTCCTGATGTGAGCAACCCCTAGGGCTGCTCTGACACTGAGGCCTTCCGTGCACCAAGGCAACCTTCTGATGTCACCGCGACGATGTGGCAACCATGCCGTGATATCACAAAGCAAATTATGACAAAGAAAAGCATCACAAAGCATGTTAGTCTGTGAATTTATGCAAAGCAATTACCAACCTTCTCTACAGCAAACACAAAATGGCCTGGGAAGTTCCTCTCTGTGACAAAGCAGCACAAATTCCCCTCATGGGCCAAACCCTGTTGTTCAGGGGATCCAGGAGGAACTCCAAGAGTGCCCCAAGCACCTACAGCCTGTACCCCAGCTGAGCACTCAGATGGGACACAAGCAAAGGAAACCAGACCAAGAAAATGGCCCAAAGCATTGTACAGAACCAGGAGAGAAAGCACTATTGGCATAGCAGCTGAAGTAATTCCTAACAAATCACCCCGTATATCTGCATGTTTATTGGATGTTCCCAGGGCTGCTGTGTATGTACATCTCTTCCTCTGCTCTGCCTTTCTTGCCCTTTGGCAGCAGTCGAACTGGCAGCATCTGCCCGCCAGCAGCAGCTGCTCCAAGCTGGGAACGCCACTGGCGGTGTTGATTTCCAGAGGCTTCTGTGTGCCAGGGGAAGCCAAGGCAGGAGCAATTGAACGGTGCTGGCGCTGCTGCTGCTCTGTGCCAGAGAGCCCCGGCTGGGCAGGGCACGGTGCCCACTGCGCTGAGGGCTCCTTCTGCTGCCACAGCTGGGCACACCTGGCAGCAAGGCATGACAACTTGTGGGCAAGCCAAGGGGTGTCTGGGGCTGCACTGCTCTGCACACACCCAGCACACCTGCAGCACAGAATTTTAACCCTCAAACTGGTAAACCAAAGGGAAACAGCTGGAAAAGATTTCATTTCAACCATTCTTTATGCTTCAATAGGAATGACCAAAATGAAAGTTACCGAGCAGGGCACGATCCACACTGCCAGCTAAGTGTGAGAAAATAGACATTACTTTATTTCAGTGCTGGGTGTGTGAGGAATCACTTCCCTGAAACATGCACACTCACTTGTTAGCATCCATGGAACTAAGACATTACTTTCATTACTTCTATTCATTACTTTGCTCAAACTCACAGGCTAAACATTCTCACAAAGTATTTGACATGTTTAAATCACTTCCCCAAAATTACTGACATTTACAGTAGGGGTCTCTTGAGGGTCTCTGGTGGTCATGTGGTGAACATCCCGTTCCTCAAATTCTCCTCCCATGGTTAAGAGCCTTCTTCTCCTTGAATGCATTGCATCTACCTCCTCAGTAGGCCCACTGTCTTTATTCTCAAGGCTAAGACATCCACTTGCACACATCAACCACTGGTGTGAGGGAAGGTACAACTAAGCACTGCCTGTTAAAGCTTAACAAATTCACAATGTGCTGCAGGTCAACACTTCCCCAACATCTCTCGTTCCTTCTCTGGGAATCAAACACAAGCATTTTGTGATCACTGAGCCCAAGGCCGCCTCCAGCCCTCCTGTCACCCAGCAGCCCTTCTCTCCTCACAAACAGCAGGCCCAGCAGTGCCTTCCCTCACTGGCTCAGTCACAGCTGTGTCAGGAGTTGTCTGTCACACACTCCAGGACCATCCTGGACTGTTTGCTCTCCGCTGCACTCTGTTGCCAGCAGACATCCCCACCCTGTTCCACACCACGTGCAGAACCCTGCACCTGCTGTCCATGGGCACCTGGAAGGGCAGGCACTCACGGCAGAGATGCACCAGCTGCCCTGGGCAGGAACCAAAACCCTCTGGGGGCACAGCTGCTGGCCTGGGTCTGGCACAGCTCTGCACGCCCCACTCCTCACGGGCTTTGGGCTGGAAATGCAATTGCACTTTCTGCCTCATGGAGAAACACCAGGGCTGCACAAACAACAGCCAGCAGGCCACATCCCAAAGGCACTGCAGCATGGAGCTGAGAAGGAAGAAGACCCTTCCCCAATTCCTAACCACCAAAATTGGGACTTTTATTCTTCTGAATGTAGAGTTGATTCACAAGGTTACAAGGGAATCTTCCAATGGAGTTGAAGGTTGGTAGAGTTTTTTTTCTGAATCCTACTCAGACTATTGATTTGAAAATTTATTTTAAAATATTTTTTAAAAGGCTGTGCAGTCATATGGTTTTGTTCTAATACCAAAATGGCTAGAAGAAGTGTACTGGCATTTTAATTACATCCAAACTGATTAGTCTGTAAAAGCTTTCCTGCAGAATAGCCACTAAACAAGAAATGAAAATCTGTGGACTGTTGACGTTGCAAATTTCTACTAAACTTATCAGACAATGAGGCATTTTTAGGTAGATCATAGAGCAAATTAATTCCTATGGATAACTTGATTTGGATAAACTTGTTGATTTCAAATTAAAACTGCCAGCACGTACTAAGTGGAAATCTGAATACTCACTTCTATGAGGTCTGAAGTATTAGATAGTCATTGTTTGCCATATTAACAAAAATTAACATTCTGGTTGTTTTTTTTACTTACAGGCAGCTCTTCAACACTCTTTGTAACACCAGAAAGGGAGTTTGTAGCAATGTGAACCATGGGTTGGTGGAGCATAGCAGAAGGCTCCTATGCCAGCACTAAATATTCACATTTACCATGGCATCTACTTCTTGCCTTTAATTCCAAGATACACCTCAGTTCCTGCAGTATAGATTCACACCTGTAGTCTGTATTTGCAGCTGGTTCTTACTTCCCTGTCCAGAAAAAAATCATGCTTAGATCCCAAATCAAAATAAAATGAGCAGAGAGTCGTGTTCTGGATAGGCATAGCAACAACTAAGAGATTTTTTTGCAAATACGTTGAGAAATTGTTTGTACCTGCTGCAAAAACAGCAGATTAAAGACTTGCACCCTAACTTGTAAGCTGAGCTTTGCCTGTTCTTTCTGGACTGATTTCTTGAGGCCAGACACTGATCCTAATCAGTAAGAAAATCAAAACCACAGGAGTAGTTTGGAGAATATTGTAAATTATTCTTTCGTAATGCTTTTTGCCTAAAAGTTCTGGCCATCATCCGATTGGAGTAATTAGAGGAGATCGAAGCCATCACACTCTGCCTGTGCACACAATTCCTTCCCAGGGGTAATCCATGAAGCAACGCTCACACATCCACACCAGCAGCTGCTGCCACACAGCCATGAAGCAGAGAATATGTATTTCTGCTACACTTGGACAGCTGAAGATGCCTTTGCTGAGCTAATTTTAGTGACTGCTCACCACAGATGAGACCTTGTGGTCAGTCTCCAACAAGTCAGGGCAGTTAATATTCTGCCTAAATGAAGTAAGTCTAGCAATACATAGACTATGGGGCCTGAGGAAAGCCAGCAGCTGTGGAAGATTTAATTTGTTTCCATATCTTTCTTTTTACTAATTTATTGCAGTCTATTATTTAAAGAACGGAAACTTTTGGCATACCATTGGCTGGAAGGTTGGTCAGTCTTCCATTCATGACTCCTCTGAAAGTATCACCCCAGTGATTTTATCAGTAGCTCTTCCATCATCATGGCTCACACAGCATTTCCTGCAGCTCTTCCTGGAGCCAGGGAAAGGCACCAGGAGAAGGGGGAGACAGCTGTGTGCAGAGACTGTGTCAGCTACAGAGACATTTGTTTCCTCTGATTTGACTGAATGGCTGCAGGAACCTTGCTGGCACTGCTGGTGGGGTAGCCTTTTGCAGGGCTGGGCAGAGTTTGGGGCCCAGGACCCCTCCTCTCGGTGGGACACCAGGGTGAGCAGCCCCTGTCCCAGGCAGGAGCAGAGGTTCTGTGGCTCTGCCCTGGGCACAGGGACCTGCCACAGCCATGAGCTCCAGCCACGGCTCCTCTGGGCAGCTCCTGCTCTGCAGTGATGATGGGCGCAGCTGGGGGGGTCTGCAATGGAGGGGGGCTTCCAGTGGGCTCTGTTGGTCTGCCACACTGGAGCCAGCAGAGCTTCTGGAAGGAGTCTCCTCTTGTGAGCTGCTGGAGCTGGAGCTGGCACTGGCCAGAGCCGCTGTGTTCATCCCTGACAGGAGCAGAGCACAGCAGCCTCTGGGCCTCCTTGCTGCACGATGGCAGTGAGAAGGCCATGGACCAGAGGTTCAGTAGGTGTGACTCAGCTTCCTGATAAACTGTGCTAAGAAAACCCTGCATCCCTCCTGCCAGATCTAAGACATTCCAAGAAATCTGTTGGCACGTTGGGAACTCAGAATTGTTTGCATTTTGAACAATTGTCTTATGAGTGCTTTTGATTGTTTTTGTCATTTTGTGTTGATTCAGCTGATCCTTCAGAGAAGCTTTCCTAATAATATAAAACACAGGGAATGGTGGAGACCCTGGTGAGGCTTTCCCTGGTCTAGGGAGACACAAGAAGTTTCCCTCAAGAGCTGTTAGACCCCATAGGCACCTTTCCCTGTTCCTGTGTCTGTTCCTGTGTTCCTGAGCCACACCTTCCCTATTCCCTGATTGCCCCCCTTATCTTTGTACTGCCCGAGATCAGGGTCAGCCCCCAGGCCCCTGTGGAGACAAAGTGAGACCCTCTGTGTGTGGATGCTGGGACCTGAACATCTCCCTGCATGTCTGAATAAAACATCTGTGGAGATTATGCAAAGGTCCTTTTTGCTTCTTTACCCTGGACTATGCTAGCAGCAATTCAGACTGCTCCAGAGGAGAAGCTGCAGTACTGGCACCAAGATTTTGGCAACTTGCCCATAGGCACAGAGGGCGTGCAGGATGCTGCTCTATGAATTCCTTAACCAGCCATCTCTGGTGCTGGCATATTTCCTCCAGCTTCTGCTGCAGCCAGGGCCACCTTTGGTCCAGCAGATCACATTGTTATTTAAAAAATTCGGCCCACTCCTTGGGCAGGAGGCCATCCACAGGCTCTGGTCCTGCAGCCCCCTGCTCAGCTGGGGACAGTGTTCCCTGTGGGGAAGATGGAGCAACCATCACAGGGTCTGGGGGGCTGCTTTCAGCAAGGTGGCCAGGCTCTCTCCCTGCTGGACTCCAGCAATTGTTTGGGGGAGCTGATGGCAAATTGTATGTAGTCCTGTTCATCCTACTCAGAAAACCTGACAGTTTCTATCATTCCTCTGCAGAGTGGGCATGCTGGATTTCTCTTTGCCCACTGCAGGATGCAGCCCAGGCAGAACTGGTGGTGACAGGGCAGAGAAAAACTCACATCCTTCTTAGTGCCCTGGCAGATGGGGCATCTCCATTCTGTCCCCATGGCCATGTCTGTCTGTCCCAGCAGCAGGGAAGAGCTGAGGACCATGAGCTGCTCTCATTTGCAATCTTGCTTGCCCAGAGCCCAAGCTCCAGCCAGAGTGGTCCAGGCTCTGTCAGTGCCCAAACATAAGCAGGAAGGGATGTTGTATCACAATCCATTCGTTGGTGAAGGAGGTCCATAGCAGCCTCAAGAGGCACCTCAGACACTAAGGACAAATTTCCCAGGAACTATCAACAGCTCTGGGATCTGCCCGCCAGCTCTGTCAGAAGCTTCAGCAGAACAACCAAAGTCTTAATAAGCAGCTTCCAGACACTTTTCCTACCATCCTGCCTGAGTAGCCAGGTTGCTTGCTGCAAAATACTCTTTTTCTCCTCTTCCCCAATGCCCTGTGGACACTTGCAGCCAAAATAAAAAGCTCCTGGCCCTCTGTGTGATGTGATAATGCACTTTTTATATTTCCATGCTGGGATGAAAGAAAGCTGTACTGTGGGTCAGGAGAGGTCAGGACCCACTTGGCCTTCCTGCAGGCTGAGGTGGTGCCAGCAGACATCCTGCTGCTTTTTTGGGAAATGTGTGAGGGGGAGTGGAGGGGGTGACAGACAGGCCGAGATCATAGAGTGGAAACTCAGTTCCAGAGAGGCAGTGCAGACTCTCCCTGCTGAATGCCTGCTGGGGCTGGCAAAGAAGGAAAATGCCCCAATAACAGCCTGGTGGCACTGTGTCTCAGGGACAGGTACAGGGAGGTGACAACAAACAGCAGCATGGCCCGATCCCACAGCTTCTAGGAAGCAGTGACAGAGGGGCCTCATGTGCCAGAGATTTCAGAAAGGCTGTCTTCTCAAATGGCCACTCTGAAACCCCTCTCTTTGCCTCTTGGGATTGTGGATGCTTTTGACAGCCACAGCATCCTGGGGCAACGCGTTCCACGATTTCATTAAGCACTCCTTGAAAAGCACCTCCCATTGTTCAACTGAGCTGCCAGCCTGGTCATTTCAGAGGGTGCTGCCTTGGTGGAGAGAAAAAATCAATCTTCTGCCTTCCAGAGAGCTGAAGGAGAAGGGACTCTTCACTATCAAGCACCTGGCTGGGTCCCATTCAGAGGTCCTGCTTTGTAGACTTGGTGAGATTTGCTTGGCAGTTACCAGTGAGGTGAGCACATTGTACTGAATTGTCCCCCATACTTCATACACAGTGTGTAGAATAGATATGTGCTTGTTCATCTCCATGTGTGCTCAGGGTCTGCCTTCATTTCTGCCTGAGATTTCTAGTGTCTGTCAGCTGTCTGTAGGATCTGTGGGTGCATGCAGCTATATTTACTGGCAGGTCGGGTATCTGACACTCATCTTTGAGTGTGGTGCCTTTATAATGCAATGTGCAAATTCAAAAACTGAGACACTAATGACATTATTTGCCAGAGTCCCAATCTCTGCCCAAGCTGTAATTCAACCCTACAAATTATTCTGTAGACCTGAGCCTGTGTTTTCTATTTCTTGGCTGAGTGCTTCAACTGCTGGTGTTGGTTTTTTGAACAGGAGCACCTGACTCTTTTATCATTATCACCTGTGCCTTTACGATTTGAAAGCAGCCCTTGCTTTAATTTTCTAGTAAAAGGGCCTAAAATCAAAGCTGTGGACATTTTAGAAGGGTTAAGTAGAACACTGAATGAAATTTGTATTTTAGGCCTGCAGTGAGAAGGTCTGAGGCCAGAAATTGGTGCCAGAGTAAGTGCCTTTCTGTGCTTGTGCTCTCCTGCTTGTATGTTCCTCTGGACACAGTGGGACATGTTGTCATTTCCTGGCATTTCTGTTGAAGGCAACCGGTTTTCTTTTCAAGGTGATTCTTATGTTTCCCCTCATAACTTCCCCAGGTGACCAACCTCCATTCCAAGGTGTCCTGCTCTGCCATTGTCACTCTGGGAGAGCTCTCTGTCACCTTGAAGAAGGACATGGACTCTGAGGTGGATAAGGTTGCTCGAGTCCTTCTCCAGACGGTGTCCAGCTCCCCAGAATTTGTTCAGAAAGCAGCCAGTCAGACCCTGGAGATCATGGTGGAGAATGTGACTCCTGCACGAGCAATGACTGCTCTCATGGGACAAATTGTGAATGGAACAAAAGGATAGGACTGTGTTGGATCAAAAATCCTGGAGTCAACCCTTTTCAATCCTTGGAAGGCCTGAGAAAGTACTGGGAGACCCAGGGAAAATAAACATTACATGGAAAGCCGTAGATGGAATTTATTTGGTTTGTGGAAAGAAGGCATACACTGAAATACCCCCAAGGTGGAAGGGATCATGCACTCTGGGCATGATTTGGCCGGTATTCTTTACTCTCCCTCAGACAAAAAGTAATCTGCTAGGGGCTCCATTATACAAGACCCTGAGAAGGGAGAGAAGAAACCTCAAAATGATGATACCACTGATAAGTGGTAAGCAAGCCTGGGAGAAGGAAGAGTGGCTGGCGGCAAGAATAATTGATTATTATGGACCGGCCACATGGGCCCAGGATGGAAGCTACGGGTATAGGACTCCGATTTATCTACTGAACCGGCTGATTCGGCTGCAGACAGTGGTGGAAATTGTTTCGAATCACACCTCTGAGGCCCTGGATTTACTTAGTCAGCAGCACACCCAGGTACAGGCATTTGTGTACCTGAATCGAATAGCTTTAGACTATTTGCTGGATGAAGAAGGGGGAGTGTGAGGAAAGTTTAACAAATCGGAATGTTTTATTGAAATTGATGATTATGGGGAAACCATAAGAGGTTTGGCGGCCAAGATCAAAAAGGTGGCCCATGTCCCAGTTCAAAAATGGAACTCGATTTTACAATCTTCATGGTGGGACAAATTGTTTGATGGGGCCTGGTGGAACAAAGTGATGTTTTTTGTGCTCTGTTCAGTAGCTGGAATCCTATTCCTGCCTTGTCTAATTCCATGCTTTTTTAGACTGTTCCACTCCGTGGTCCAGGGAATGCAGATAGCGATAATTCCATTGGATCCGGAGGGAACTTCCGGAGGCAACACATCTAAAATCATGTGATTGGGAGAAAGGAAGTATTCCAGCAATGCTGCTGAAGTATTGGCAAAGTTCGAGAAACAAGCAAAAGTGAATGTGAATAATATGGGATAACAGGGTGTTCCACAAGGGGAGTAAAGAATAGTGTAAAGGAGCCCTCTGTGAAAGACCCTCAATGGTGGCGGGTAAAAGTAGAAAATGAAAAATTTAGCAATTTGAGAGCATGAATTAAATTGGTGATATAAATGGGGAGGGATTGTAGTATATGATAGAGATAATACATGTTATGTATAAAATACTGTAAAATCCACACTATGTCTTTTGACCATCCTGGCCAGGAGCAGTGTCTTACTCATATCTAGTTCCTGGATATTAGTTGAGATAAACATTGGCGTTTTAATGTAAGAATACAAGTTTCCAGGCCAATAATCACCGGCTTCCCTGGGTCGCCGGGTCCACCTAAGAGCGATTATCACCTTGACGATTACATCTACCAAGATAATCAACAACCCCACCCTGATGCATGTGAATGCTGACTTCCCCGGAGTCGACTGACAACATCGAGACACCTGGACTGAGTCTTTGTCTACCTCTGCACATGTAGAGCCACGGTTCTGCATGTGAAGAGACACAAAGAACATTCGGTCATTTCTGCCTCGGGAAGAATAAACTGTATAAGAACTTGCTGCGCGAAGCGTCATTCAAGAACAGGGGGAGACTCTGACATTCGGAGGTCAGATCTGTGTTCACCCAGTGCCGATCCCAGGCTCGATGCTGACCCTTGGCTGAGGTGGTTTCGACGACCAAACTTCGGTCTCACAGACAAATTAATAAATCTTTCCTAATTTTCTTATAAGTTTGGCTATCGATTTGATAATTTATAACAGGATGGAACAGCACAGACTGCTGAAAAGATTCCAGCTGGTCTCAGGGCCCAGAGAAAGCCAAAACTGTTTAACTTGGTATTTGGTGGTCCATGTCTGTATAAAAGAATGGTCTAAAATGTCAGCTTTCAAGAAAATGTCCTAGGTTGACCTTTCCTGTGCTGATGAGAGTCCTTAAAACCCAGCCTTCTCCTGACCTCTCTGCTGTTGCAGTTCCATGGACGGAGGCTGTTGTCTCTTACCCCCTCCCGTGGGCAGGCTGGTGTTCATCCATCTCCAGGACAGCAGGGCCCCATCCCACATCACTGTGACCTGAGAAGGCAAAATCCATCACTCCAAATGTTCCCCCTTGCTCGTTCTTGCCAGACATTTGACCCTGGCACTGGGGTGTGCTGCTGGTTTCTGCAGGAAAAGGGAAAACCCTGTGACATTTTGGGGCAGATGGAACCAAGGAAACCCCTGTGACACTGTGGGGCTGGATGGAACCAAGGGTCCTTTGTGACACAGAGGGGCCACATGGAGCCAAATATCCATTGTGACAGTTTGGGATCTCATGGAACCCATTGTTTGTTGCGACAATGCGGATCCAAGGAGACCATGGTGTTGCTCATTGCTTATGCAAAGTGTTTGCATCTATCATGGAATCATGGAGCCCATTATGACACAGCAGGGCCCAATGGAACCAAAGGGCCATGGTGACACTTGGAACTAAGGCTGTTAGTTTCTGAGTACAGAACCTCGTAGAATCAAAAGTCCATTGCCACAGAGCAAGGCCTCATGGAACCATGGAGTGCAAAGGTCTAGAACATTTCCTGCACAGTTCTGCCTTGGGTGAGGGGAATGTTATTGGTGGCAGCTTGGTCTTGGCACACATTTGAGCAGTGTGTCTGTTCTCAGTGGGGAAACTCAGGAGTTTCAGATTGCTTCAAAAAACCCCAAAAAGGAAAAACCCCTCTGAGGCTGGGTGCAGCCAGCTCTGCAAGCACAGCAGGGCCCAGGGCAGTGAGGACAGACAGGATGGGGCTGGGCAATGTGGAGCATGGTTGTCCATACTGGGTCAGAGCTCAAGGCACAGCTTCTGTGAGCAGGCCAGAGCTGCTGAGGAGAGACCCTGGATCAATATCAATCACAGAATGCTGCAATTGTCTCTGGTCCAAAGACAGCAGTAATAAAATACATCCTTTAAAATAGGAGTGCATTTTTTTAGAAGCTCTTTGAAATATTTCTCCATAACTGGAGTAGGAAACCTAGAAACCTAAGAGAGCCAAGGACACTGCGGCACCTCCAGGCCCAAAAAGTGAGAATGGAAGAGAGCAGACTGGGAGGATGGGTCTTCACAAACTGAAGCTGTAATTGGATAATTAGCCTCAATATAGAAGTGGACCAAAACTTATAAAAGTGTGAAAATGTGTGACCCATTGTCCATCTTGAGTGTACCCTCAGCCGGGCTCTTGTACTCCCCCAGGTGTATCCTTTGAAGGCCTTTTAATAAATCCCTACTTTATTCCTCTGCTCCAGGCAGCCTCTCAAGGCATCAAGGCCTGGCTGGCTGGGACACCTGGGGCCACCTGACAGGTCCAGCTGACCCTGGCATGTCGAGGGCTGCTGCTCATCAGCCCCTGGAGCACTGGGGCTCTGGGCCCTCCTCCCTGTGGAAAGAACTGTCCTTCTCCTCCAGGTGTCCATGGCCAAAATCAGGATTCCTACTCCAAATTTCCATATATGCGAAGATTGCTCCCAGATGAAATCTGCCAGGACAGACAGATCTGGCTGGCTTGGCCACCTGGGAGCCACCTCTCATCTGCCTTTGAAACACTGGGACCATGTGCTTTTATGGGAAAAAAGCACCTTTCACATCCAGGCACCCATGGCCAAAGTTGGGAAACCACCTCCAGAATTCCCTATATCCAGGGATTTCTCCCAGACAAAAACTGCCAGGAGGGACAGGTCTGGCTGGCCTTGGTTTCTGAAGAGCTGACTCTCATCTGCCTTTGAAACACTGGGCTCTGTGCTTTCCATCCTAAGGAAAAGAACTCTCCTTCCTGTCCTGGTGCCCACAGCCAATATTGAGATTCCACGTCCAAAATTCTCTACATTGAAGGATTTCCCCCAGATGAAAGGTGTCAGGAGAGACAGATTGGGCTCTCTTGGCCCATGGGCGGTCACCTCTCATCTTCTTCCAAGAAACTTGGACTTCACACTTTTCTTTCTTATCGAAAAACCATCCATGTCTATCAGGTGCCCATGGTCAAAACTGAGATTCCACCTCCTAAATTCCATATGTCCATGGATTCCTCCATGATGAAAGCTGCCAGGACAAACAGGTCTGGCTGTTTTGACCTCTCAGGAGTCTTCTCTCTCTACTTCTGCCCCTGAAACACTTGGGGCTCCGTGCCTTCCTTCCTATGGAAAAGAACTGTTCTTCTTATCAATGCAGAAATGGCCGAAATTTTGATTCCACTAGCAAAATTCCCAATATCCAAGGGCTGCTCTCAGACAGAAGCTGCCAGGACAGAGAGCTCTGGCTGGCCTTGGCCAAGGATGGCAGCCTTTCACCTGGCTATGAAACACCAGTGTTCTGTGCATTCCTTCCTAGGGAAAAAAAACGTCGTTCTCATCCAGATGTCCATGTCTGAAACTGGTATTCTGCCTCTACAATCCCCTATATGCAAGGCTGTCTCCCAGACAAAATCTGCCAGCTCTGTCTAATCTGGCTGCCCTTGGACTCTGGTGGCTGCCTCTCATCTGCCCCTGGAACACTGGGGCTTGGTTGTTTCCTTCCTATGGGGACCACTGGGACACTGTGAGGGCCTGGTGGAACCATGGAGACCATTGTGACACTTTGAGATACCATGGTGACACCATGGGGCTTCATGGAACCAAGAGACCATCATGGCTCTGTGGGGCCTCCTGGGACCATGGAGAACATTATGACCCTTCAGGGCCTCGTGTAACCAAGGGGCCACACCTCAGGGACTCATGGAAGCAAGGGAACCACTGGGACATCGTGGGGCCCAATGGAATGAGAGGAACATGGAAAAGCTCTGGCTGATGTGGCCTTTCAGGGGGGACCTGACAGGTCTGGCTGATCTTGGAATGTCAAGGGCTGCCTCTCATCTGCCCATGAAACACTGGGGCTCCATGCTTTCCTTCCTATGGAAAGAACTGTCTCTCTTTTCAGACACCCATGGACAAAATTGGTTCTCTCCCCTAAAAATTTCCTTTATGCAAGGGAAAGATACCCAGAAAAAAACCTGCCAGCTCTGACTGGCCTTGGCCTCTGGTGGCCACATCTCATCTGCCTCAGAAGTAGCAGGCCTGTGTGCCTTCCCTCCTGTGGAAAAAAAATGGCCTTCTTGTCCAGGGGCCATGGCAAAAATTGGAATTTGGCAGCCAAAATTCCATCTATCCCAAGAGTGCTGCAAGACAAAAGCTGTCAGGACAGACACGTTAGCCTGGCCTTGGCCTCTAGTGATATTCTTAGACTATGAACAGAATATTTTCATCTGAAAACACCTTTGAGAGGGCTCAAAGATCTCCCAGGCTGGGGTTTGATGGCCTCAAGAACATAACCCATGTAGACTGATGGCCCAGGGCTCAGTTGTGAAGTGACTGAGGACAAAACAGGAGTGACCTGGAAGGGCTGGAAGGGTGGATTCAGAAATGGCGAAGCTTTTTCTCCCTAGTGGGAAAGAGCCAGATAGAGAAATTATACCACAAATACAGAAGGGGAGGCCAAGATTGGACATGAGGAGATAGGAATTTCTGTCTCGGGGCAGGACTGTGGTGCAGCACATCCGCCAGAAGAAGTCTGGGTCAGCCACAGGCTTTGTGTGGGCAGGCAGAGCCAGGCAGGAGGCAGAGCTGTCAGCAAAGGAAGGGCCCAGCCAGGTGGGGCAGCCGGGGGATGCCGACAGCCTGCAGGGACAGAGGCGCAGGGTAGGGACACCGTGGGACAGCCTGGGCTGCACAGGGCACAGGGATGGGCAGCAGCTGCAAGACAGCCCTGCCAGAGCCACCTTGGGCAGCACTTTGGCCACTGCTGCTGGGCCTGGGCCTGAGGCAGGAGCAGGAAACAAGTGACCCTTGCAGGGCTGGGGCCTCATTGCCTCCTTGTCCCAGCTATCCTGCACGCTGCCCAGCGTCGCACTAAACATACACTTTCTAAATTTAAAGTGTTAGACAGTCTTTGTCCATCACTGTTGGATATCGGTACTAGATCAATATCCATATATTTTTAATAAATCACATCACTGCCTCCAGTGTTCTGCTCTAACTGGAACCGAGGGATGTTTTCTCAGTCGTGTCCCTCAGTGGGACCCATTAAAACTTGATAAACTTTGGAGTGTAAATTTAACTTCCAGTTCTTGAGAAGTTTTTGAAGATACGCTCAGGGACTGAGTTTGATGTAAACAACACCAAAGCCCCAAGAGGCTCATTAAAGTCCTTGTTCTGTGTCTGTGCTGCTGAGCTTTAAAGGAACAGCTCTTCCCAGGACCAGCTCCTCTCCCAGCCCAGCAGGGCTGAGGGCTCTGCCTGCAGGCACTGAGGGGACAGGAGCCAGGCAGAGACAGGCTGAAGGCAATCAGGATTGAGAAGACATGGAGCTGAGACTTCACTTGGAGAAAGATCTTCACAGCCCTGTGCATGGTGAGTGTGTGGGTGCAGGGCAATGTCCCCTGTGCTCCTGGAGGGATCTCATGAAGCCAGCACACCACACAGCCTGGGGGATGTGTCAGGAGGACTCTCTCAGTTTCTCTGTGGCACTGGAGGAGGAGGAGGAGGAGGAGGAGCAGGAGCAGGAGGAGGATGTGCTGCAGAGCGGGGTTGCCCTGGGCACCATCAGAGGGACAGGGCAGGACGGCTCCTGCTGCCAGGGATGGCTGCAGGGGGTGAAGCTGGGGCTGCAGCCAGGGCTGCCCAGGGCTGTCCTGCAGAGCAGCTCCTGCAGCCCTCAGGGCTCTTGGCCAGCCCAGGGCGTGTGCCACCTTCCAGGGGCAGCTCTCAGCCTGCCTGGCAGCTCCCCATGGACGCTGCAGGGGAGAAGTTGGAGGTGGAAGGAGCCACCCCCATCAGGGCAGATTCCTCCTGCTGTGGAGATGGTGCTGCATGGCCAGAGCTGCTCTCAGCTTTCTCCTGAAGGGAAGGGAAAGGGGCTGTCAGCTTTGTCTGTGTCACAGACTCCTGCACTGTCACCCTGGGCATCAGCAGATGGGCCTCAGATCTCCCTCAGAAAGTGCCTCCTCAGCCTCCTCTCCCTACAGACAGCAGCAGCAGCACCTTGGCTTGCAGCATCTCTGTTTGTCTGGCCTGCCCTTAAGGCCCTGCTGCCAGGGAGATGCCCCTGGGCAGTGCCCTGTGCTGGGAGGGGTCTGCAGGGCAGAGCTGAGTCCCCAGGGCTGGGCTGGGCTCTGGCAGCACTGGCAGGGACAAGGCTTGGATAGAGAGAAACAGCTCCCAGTAGGCAAAACTCCAGGCAGCAGAGAGCCAAACCAACCCTTGGTATTCCTCCCTGTCCAGCTGCACAGGGAAAGAGAGAAGGGTTTGGAGAAAACTACTTTTAAAATGGAGAATTCAAAAAGTCCACTTTTTTTGTCAAGAAATATTTAAGAGTGATCATGCTGAAATAGAGAGAGGTAAAATGAACAAAGGGCATCTGTGTGGTTCCAGCAGGTCTGACTGCACTGGGACACCAGGAGCCCTGTTTTCCCTAAAGTCTCCCCAGTATTCGGGCTGAGTGTAATGCTGAAGACAAAGCAAAAACTCAGAAGGAGCACAAACTCAAAATCAAAACCAAAGAATTTTAGAAAATTTTCTATAAAAGAGGAAAAATAATTTTGAGGGGATTCCTAATAAAAGAGCATAAGATGGACTCAAGGAAATCTGTCACAGCTTGTCAATGTCTTCTTTCAGCAGTTCACCATGCCCAGAGTGAAGGAATGTCCAACAGCAGCTCCATCAGCCACTTCCTCCTGCTGGCACTGGCAGACACACGGCAGCTGCAGCTCCTGCACTTCTGCCTCTTGCTGGGCATCTCCCTGGCTGCCCTCCTGGGCAACGGCCTCATCATCAGCGCCGTAGCCTGTGGCCACCACCTGCACACGCCTATGTTCTTCTTCCTGCTCAACCTGGCCCTAAGCGACCTGGGCTCCATCGGCACCACTGTCCCCAAAGCCATGCACAATTCCCTCTGGGACACCAGGAACATCTCCTACAAAGGATGTGCTGCTCAGCTATTTCTGTTTGTATTTTTCATTTCAGCAGAGTTTTCCCTCCTGACCATCATGTGCTATGACCGCTATGTGTCCATCTGCAAACCCCTGCACTACAGGACCCTCCAGGGCAGCAGAGCTTGTGCCCACATGGCAGCAGCTGCCTGGGCCAGTGCCTTTCTCAATGCTCTTCTGCACACGGCCAATACATTTTCCCTGCCCCTGTGCCATGGCAATGCTCTGGGCCAGTACTTCTGTGAGGTTCCACAGATCCTCAAACTCTCCTGCTCACTATCCAACTTCAGAAAAATTTGGATTTCATTGGTTGCTGTCTGTTTAGCTTCTGGCTGTTTTGTGTTCATTGTTTTCTCCTATGTGCAGATCTTCAGGGCTGTGCTGAGGATCCCCTCTGAGCAGGGACAGCACAAAGCCTTTTCCACCTGCCTTCCTCACCTGGCCGTTGTCTCCTTGTTTGTCAGCACTGGCTTTTTTTCCTACCTGAAGCCACCCTCCATCTCCTCCCCCGCCCTGGATCTGGCCCTGTCAGTTCTGTACTCGGTGGTGCCTCCAGCCCTGAACCCCCTCATCTACAGCCTGAGGAACCATGAGCTCAAGGCTGCAGTGTGGACACTGATGACTGGATGCTTTTAGGAACATTAAACTGATGGCCAATTTCTGGAAATCTCTTGTAATAAAAGTTATCCTATTTTTGTTTTGATCGTGGATTTTTTTTCCTTTATATTAATTTTCTAATACTGCCCACAAAATAATGTCATTTTTTGTGCCATTTCTCATTTTGTTTCTCTCCACCTTCTCTGTGGCCACAGACTGTGTCAATGAGGGGCTGTGCTCTTGGCAGCTTTAAAGGAAATAAAGGATCTCCCAGCAAAGTTTTCACCAAAGATCTTCCTTTTGTTGCCTTCTCTGGAGCTGCAGCAGCAATGTCTGTGTGCAGAGCTGGGGGCAGATCAGGGTTGGCACAGCAGCACTTGGTGTTGCCAGTGCTGCTGCCATGGCCCTGCCCCGCTGCCCTGGTGGCCCTGGTGTTGCTGCAGGGCCTGAGTGCTCTCGGGGCCGGGCACAGCCCTGGGGGTGGCAGTGCCGGGGCTGCAGCAGGGACAGGCCATGGGCACTGCTGGGGCAGTGCTGACGCCTCAGCCCAGGCCCTGGGGGTCCAGGCTCCTTGCCCAGGCTCTCTCAAGAACACACCCAGGCCAATGCTCAGCACAGAAAAGCCCTGTGAGCAGCCCCAGGCTGGCCGTGGGCAAGCTGGGGGCAAACAGCATGGCTGGAGTCTGCAAGGGCCCTGGGGCAGATGGGAACGAGCGGCAGAGCAGGGGCTGGTCCATCCGCAGTGCACTGCACAGCCCAGGGCAGCGTCCCAGAGCGTCCTGATGGAGCTGCCAACAACATCCCCCCACTGCAGCCCTGGCCTCTCCCCCAGCTCACACAGGTGCCCCATCCTTGCAGGCACAGACACGGCAGCACTGGCTCAGCAGCCCCTGTTTGCATTGCACACAGCAGGGGGAGCACCCCCATGCTGTTGCTGTGGGGACATGAACCTGAGGGAGCACAAATGCCATCAGGCCCTGGGGCCAGCAAGGGCCGGGGGACACCCGGGAAACCACTCAGGTTTGTCCTGGCCTCTGTAGTCAGCCAGAAAGTTTGTTCCCATCAGGTGGGAGTTTCCTGTCCCACTGCATACGCTGTTGCTCAGAGCCAGGGCTGCCTGGCAGCCACCCCCAAACTGCCCTGAGAATTTCCTTGGCTTCACCTTTGCTTTCTTTCCTCTTTCCTGATCCAGATTTCTTCCTATTGCCCACCTCTGTTTCGTCCCCTGCAAACAGCCCATCCCTATTTGCCCTTTCCTCTCTGGCCCCACTCCCCATTGCAGTTCCTGACTTGGCCCCATGGGAATGTCCCTTGGGCAGCAGGATCATCATACAGGTGCTGCAGGAATTGTCTGCAGGCTCCTGCAGTGTCTGGTGTGTCTCCCTTGCCAGAGGCATTCCAGGCCAGGGGGGCACATCTGGGCTGCTGTGTCTGGCTCTGGGGCTCCCTGTTCTGGGCAGTGAGGAGGAGCTGCAGAGACTCTGCAGGACTGACAGGATGGGTTTGGGGCTGGCAGGAGAAGCTGAGGGACCTTGGCTGCTGGAGCTTCTGAAAAGGAGGCCCAGGGCTCATCCTGCAACTGCTCCAAAGGTGGTTTCAGAGAATCGCAGAATTAGTGACATTGAAAAAGACTTTGGAAATCATTAGGTCCAACCTGTGCCCTTACATCACCTTGTCTGCCCTGAGCGTCCTCTTCTCCAGGATAAACAATCCCAGCTCACTCAGCCTCTCCTCACAGGACTTGTGCTCCAGACCCCTCCCCAGCCTTGTTGCCCTTCTCTGGACACGCTCCAGCCCTTCCATGCCCTTCCTAAATTGGTGGTCTCAGAACTGGACACAGCACTCGAGGTGCTGCCAAACCTGTTCCCAGCACAGGGGAAGAATCACTGCCCTGCTTCTGCTGGCCACACCATTGCTGATCCAGTCCAGGAGTCATTGGCCTGCTTGCCCACCTGGGCACACTGCTGCCTCATGTCCAGCCTGCTGTCTATCACTCTCTGCAGGTCCCTTTCTGCCTGGCTGCTCTCCAGCCACTCTGTCCCCAGCCTGTATTCCTGCAGGGGTCATTGTGGCCAAAGTGCAGGACCCGGCACTTGGTCTTGTTAAACCTCACCTTGTTGGATTTGGGCCCTGGATCCAGCCTGTCCAGGGCCCTGTGCAGAGCCCTCCTACCCTCCAGCAGATCCATACTCCCAGAGAACTTGGTGTCACCACAGTTCCATGAGGCCCCAGAGTGTCACAATGGTCTCCATGATTGCATTAGGCCTCCCAGTGTCACAACGTTCCTTTGGTTCCATGGGATCCCTTGGTGTCACAAAGTCCCTTGGATCCTTGGGCCCCACAGTGTCACAATGGATTCTTGGTCCCCCAAGGCCCTGCAGTGTTAGAATGGATCCTTGGTTCCATGAGGTCTGGCAGTGCAGCAATGCTCTCCACAGTTCCACAGTGTCACAATGGCCTCTTGGTCCCAAGGGCCACCACAGTGTCCAACATGTTCCCTTCATTCCAGGAGTCCCTGAGGAGCAGCACTGGCCCCTTGGTTCCATGGGGCCCTGCAGTGTCACAGTGGCCCCATCATGACACCAGGTCCTGCTCTGTCACAATGCTCTGCATGGTTCCACAAGGCCCTGCAGGGTCACAGTGGCCTCTTGGTTCCATGAGGCCTCAGAGTACCACAGTGAATTCCTTGGTGCTGCAGTGTCACAATGGAGCCCTGGTGACTCAAGATCCTGCAGTGTCACCAGGGACCCTTGGTTCCATCGGGCACTACAGTGTCACAATTGTTCCCTCAGCTCCCAGAGTCCTTGCAATGGAGCAATGGCCCCTTGATTCCATTGTCCCCAGGCTCTCCCAAGGGTCTCCTTGGTTCCGCAGTGGCACAATGGCCCCTTGGTTCCACAGCGTCACAGTGGCCTCTGTGGTGCCACCAGGACCCAGACTATCACCATGGACTCCTTGCTTCCATTCAGCCCCACAGTGTCACAATGGCCCCTTGGTTCCACAGCGTCACAGTGGCCTCTGTGGTGCCACCAGGACCCAGACTATCACCATGGACTCCTTGCTTCCATTCAGCCCCACAGTGTCACAATGGCCCCTGGGTTCACCAGGGCCCTGCAGTGTCATAATCATCCGAGAATCAACCAGGCTGGAAAAGACCTTGGAGAGCATCAAGTCCATCCTGGGACCCAACACCACCTTGTCACCCAGACCGTGGCAATCAGTGCCACATCCAGTGTTTCCTTAAACACCTCCAGGGACAGTGACTCACCCACCTCCCTGGGCAGCCAGTTCCTGTGACCTAACCTTGTGCTGCCCAACCATTGCTGAGGACAGGGGAAGAATCACTGCCCTGCTCCTGCTGGCAACACTGCTCCTGATCCATTGGTGTCCCAGGGGCTGGATGAAGGAAATGATGGAGAAGGAATGGGGAGAAAGAGGGATTGATTGTCAGCCAATGAAGGGTCTTGATTTTAATATTTATTCAGACTGCACTGGAAGCAGCTGTGGGTCAATATCTGTTGGACTAATATCAATTGGTCAAGATCAATTGCTGATACCAAACTATCAACAGTAAAAGAAAACAGGATAAAACAGTTCTGTCCCTTTTATTTTCAATATAGGAGGGTCACTTTGAATATACTTCTGAAATCTGTCTAATTAACCACAGAAGAATTTAAAACTTACATTATTCCTTGAGGCTTTTCTTGTTCAGATTTTTTTAACAGATATTTATGAGCTTTTTAAAGTGAATTCCTGAACTTAAGTGCTCAAGAAAGAAGAGGCCTCTGGAGTAATAAAATTTATCAACAACCTCCAAGTGGCTGAGGATCCATCCCCATCAGAGCAGCAATGAACAGAAATTGGCACAGCTTTGTGGCTGCCCCAGCTTTGGCATGGGTCCGGGGCCTGCAGCAGGAGCAGCTCTTGATGGCCCCAAGACCGGGGCTCTTGTGCTGCCCTGGACAGATGGGATGGCAGCAGGGGCTGCAGAGCTCTCAGCACCTCAGCCAGAGGGGAGCAGGGCAGCCAGGGAGCCTCCTTTGGCCTTGGCCAAGCACCTTCCCCCATGGCTGGGGCTGAGTCCTGTGGCAGCTGCAGCTGCTGCTGTGCCCTTGCCAGGGGCTGAGGCCGTGGGGCAGTGGCCAGAGCAGCCTGGCCTGAGCAGAGCTGTGGGGCCAGAGCCAGCTGGGCTGGGCTGGGCTGAGGAGAGGCCCTTGGTGCTGTCCAGAGCTCAGGGCAGCTGGAAGAGCTTGCAGGGAGCTGGGCTGGGCTCTGAGAGCCTGGCCCAGAAACCATCAGTGTCCATCTCAGCCTGGCTGAGCGTGCAGGGGCAGGACTCAGGCCAGGCCTCGTGGGGCAGGGCCAGTGCCTGTGCAAGGCATTGCAAACAGACAAGTGGCCCAGAGAGGAGGCTGCTCTGTGCCCTTGGTGGCATGGATGTGGAGAGCCTGGTTCAAACATGGCTTAAAGAAAGACGTCATGAGAATATACAGCTGAAAGCAGCAATTCCCAAGCCTGCTTCTGTAAACAACTAGGTTCTCAGGCACATTTTTATAAATAGCAGAGTTCTCAGACAGTTTTCTCATAACAGGTCAACATTCTATCTTTGTCTGTTTTGGGAAAGTAAATGTGAGTTTTGAGAACCACTCATATCACGGTGAGAACACAAACCACAAGTATTGAAAACAAAGGGAGGGGTTAGAGTTTGCTCTGTAGCCTATGATGAGCTCGGATTTTGCAATATGTATGTGCTTAATTAACACTGTTATAAAAAGTGAATGTTTGAATCAATAAATCAAAGTCGATGCTGATCAATTAAGATGGGTCGTCTTCCTTCACTTCAATACATGGACAGAGCAGGGAGGGGACGAGGACATTTTTCAGCACCACCCTCTGTGCCCAGCCCTTGGCAGCCCTAGCTGATGAGCCCAGCTTTGGCCTGGGCTGAGTTTGGCTGTGGCCCAGCTCCATCCTCCTGGCAAGGCTCAGGGCCTGTTCCCGGCCATGGAACAGGCTGCCTGTTCTCTGTTCTCTGGCTACCTCTCTGCTGGCCCAGAGGCCAGCAGAGCCTGGGGCAGGGCTGCCCATGCAGCCCCACAGGTGCAAGGGGCTCTGCAGGACCTGGCAGAGGCTGCCCAGCAGGAAGGCCATGGGGCACAGAGTCCCAAGACTGCCGTGGGCACCATGGCACAGGGGCCGTTCCCAACCGCAATGCTCCTGGCCTGGGCTGGGCCTGCACAGGGGCTGGGCCACCATGGCTGGGCCAGCACAGGGCCACAAAGGGGCCACGCAGCCGCTGCCGGGGCTGACAGCAAGGCCAGGCACACACAAGAAATTGCTGAGCATGGCCTGCGCTGGCCAGGCTTGACTGTGCCAAAGGCAGAGCTCAGCTGCCCTTGGGGGCTGCAGGAACAGTCAAGAGCCCAAAGAGCCACCATGGCTGTGCTGGAGACCAAGGCTTCAGGAGGGAAATGCAGGGCTGCAGCCGGATGGGGAGGGCATTGATTTCCAGCACACATCTCAGCTCTCTGATGATCCCGGCACCATGCTGGGCCCTCTTTCAGACTGGAGCAGAGCAGATGTTGATGGGACAGGAGCCCTGCGGGGCTGTCAGGGACCTGCAGCTTGCAAGGTGCTCTCTGCTCTCCCTCAGGTGCTCTCGAAGTGATCCAATCCCAGCTGGGCACCTCAGGGCACAAGTGGCGCTGCCTGTTCATGGGCACACAACTGATGTCTGCCTAGAAAGGGGCTCAGATTTTAATACCTGTTAGTTCCATAATATACAAGCAAATATTGATTATTTGTGCAATTTGAGTACTCTTAAGGAATGGCAACCTTTTTGCACCAGAAACGGGGATTTCCTGGAAGCATACTGATGGCAGGAGAAGAAATACTCATCTTCCCATCTACTTGTGTCATCAATAATCAGTCTATTATTTAATCCCTCTCTTTTCCATCAAGTGCTTTCATCTCTCTTGGTTAAATGGCCATGTGTAAGGACATCTCTTCACCAGAGCAGCTGGATATTTCTTCTTCCCATTGGTCCCAGATTTCCTCCACCAGATGCTCTGTGGTCATTCAAGTGCCTCATAACTGACTGGTTTCATGCTTTGAGCTTCAGGGAGCTGCCCAAACTTTCTGAAATTTAAATAAATATCACATAAGGCGACATCTTAATTGTCTTTATATCTATCACAGAATTACCTTTTCTTATATCTATGTCCAAAACTGTTCCTGCATAAAAATCTATTGGGGATGGTGGACATGTCACATGCTGCTGGGACATTCCAGAGAGCTCAGGGAAGAGCTGTGATGGTTATTAAACTGTTCAAATATTCAATTTGTGTTTGTTGGCAAGAAACCTTTCTGTGCCTCTGAGTGTCACCACTCCCTGAGCCCAAAGGACACAAACCTGATGAGTTGTGGTTCCCACTGCAGGGGCTGCACTTGGACCTTGGCTCTGCACAGGAGAGCTCTTCATCCCCTTTCTCTCTTTTCCTCCCTCTGGGCATGGAGGGAGCTCCTGCCTTCAGCCTGTGACTCATGTGTGCAAAGAGCAAATCTGGGCAGAATTGGGGCAGGAAGGGTTTGGGAGGACCTTGGGATCTGTGCTGGGCACAGAAGGTGATTTCCATTGCTCTGAGACTGTCTGCTGTGCAAAGTGGATTTAATATCCAGCAGATGAATGACTTTTGCATTTGATAGAGCCGTGCCTTCCCCTTGGCTTTGTTGGCTGACAAGAAATGAACATCCCTCTGTGGCTCAGGCAGCTGCTTCTCCAAGGAAAGCAGGTAGGAGTTGGAGCCAAGGAGCTGAAAGCTGCAGGTGCAGCCTGGGCTGGAGGGAGCTCAGATTTGCACAAGGCTGCTCTGAGTGCCAGGCTTTGGATGGGAGAAATGGTGCGGTGGTGGTAGGGAAAGATCTGATTGATTGTCAGCCATAGAGGGTCTTGATTTTCATCTCTATTCAAACTGCATGAGGAGGTGAGGAGGTACTTGGATTCAATGTCAATTGGAGATCACACGTATTGATTTATGAACAGGAAAAAAAACCTAAGCAGGACCTAAAAAAAGTTTTCTCATTATCTTTGTAAATAGAATATATTCCATTTGAACACACTACTGAAATGGGTCAAATTAACCACAGATTATTTGAAAACTGAAATCAAATTATTCCCAGAAGCTTGGCTTGTTAAGGTGTTCTGAATGTCAGTGAGCCCTGGGCCACTGAATTCTTGAACTGAAGAGCTGAAGGCTGAACAAGTGATTTAGAAAATTAAATCAAATTATTCCCAGAGGCTTTGGTTGTTAAGGTGTTCTGAATGTTAATGAGCCCTGGGACACTGAATTCCTGCACTGAAGAGCTGAAGGCTGAACAAGCCTCTGGAGCAGGAAAATTCAGCAGCAGCCTCCAAGGTGCTGAGGATGTCAGCAGCCCCCACTGAGGCCATCCCTGCCCAGAGACCGTGAGGGAATGGGCAGACAAGGAGAGCGTCCCTGGGGCTGGGGCAGCACAACTCAGAGGCACCAGCGGCTCCAGCTGGGAAATGGAGTGTGGAATGTGGCTGGGAAAGCCCTACCTGGGCTGTGCCAAGCAGGACAGACAAGCCCTGACTCCCATCCACTAAACAACTCTCTCAAGGAGCAATTTAAAATTAATTACAATTCTTTGCGTACTCTGAGTTGGACTCACTGGGGAAATACTAACAAAAGATTCTTAGGCGCTCAAAACAACAAAACAGCTTTTACTGGACATTTTAGAAAATCCGAGAAACTTTGGCAAAAGGTTTAATAGGACATTCAATCAACACAAAACACTTCTCAAAGCATTAACTTGGCCCCTTCACCTTCACAAACTCTAAGTGTGTTCAATTTTAAGTTGCTCAAAAATTGGCAAGAAGAGGGAATTGGAAGAAGGAAAAGAAAACACAGAAAGAGAGAAAGTAATAAAAGAAAATACAGAGGAGCACACACACAGCTA
This sequence comes from Zonotrichia albicollis, assembly GCF_047830755.1. Classification (NCBI taxonomy): domain Eukaryota; kingdom Metazoa; phylum Chordata; class Aves; order Passeriformes; family Passerellidae; genus Zonotrichia; species Zonotrichia albicollis. The sequence continues at coordinate 15,104,388 of NC_133827.1, forward strand.
TCAACTCCTGAATTCCAGCAGTGTTCAGATGGAAATTCCAAGAGGAGGTAGGGTCAAGATGTGTGCATGCCTTGTGGTAATCCTCAAATTCCCCTTGGTCTTCCTGGGCCCTTCCCCGAGGTGGGCTTGGGCTCATTTGGTGCCTCATGTGATAAATAGGTATGATTCGTGCTGATAAAAATTGAAACAGTAATCAATATTGATACAGTAATTAATATTTGAGAATAATAAAACAGTTAATAGTTAAAAGTTGTAATGCCAAAGAAGAGAGGGAAAGGAGGGGCTCCACCCACCCCCCCCTTCCCAGCAGATGTTCTCAAGGACCACAGGAAAGAAGCTGAAGATACAGTTGCTAAAAATTACCAAGAACCTGGTTGGGTCCAAGAAAATGCTAATTATAAAGGACTTATTGCTTTGATATGTAGATGCAGTGATAAGTTAGTCTTGGCTTACATTGTACTGGCTTGGTGCGCATGTGTAACCCAAAGGTGAATTAAAGGACAACGAAGAAGACTACGGGGCCTTCATCAGTGACGACCCCCAAAGACTTGTGCGACCACCAAACCGAGTGGTGGCGCATGCGTGGTAAACGTGGTAATGAAGGCGGAGACAGAAAAGTGACGAACCGAAAATGGGAGGAGATGGTATTGACACATGGCATATAAGGGGTGATTTTCACTTGGCAAGCTTGTACGTGAAGTGGCAAGGGTCCCAAAACCCTGCCCTCCGTACCCTGCGGTTGTTTTTGCTTATGCGCTATTATTTGAACCAAATTATCCCTTAGTTATATATTTTCTAAACTATTCAATTAAAATTGTTGCTACCTTAAATATTGTTTGGGTTTTTTTTGATGGGATAATTGGGCAAACATAACACTCAGGAGCTGGGCTGGGGGCTGCAGAAGTGGCTGTGGAGCTTTGCCTGTGCTGTGCCCGGGACTGGCAGCCACTGCTGGGCTGGGACAGAGGCGCAGCTTTGCTCAGCACCAGAGACACCTTTCCCTTGCTTGTCCCCATCTGTCATCCCTGCCACCAGTGTTCTGCTTTACCTGGAACCTGGGGACACTTTCCCAGGCCTGTCTCTCAGATGGATCTATTTAAAGTATGAGAAACTTAAGTTTCACTCCCTTTTGAGTCCCTGAGAATTTTTTGGCACACTCTATGGGACTAAGTCTGATGCAAAGAGCACCAAAGCCCCAGAGGCTCAATAAAGTCCCTGTGCTGTGTCTGTGCTGCTGAGCTGGGCCGGGCTCCTGACCCAGAGGCAGCTCCTGGCAAGGGCAGTGCTGCAGAGAGACAGCTCTGGCCAGGAGCAGCTCCTGTGCACAGCCCAGCAGGGCTGGGGCACTGCCAGGGCCCCTCAGGGACACCAGCAGGGCACAGACAGAGCTCACAGGGGCTCAGCACTGGCAGGGGCTGTGGGATGTCCCAGAGGGGGCTGTGTCACAGCAGCTCCTCTGTGGCTGTGTCATAGAGGCACAGAGCAGCTGGGATGCCAGTAAGGGGCTGTGTGACAGCACAGAGTGGGCTGTGCGAGGTCACAGATTGGGCTATGACATCACAGATGTTGTTGTGCGAGGTCATTGAGAAGCTACGGCATCATAGAGGGAACTGTGTGACAGCACAGAGCGGGCTGTGAGATCATGGAATGCCTGTATGACATCACAGAGGGGGCTGTGAGGTCAGAGTGTGTGCTGTGACATTACAGAGTGGCAGTATCACATCACAGACTGGGTTTGTGACATCACTGAGGGGATTGTGACAGCACAGAGCTGCCTGTGATGTCATAGAGTAGGATATGAGGCCATAGAGCAAATTCTGCCGTCATAGAGTATGGAACTGGGGCATCAGAGAGTGGGCTGTGACATCACCGGGTGACTGAGTAACATCATAGAGTAGGCAGTGAAATCACAGTACAGACTGTGAAATCATAAGGTGACTTTGTGACATCACAGAGACTTCTGTGACATCACAAAGCAGCTGTATCACATCAGAGGGTGGCATCTCAGAGTTGGCTCTGTGACATCACAGGAAGGCTGTGTGAAATCACAGGAGGCTGTGTGACATCACAGGATGCTCTGTGATATCACAGGGGCTGTGTGATATCACAGGGTCTGTGTGAGGTCACTGGGGAAGTCACTCTGCCCCGGCCCCCCTCACAGCTCCCCCCAGAGCAGTCCAACCCTGCTTGTGCACAGTGAGGTCCCCTTTCCCCCCAGATCCCCCCGCCCCCGGCCCCACAGCCTCCTCTGCAGCCCCAGCCCAGCTCCTGAGGCACCAAATGAGCCCAAGTCCCACCTGGGGGAAGGGCCCAGGAAGACCAAGGGGAATTTGAGGCTTACCACAAGGCAAGCACACATCTTGACCCTGCCTCCTCTTGGAATTTCCATCTAAACACTGCTGGAATCCAGGAGTTGGTAGCTGTGTGTGCTTCTCTGTATCTTTTTTGTCTTTCTTGCTTTCTATGTAGTTTTCTTCAGTTTCTGTGCTCCTGCAAATTTTGATTAACTTAAAATTGAACAGACTAGAGTTTGTGAGGTTGAATGGGCCAAGTCAACACTTTGAGAAGTGTTTTTTGTTGACTGAATCTGTCATCGTTTGACATGAGAAGAATTTTCAAAAGTAATACAAAACTTTTTGTGTAACTGACAATCTGTTAAACCACTAAGATACTGAACATGCCTCTGTGAAACACATATGTTAAAGATGAAAAAGCCCTGGAACCTCCTCTTTCTTTTCCAGTCAACAAAGAAGCAGCGAGCCCCAGCCTCCATTTCAACCAAACCAAACCAAACCAAACCAAACCAAACCAAACCAAACCAAACCAAACCAAGCAACCCTGCCATGGGCTGAGCCCCTTCCCTCCTCCCCAGGCTGCCCCCCTCCCCATCAGGTCCATTCTAACCAAACCAAACTCCAACAACTACCAAACAGGAAAACAAAAGAGACTACAAAACCCCAACCAGGACAAAGCCAGGCACAGCTATTAAAATCTTACCACCAAGTCCCCTCCCACCAAAACAACAAAAACACAAACCCCTACAACCTGTAAAAAATAGCCCTACAACTAAAATTAAACATTAAAAAAAACCAAAACTGTCAATAAAACCAATTCTAACACAACCCAACCACAATTTCCACCAGAAGTTACTGGCAGGTCAGGTGTTAACCCTTTCTATACTTCAGTCCTCTCTCAAGTAAAAGGAAAACAATATACAAGCATTTCAAAAAGCAACATAAAATCATGAAAGCCAATAAAGGAGAAATGAACTCCCAAAAAAAACCCGAAGAAAAAATACCTTAATCTTAAAACTAAAATTCTCTTATAAACTATAAAGAAAAAATTCTTTTTCATTATAACACATAAAACTATTAAGATATAAAAAATTGAAATTAATATAATACAAAAACCTCCATACTGAAATAAACAAATGTTAAAATAACTGTAATTTCATCGAAAGTTCATACAGAAAGTAAAATGTAATCCAGTACCACCAAGTGAAGATCTCTATCCCCCGAGATAAAAAAAAATAAAATTATATAAAAAAGATTTTTACCTTTAAAGAATTAATCTTTAAAACAATACCCCATAAGTCAACATGGCCCATCAACAAGCTGTAAAAAAGCTTCTGGCAATAAAAACAACTTCACAATGTTTTGCTTGCCCAATTATCCCATCGTAAAAAAGCCAAACAATATTAACAGTAGTAGCAATTTTAATTGAATAGTTAAAATAAAAAAAATATGAAATTGGATACAATATAATTTGATTCAAATAACGGGTAATTTGGTCCAATAATAGCGCATAAGCAAAAGATACCCACGGAGTACAGAGGGCAGGGTTTTGGGACCCTTGCCACTTCACGTACAAGCTTGCCAAGTGAAAATCACCCCTTATATGCCATGTGTCAATGCCATCTCCTCCTATTTTTGGTTCATCATATCTCTATCTCCGCCTTCATTACCACGTTTACCACGCATGCGCCACCACTCGGTTTGGTGGTCGCTAAGTCTTTGGGGGTTGTCACTGATGAAGGCCCTGTAGTCTTCTTCATTGTCCTTAAATTCACCTTTGGGTTACACATGCGCACCAAGCCAGTACAATGTAAGCCAAGACTAACTTATCACTGCATCTACATATCAAGGCAATAAATCCCTTATAATTAGCATTTTCTGGGACCCAACCAGATTTTGCTTCCTTTCTGCTCATTTTTAGCAACTGTATCTTCAGTTTCTTTCCTCCTGTCCTTGTGAACATCTGCTGGGAGGGGGGGGGGTGGTGGGGCCCCTCCTCTCCCCCTCTTCTTTGGCGTTACTACTTTTAACTGTTTTATTATTCCCAAATATTAATTACTGTTTCAATATTGATTACTGTTTCAATTTTTATCAGCACGAATCATACCTATTTATCACAACAATAACAAAGTCCCCCAGACCACTGTTATCCATGACAAAGTTAATAACCACAACACTACTATTTTTTCCTCTTGTAAAAGAATCTCCATAACCTTAAAAAGAAAAACTTCTCTCCCAAAGTAAACAAAAACAAGACTATTTTAAAAATAGTAAATAACAAGAAATTTTAGGTTTCTTTACATTGCCAGTAAAAATAATGTTGTAAAAAGAAGGTGTTCTAAAGAGTTTATTTTAATTCTTACTACCTTTTTCCTTTTAGTTACTTTTAATAAAATTTTCTTTCTACCCTTTAAATATTTTAAGCCTACTTTCTCGCACTCCTATCTAACAACAAAATAAATAAATAAATAAATAATTGACAATAAAACTCACCACACTCATCAATATGTTAATTAAGAAATCTCAATATTAGAAAAATCTTGAATTAACAAACCAAAACCACTACAGTGTCATAACAAACCTTTTGCCAAAGTTTCTCGGATTTTCTAAAGCTCCCAGTAAAGGCTGTTTGGTTGTTTTGAGCTCCTGAGAATCTCTTGTTGGCGTTTCTCCAATGAGTCAAACTCAGTAAATACAAAAAATTGCAATTAATTTTAAATGTCTCCTCGGGAGAGGTGTTTGGGGTATGGGAGTCAGGGCTTGTCTGTCCTGCTTGGCACAGCCCAGGTAGGGCTTTCCCAGCCACATTCCACACTCCATTTCCCAGCTGGAGCCGCTGGTGCCTCTGAGTTGTGCTGCCCCAGCCCCAGGGACGCTCTCCTTGTCTGCCCATTCCCTCACGGTCTCTGGGCAGGGATGGCCTCAGTGGGGGCTGCTGACATCCTCAGCACCTTGGAGGCTGCTGCTGAATTTTCCTGCTCCAGAGGCTTGTTCAGCCTTCAGCTCTTCAGTGCAGGAATTCAGTGTCCCAGGGCTCATTAACATTCAGAACACCTTAACAACCAAAGCCTCTGGGAATAATTTGATTTAATTTTCAAATCATTTGTGGTTAGGCAGATCTCAGTAGTGTATTCAAATGAATACATGATATATAAAAAAACAGTGAGAAGAGATCTTTTAGATCCTGTTTAGTTTTTTTTCCCTGTAATTTATTGATATGTGCAATCTCCAATTGACACTGAATCCATGTACCTCCTCATGCAATTTGAATAGATATGAAAATCAAGGCCCTTCATGGCTGACAATCAATCAGACTCTTGTCCCTACCCCCACCCCACCATTTCCCCCAACCAAGCCCTGGCACTCAGAGCAGCCTTGTGCAAATCTGAGTTCCCTCCAGCCCAGGCTGCACCTGCAGCTTTCAGCTCCTTGGCTCCAACTCCCACCTGCTTTCCTTGGAGAAGGAGCTGCCCAAGACACAGAGGGATGTTCATTTCTTGTCAGCCAACAAAGCCAAGGGAAGGCTCAGCTCCATCAAATGCAAAAGTCACTCCTCTGCTGGATATTAAATCCACTTTCCACAGCAGACAGTCTCAGAGCAATGGAAATCACCTTCTGTGCCCAGCACAGATCCCAACGTCCTTCCAAACCCTCCTTGTCCCGATTCTGCCCAGATTTGCTCTCGGCACGCATGAGTGACAGGCTGAAATCAGGAGCTCCCTCCATGCCCAGAGGGAGGAAAAGAGAGAAAGGGGATGAAGAACTCTCCTGCGCAGAGCCAAGGTCCAAGTGCAGCCCCTGCAGTGGGAACCACAACTCATCAGGTTTGTGTCCTTTGGGGTCATGGATTTGTGGCACTCAGAGACACAGAAAGGTCTCTTGCCAACAAAAACAAGTTGAACATTTGAACAGTTTAATAACCATCAGCTCTTCTCTCAGCTCACTGGGATCTCCCAGCAGCATGTGACATGTCCCATATCCCCCAGGGATTTCCATACAGGAACAGTTTTAGATAAGGACAAAAGAATAAACAATTCTGTGGTAAATGTAAACATAATTGAGGTGATGATTATTTATATGTTTATCTGAACTTCAGAAATATTGGTCAACTTCTTGTACCTCAAAGCATTAAACCAGTCAAATGAGAGGTTGTCATGGTTTGACACTGGCACAATGCCAGTGCCCACATGAAAATACCCTCTCCCTGGTTTCTGCTGTGAGATGTGACCAGGAATAAGCAAAGCAGGCTCCAACTTTGAAATAAAGAAAACTTTATTAACTAAACTACAAGTAAAAAGAAACACACAGGGAAAATGAAAACCTTACAAATACATTTCCTCCTCCCCCCACCAAATTTCCAATATGTTTATCCTTCAAATCACCGACTCTCGGCCCATCACGACCCTGTAGATAATCAATTCTCAATTCATCAAGAGGAGAGGAGTCCCTCTTGTGCCATAGTGACCTCTTCCTTTCATGTCCAGTGCTTTCCCCACTGAACATGAACCAGAGATGCTTCTAGGGTTGTCTTTTAAGGATGTTTTGTCTCAATCCAAAAAGAGCGCAGTCTCAACTTAGGGACACCTGTCCCCCCCAAATTTCACCCCCTGGGGCCGAGGGGTACCAACACTGAACCCTCTTGTTTCTGAACCATTGCCTCCCCCTGGATGCAGTCTCTGTGTCACAAGGCACATGGTGCTGTACATGGCTATACAAGAAGAGTCCAGCAAGCCACTCCATTATCTCTTCACACCTAAGATTCTTCTCTATTCTTCCAACATCTCTCACTGGCCCAGACCTCCATCACACTTGCCCATTTCCTTCTTCATCTTCCACTATATCTCTCTTCTAGAAAAGGTTAATATTATATGAAGTTTTCATTGTCCAAAAAGGGGTCAAAACTCCCACAAGCGGCCGGATGCCTTCTTGCTGCAAAACCCACCCCCTTCTCCGCAGGTCGGGCTGTGCCACCAACACATGACATCAAATTTCAAGGTAACAGTCCCAGGCAGCAACTCTCTCTCTCTCTGTCTCTCGGGAGGGGGCTGCCCGATACATCCCAGTGCTTCTCTCGCTTCCATCCTTGGGCCAGGCCTACCTCCCATATCTGTCCAAAGCCTGGCCTACTTCATGGCCGCTTGGCTTTCCCCTCCCCCCGCCCAGCTGACAGCTGGGATGGGGGGAGAGATTCGAACTCTTTTCTGCTGGAAACCCAAGAGAGCTTCCCAGTGGAGTGCTCTGTTTTTGACCCCTGTGTTCTCACAGGCGTATCCAATGTCCTCAGTGGCCACACCAGGTGCCAATATTCAATTCTGGTCCAGCCTCTGTGAGCCCAGCCCAACTCCCTGCAAGCTCTGCCAGCTGCCCTGAGCTCTGGGCAGCACCAAGAGCCTCTCCCCAACCCAGCCCAGCTGTCTCTGGCCTCACAGCTCTTCTCAGGCCAGGCTGCTCTGGGCACTGCCCCATGGCCTCAGCCCCTGGCAAGGGCACAGCAGCAGCTGCAGCTGCCCAGGACTCAGCCCCAACCATGGAGGAAGGTGCTTGGCCAAGGCCAAAGGAGGCTCCCTGGCTGCCCTGCTCCCCTCGGGCTGAGGTGCTGAGAGCTCTGCAGCCCCTGCTGCCATCCCATCTGCCCAGGGCAGCACAAGAGCCACGGCCTTGGGGCCCTCAAGAGCTGCTCCTGCTCCAGGCCCAGGGCCCATGCCAAAGCTGGGGCAGCCACAAAGCTGTGCCCATTTCTGTTCATTGCTGCTCTGATGGGGATGGATCCTCAGCCACTTGGAGGTTGCTGTTGAATTTTACTCCTCTAGAGGCCTCTTCTTTCTTGAACTCTTCAGTTTAGGAATTTAGTGACAAAGGCTCATAAAAAATAGTTCAAAACAGTCAAACAAGAAAAACCCTTGGGAATAATTTAAGTTTCAAATTCTTCTGTGGTTAATTAGACAAATTTCAGAAGTGTATTGAAAGTGAATCTGCTATATTGAAAAAAAAAAAACCAACAGAGGCAATTGTTTTGACAATTATTCTTTCCTGTTCACAGACTGCTATCAGCAATGTCCAATTGATATTGACCCCCAGTACTTTCTAATCCAGTCTGAACAGATATGAAGATCAAGACCCTTTATGGCTGACAATCAATAACACTTTGTCCCCACTCCCTCCCCACCATTTCCCTCATCCAACCCCTGGCCCTGCTATGGATCTGGAATGGTGTGGCCAGCGGGAGCAGGGCAGGGATTCTTCCCCTGTGCTCAACACTGGTTGGGCAGCAGCTCGAGTGCTGTGTCCAGTGCTAGGCCCTCGATTTAGGAAGGACATGGAGGGGCTGGAGCGTGTCCAGAGAAGGGCAACAAGGCTGGGGAGGGGTCTGGAGCAGAAGTCCTGGAGGAGCAGCTGAGGGAGCTGGGGTTGTTTATCCTGGAGAAGAGGACGCTCAGGAGAGACCTCATCACTCTCTACAACTCCCTGACAGGAGGGTGCAGCAAAGTGGGCGTCAGACTCTTTTCCCAGGGAACAGTGACAGGACAAGAGGACACAACCTTCAGCTGCACAAGGGGACGTTCAGGCTGGACATTAGGAAATATTCTCCTCACGAAGGGTGATTGGGCATTGGAATGGGCTGTCCAGAGAGATGTGTGAGTCACCAACCCTGGAAGTGTTTAAGGAAAGACTGGATGTGGCACTCAGTGCCATGGTCTGGGTGACAAGGTGGTGTTGAGTCCCAGGTTGGACTTGATGCTCTCCAAGGTCTTTTCCAGCCTGGATGATTCTCTGATGATTGCGACAGTGCAGGGGCCTGGGGAAGCAAGGGACCATTGTGACACTGCAGGGCCTGGTGGCACTAAGAGGACCATGGTGACAATGTGTACGACATGGCAGCACAGAGCCAAGGGGCCATTGTGACACTTTGGGGCTGAATGGAAGCAAGGAGTCCATTGTGACAGTCTGGGTCCTGCTGGAACCACAGAGGCCACTGTGACACTGCAGGGCCTTGTGGAACCAAGGGGCCACTGAGCCGCTGCAGAACCAAGGAGACCCTTGGGAGAGGCTGAGGATAATGGAATCAAGGGGCCATTGCTCCATTACAAGGACTCTGGGAACTGAGGGAACAACTGTGACACTGTGGTCCCCCGTAGAACCAAGGGTCCCTGGTGACACTGCAGGATCTTGTGTCACCAGGGCTCCATTGTGACACTGCAGCACCAAGAAATTCATTGTGGCACTCTGAGGCCTCAGGGAACCAAGAGGCCACTGGGACCCTGCAGAGCCTTGTGGAACCATGCAGAGCATTGTGACAGAGCAGGACCTGGTGTCACAATAGGGCCATTGTGACACTGCAGGGCCCCATGGAACCAAGGGGCCAGTGCTGCTCCTCAGGGACTCCTGGAATGAAGGAAAAATGTTGGACACCGTGGTGTCCCTTGGGACCAAGAGGCCATTGTGACACAGTAGAACAAAGGAGAACATTGCTGCACTGCCAGACCTCATGGAACCAAGGATGGATTTTGACACTGCAGGGCCTAGGGATCCAAGGGTCTTTGTCAAACTGAGGGTTCCCAAGGAACCAAAGGGACATTGTGACAGTGGGAGGCCTCATGGAATCATGGAGACCATTAGGACACTTTGGGGCCTCATGGAACCCTGCTGACACCAAGTTGGCTTGGAGTTTTGATCTACTGGATGGTAGGAGAGCCCTGCACAGGGACCTGGACAGGCTGGATCCAGAAGCCAAATCCAAAAAGTGATGTTTAACAAGTCCAAGTGCCGGGTCCCTCACTTTGGGCAGCCCCTTGCTGGGCCAAACAACCCCTGCAACACTACAGGCTGGGGACAGGGTGGCTGGACAGTCACATGGACAACTTTTGGCTGTTTACGGGGGTTTTCTGTGCTGAGCATTGGCCTGGGTGTGTTCTTGAGAGAGCCTGGGCAAGGAGCCTGGAGCCCCCAGGGCCTGGCCTGAGGTGTCAGCGCTGCCCCAGCAGTGCCCATGGCCTGTCTCTGCTGCAGGCCCGGCACTGCCACTCCCAGGACTGTGCCCGGCCCCGAGAGAACTCAGGCCCTACAGCAACACCAGGGCCACCAGGGCAGCGGGGCAGGGCCATGGCAGCAGCACTGGCAACACCAAGTGCTGCTGCTGCTGGGCACAGCTGCTGGGCCAGCACTGATCTGCCCCCAGCTCTGCACACAGACATTGCTGCAGCAGCTCCAGAGAAGGCTACAAAATGGCATCTCTGCAGAAAACTGTGCTTGGAGATCCTTTAGTTCCTTTAAAGCCACCAAGAGCACAGCTCCCCATTGAAACAGGATGTGGGCACAGGGAAGGTGGAGAGAAACACAACAAGAAATGCCACAAACAATGACATTTATTTGTAGATAATATGAAAAAACTAAAACAAAGAAAAAGAACTTCCAAAATGAAACCAACAAGAAGTATCCAAGATGAATTTTATTACATGTAATTTGCAGAAATTTGCCATCAGTTTATTGTTTCTGAAAGCATCCCGTCATCAGTCTCCAAACTGCAGCCTTGAGCTCCTGGTTCCTCAGGCTGTAGATGAGGGGGTTCAGGGCTGGAGGCACCACCGAGTACAGAACTGACAGAGCCAGATCCAGGGATGGGGAGGAGATGGATGGGGGCCTCAAGTGAGCAAACATGACAGTGCTGATGAACAGGGAGAGCACGGCCAGGTGAGGGAGGCAGGTGAGAAAGGCTTTGTGCCGTCCCTGCTCAGAGAGGATCCTCAGCACAGCCCTGAAGATCTGCACATAGGAGAAAACAATGAATACAAAACAACATGATGATAAACTGGCAGTAACTACAAGAAGCCCAAGTTCCCTGAGGTAGGATTTGGCACAGGAGAGCTTTAGGATCTACGGGATTTCACAGAAGAACTGGCCCAAGACATTGCCATGGCACAGCGGTAGGGAAAATATATTGGCTGTGTGCATGAGAGCACTGAGAAAGGCACTGGCCCAGGCAGCTGCTGCCATGTGGGCACAAGCTCTGCTGCCCAGGAGGGTCCCGTAGTGCAGGGGTTTGCAGATGGACACGTAGCGGTCATAACACATGACGGTCAGGAGATAAAACTCTGCTGAAGTGAAAAATACAAAACAAAAGACCTGTGCAGCACATCCATTGTAGGAGATGTTCCTGGTGTCCCAGAGGGAATTGTGCATGGCTTTGGGGACAGTGGTGCAGATGGAGCCCAGGTCTCTGAGGGCCAGGTTGAGCAGGAAGAAGAACATGGGCGTGTGCAGGTGGTGGCCGCAGGCTACGGCGCTGATGATGAGGCCGTTGCCCAGGAGGGCAGCCAGGGAGATGCCCAGCAAGAGGCAGAAGTGCAGGAGCTGCAGCTGCCGCGTGTCTGCCAGTGCCAGCAGGAGGAAGTGGCTGATGGAGCTGCTGTTGGACATTTGAGCTTTCTTGGCATGGCGATATGTAAGAAAATAATCATGGAACAGTTGGGTTTGGAGAGGACTTTAAATATCCCAGCACAGCCTGGGGGCACTTTGCCCCCTCTGCCTGCCCAGGGCTCTGCTGCCTGGAGCTGTCCCTGCCAGCAGCTGCTTCCCTGTGCCCAGGGCTGGGCCCTGCCAGTGCTGCCAGAACCCAGCCCAGCCCTGGGGGCTCAGCTCTGCCCTGCAGACCCCTCCCAGCTCTGGCACTGCCCAGGGGCAGCTCTGGTACTGCAGATGGCAACATCAGAGCTTCCTGAGTAAGCTGGAACAGCAACACTGATGCTGCCAGTAAGGGTCCCTATGCTGATTTCTCTCAATGCCTGGTTTTGTAAGATCTGAGAAAGAATGTTTTTTTTCCAACCCGAACTAAGAGATGAGTACCTATGGGTCATTTCCCATCCAGGCAACCCACAGCAATAAATTAAAAAAGCAAGATTTCTGCTGTTATGCAGCCCCTGCCTTGCTGTGCTCCCTGTTTAATCAACTCAGAAATGTTCTGCAGTTAAATGCCATGCTGGGAGCAGTCCTGAACCATGCAGCATCCTCCCCCCAAGGAGAACACTTCCAAGCCTTACCAGCTGTCTCCTCCCACCCAGTGCTGGGAGCAGCTGCCAGGGCCGGCTGAGAGCTGTCCCTGGCAGGCAGCAGAGTCCCTGCCCCAGCACAGCTCCCTGGGCTGCAGGACCCTGCTCTGCAGGGCAGCCCTGGGCACCCCTGGCTGCTCTGCACAAGAGACTATCAGAGAATGTACTCACAGGGTCTGTAGGCATTGGGATGTTCCAGCTTTAGGAGATGGCTCCAGGAGCTGCAGCTGCATTGTCCTGCAGCCACAGGTTCCTGTGCCAAGGGCTGGCAGTGATTCTGCCCCAGGCACTTCTCAGCACCTTCCCAGTCCTGAATGATTGAAGCTCTCTGTGCCTCTGTGCTGTGCCCGGGGTGGCTGCAGGCAGTGCCCCAGCCCTGCTAGGCTGAGAGAAAAGCTGCTCATCAAGAGAATTGTGCTTTTGAAGCTCTTCTTGGTTATCGATGCCTCTGTGCTGTGACCGGGTGGCTGCAGGCAGAGCCCAGCCCAGCTCAGCAGCACAGACACAGCACAAGGACTTTAATGAGCCTCTGGGGCTTTGTGCTCAGGCCCTGAACATCAGTCCCTGAGAGGGAGCTGAAGAAACCTCTCCAGAACTCCAAGTCAGAATCCAACTCCAAAGTTTCTTGCACTTTTAATGGGTCCCACTGAGGGACATGACTGAGAAAGTGTCCCCAGGCCCCAGGCAGAGCAGAGAACTGGAGGCAGTGATGGCAGCTGGGGACAAAGAGAAGCCAAGTCTTGGTGCCCTGGAGCACAGCAGGGTCTGTGCCACCAAGGGCTGTGAGGAGACACCTTGTCCTGAGGCCCTGGGGCCTCCAGGCACAGCCCCAGCCAGGCCCCTTGTCCTGCCTTCAGCATCCCCCCCTAGCTCACATCCCAGTGGCCTCAAGGATCTGCTGGAAGGAGTCCCTGGGGTGCCTTGCTCAGGAATGGCCCTGGGGGCTCCTTCATGCTCACAGAGTTTTTCAAAGGACTTAAGGTTTGGCTTTTGCCTTGGAGTCTCTGAGAGATTTGTGCAATCATGGCCTCCAATTATCTGCTTTAATTAGTCCCCTGAGAGCCTTTGTCAGTAACAACACTCAGTGGGCTCATTAATGCTTCAAGGTACTTCAGGTATTTTAAGGTACTTGGTGTTTCACTTTTAATAAAAACTCAATGAGAAGTTTCTGCAATCATGGCCCCAGTTTTCTGCTTTAATGAGTCCCTTGAGAACTCTGTACTGACATTCAGTGGGCCTCATCAATGATTTGAAATACTCAAGGTTTTTAAGGTACTTTGGAAATTCCTTTCCACACGGAATCTCTGAGAGTATTTAGTGCCATCCTGGCCTCCAATTCACTCCTCCAAGGAGTCCAGGAGGAGCCTGCATTGGGGATGGACCTCAGTGGGACACATTCATGCTTTGAGACACTTTGAGTGTTTCCTCTGATTTTGACATCTGGAAAGGTTTGTGTAATCTCCTCTCAGGCCCTGAGGTTCCAGGGCTCAGCTCCAAATTCACCTCAGGGCTCATTAGGATCAAACAAGTCCTGACAAACCATGGCTCTTCCTTGATTTCCCTCTGCTCTCATGCAGTTCATCAGGAAGTTCTCTGTAGTGGTTTTAGTTCACCAATATGAGATTTCTTAGCCAATGCATCAATTAGTGTGGTGGGTTCCGTGTTGGCTAATTACCTGTGCACTCACTAGAATATTCTTACTGATTTTCTGCTGTGAGATCGAATTAGGAGAAAGGCAAAGTGGGCTCAAAACTTTAAAACGGTATAAAGAAAAGATTATTAACAGTAACTCAAAGAAAGAGAAATGAGAATCAGAACAAAACTTTTAGAATGCTTCTGCTCTCCCTAAAACCTTTTCTTTGTTACTGACAATGTAATGAGACAAAACCTGAAGGTTTCAGTCAGTTTACCACTTCTATAAGAGCCTTTCTTCAGTTCTCTTGGGTAGAGGAATCTCTCTTTCCTTCTATGGAGACTTCTCCATAAGAAAATAATTCTCTCATTGCTCTCAATTTCAGTGAATAGCAGCTTCCCAGCAAATCTGCAATTGTGAAGTCCCTCCCATTTTTTCCACAACTTTTCCCACAGCTGTGTTCATAGGCCATGTCTGCTTATGGGGTATTAATTTAAAGATGAGCTGTTGAAGAGGTCCTCTTCATCTCTGAATACAGAGATCTTCTTCTCTTCATGAGGGCACAGGGTCTCAACACTCTTCTCTCTTTCTCTGTTCACACTTCTCATGCGATCACAGCTCCTTCAACATTTGCTTACTTTAGCATGGAGGTTTGTCACGTTAAGGGCTCCCGGCCAGGTAATATTAGACATTGACTCAATGGTTCATAGAAGGCTGAACAATAATCTTTATTAAGAAACCCATACTTTTATACCCCAGTTTGATACATGTGGACTTAAATGGTCCTCCAATCCAAACATCATCACCATTGGCTAAATAAGAACCCACCCTTTGGTAAACAAATCTCCATAACACATTCAACTTGTTAAAATACCAAGTGCAGCAAGTTAAGCTAAGATTTTGTTCTTTTTTCTTATCTTCTCCAAAGGCTTTTCCAAAACAATGCCTGGGAAAGTTGTGTTTCTCTCTGTGGCCAGAGAGCTGCTGCCATAGAAGGCTTTGGTGAACAAGTAATTTCCTCATACTTTTTAGTGCGTTACAGGGAAAAAGAGAGTCTGATGTATCAATTACATCCTTCTCCATAGCTTTACAAGAGGATTTCAGCCCCAAGATCAGGACATCTCCTCATCCCTCCCATCAGGGACTCAACTTCGTCTTCACTGACCTTGGTGTCTTCATATTGCTCCTTTATGAGCCTGCACTTTGTCCTTTTCTCACACTCGAGGAAGGATGGAAGCACTGAAAGAGTTCATATCTCACCCGGGGCCTGCAGAGGGTTCCATGACCCCGGCTGGGCTCGGTGCTTGGGATGGAGCTGTTTTACGATGGAGGTTTCTGCAGCAGCTGCACTGGGACTGTGTCAGGATGGGCCGCGCTGGGGCAGGGCCAGGATCTCAGCAGCCAGGCCAGAGCACAGCAGCAGCATGGCCGGGGACTGATGGCTTCTCCTCCCCCTGCCGGGGGCTTGCGGGTGAACCCCAGCGGTGGCAGAATCTTGGCCAAGCCGGCCCGGCCCAGGGCTGCTCCTGGGGCCCAGCGGATCCTGGCTTGGCCCGGGCTGGCGGCAGGGCAGGGCTCAGCAGTGCCCAGATGGTCACAACTGCAGCCATGGCCCGGCCCGGCCTCGGCCTCGTGGCCTCCCCTGCCCTGCCCGGCAGCCGATGGGACCTGGCGGGGTCCCTGGTGTGAGATGCAAAGCTGTGTTTCGTGTCAGGTACAAACAGGTGACGTGTGTATTTGTGAATGTGAAATTTGTGGACCCTAACAATGGGAGAGCTGTGAATTCTAATAATAACTGAGGAGAATAAAGCATGGAAAAAGGCCTTTGAGGCTATCTTTTGTTTGCAATTAACCCTGGTTGATTAAGGAGCATTGGAATTAAGGTGTTAAAGATGTTGCTTTTTCCTTGCATTTAATCCATAAAAAGCTCTGCAATAATAATCTTTTGAAGGATAATTTTAGAATATTACTTGTATCCTTGAAACTATAGCTTTGGAATATATATAAAGGAAATATGCTTATCTCACGCCTTATTGAAGCAGAGAAAAACAGCTTGAGAAAGGAAGATGAACATCACCTCAAGGATTTATGGTTTCGACCAAAGGGAAGCTGGATATCACTGTTATTGAAATAAACAGGGCCAGGAGACTTTTTCTCCTTTTTAATGCCTTTATTAAAAGTGATCAGCTCAGGATTGGGCGGCCCGGCAGGGCTGCAGTCTCCGTCGTGTCTCCCAGGGTGACTCAGAGGAGGAGGATATGCGCAGCTCTGTCCACCAGGGGCAGAGCCGGGGGATCCAGTCCTCGTGGGAGCCTTTAGGGCGTGATGTCCCGGTCAGATGTTGGTCCTTTGAGCTTCTCAGCTGGTTGGGTCCCGGCGTTGGGACGACTCTCTGCTCAGGGCGAGAGGGGCTCCGCATCTCTGCAGGCTCAGCACTTGGCTCCTCATGTCCAGACATCACTTTAGTCTCTCAATTCTTATTTGGCTCATTGTTTTGGGGGTTTTCTCGTTGCATTTTGGAGTCGAGGTCTCAAAGCATGCTGGTCTCGGAGTCACTTTGCATAACCCCCCCCCCCCCACCCTCTCAGGTGTCTTCCCTATGTTGGAAGAGCGCACTGCCTCAGGGAAGGGCCATCACCCCACCCAGCCAGGCCTTTTACTAATACAAAAGAGGAGATAAGCCACAACGACCCGTGATTACAATAACAAAGCACTAAGAACCCTGGCAGAGACAGATCTGGCTGCGTCCCTGTAACTCTTTCTCACAAAAAAATATTAACCGAATTTTTGTTCATAACAGTTATGAAATTTATAGTCTCTGTAATTAAAAGGTGGACACACATCTGGGAGCTGGATCCCACCAGATGGGATTTGTCTTTCTTCTTTCGGAAACTGGACCATCACCATCTGGGGATACTCCTTTGAGATACATCCTGAGAAAATAAGATCACAATAGTGTATAGAATCATGATGTAATAATTTGGAATAAAAATTGATGATGAGTAAAAAAATTGGAAATAGAAAATGCTGAAAAAGCTGATGAGTACCCCTATAAATACCTGTAACCCTCAATTATCCGTGGGCAGTTGGCGGGAAAACTTCCCCCACTGTACCCAGCGCTGTATTGCTCATACTTTACCATATTAAATAATAAATTGATTGCTGCTTGAACATTGGCCTAGTCAAGCTTCTTATTCATAACAGAGCCATTTTCTGTCCTGACTGCAAACTCTTCTCCTTCAGTGCCACTGCCAGAGATCATCCCTCTCTCAGCTTGGCACTGTGCCTGCTGCATCCTCGTCCCTGTCCCTTGCATCAGCTCCTGCACATCATCAGCACTCGGTGCCCCACATCATGAACAGAGAGAGCTGTGTCAGAAGAGCAAGGAGTGCATTTTCTTGGCCTTTTTAACAGACACAAGAAGCATGAGTCCAAATAACTTTGCTGTTTGTTCCTGCCCTATTTTTTGATAAGTCTTTTCTGCTTTAATGCAAACGCCTCTTTTCCTACATGGATAGAATTATCTGGAATTGGCAGTTGCTTCAGGCTGTCAGGTACCATGGGAGTTTTGTCTTGTCTCTGATGAGGATTTGGTGAATTTTCCATTGGTCACTTGGTGATGTCACCATGGGCTCTGCTGTCCCCAGGGGATGCACTGGGACGCCAAGCCCCTCAGGGCTGGAATTCGGGGTTGGGCGGGCTCGGAGCGCCCGGAGCCTGGGCCCGTGAGGAGCTGCTGCTGGCGCTGGCGGAGCTCAGCCCACTGTGCCGAGCAGCCGCGGCCATGGAGACACAGGCGGGAGCTGTGGCCGAGGCCGGCAGGCGGCCCGGGCCGGCTCGCAGCTGCGAGGACGCCGGCAGCCTGTGCCCTGAGGCCGAGGCCGTGGCGAGCGGTTTGGGGGCAGGGCTTTTCCGAGCCGGCTGCAATGTGCTGCCTCCCGTGTGGGCCCGGCTGCGGCAGAGGCAGGCGGGAGCGCGGCGGAGCCGGCAGCGGCGGGCAGAGGCCGCAGGGAGCAGCAGCCCGGCCGGGCCCGCTGAGGAGCGGCACGGAGCTGCCGGGCAGCCCTCGGCCGTGTCTGTGCGCACAGGGCAGGAGCAGAGGCTGGAGCAGAGACAGGAGCCGCGGCAGGAGCCGGCCATAGCGGCAGTTCGCCGTGCCCAGGGCCGCAGCCGTAGCTCTCCCCTGCCGGCCACAGCAGCCGCTCGCCTCCGAGGCTCCGGCGCTTCCCGAAGACGAGGGGCCCGGCCCCCAGCACGCCCTGGAGCCCCGCAGCGAGAGGAGCCGCTGGCGCTGCAAAGGGCAGCGCAGAGGGCGCAGGGTGAGGAGGAGGACATGAGGCTCGCTCTGGGCCGCGCTGGGGCAGCTCTGCTCTCTCGGCCTTCACCTTGAGCCCTTTGCTTCTTTTCCATGAGCCCTGATCGCCGTCCTTGGCCAAGGGCCCCTGCAGCCCTTTCCAGGGCTGCAGGAAAAGCTGCCTCAGTCACAGAATCACGGAAACACTGGCTTAGAAGACAGACACTTTAAAAATGATCGAGTCCAACCTATGGCCTAATACCTCAACTAAAGCACGGCACCGAGTGCCACATCCAGTCATGTTTTAAAGGCTTGCAGGGATGGTGAGTCCACCGGCTCCCTGGAGAGGTCTGTCCCAGGAAGAACTAAGATAACACTGGGGCCTTCTACCCCCTGGTGCTTGGAGCTCTGGAAATTTGTCTTTCTGCTTAGGCAAAGGCCATGGAAGAGGACTGGGAAAAGTAGTCACAAATCAAGTCGCCTACAGAGCTCTAAATTGATGTGCAAGGAATACAGAAAAGATAGAAAAGAAAAAAAGGCAAAACCCAAATGGCATCAGCAAAGTCTTGGGCATGAACACATAGCTGCAAAAAGGGTCTTCTCAGCCCTATTTCTTTGTATTTCTGGGAACCAGAGGAATCCTGCTTGAGCCTCTGGGGAGATGGGTTTGGGAGGTAAAAGTTCATTTCTTTTTTCTCCTTGGGGCAGCTCCTGGTGCTAGCACCAGCTGAGCCTCTCTCCAGACTGATGCCTGTTCTGATTGTTGCAGCAAAACAACTGATGGCAGACAGAAGACACTGATGCTTGCAGAGACATGACTTTTTCCAGTGCCAGCTGGGAGTGGGAGTCAGAAGAAAAACTCCCAAAAGCACAACTCCATTGGAAGATTGCCTTCCTTTTCATTGCGTAAAGAAGCTCTAGATCCACTTGTGAATTGTCAGTTGTTTGTTAAGGACGGGAAGTTCACTTTCATGATTTTTTTTCATGTGCTTTGGAAGTGGATGAGGCTCTCGTTCATTCACAAACTCCAGACCAAAGTGCCTTTGGAAGATGGCCCACGTGGCAGTTTTTGCCCAGCCATGGTACTTGTGGATATAAGAAAGCAAGGCCAATAGTACTTGCAGCCAAAACCCAGCAAAGCTTGGCTCAGTCAAAACATCTGGAGGAGATAGAGGCCTCCAGCTGTTCTAGAAATCAGCAGAGTTCCAGACGAATGGTTGTGTAAGCACTAAGTGAAGTCTCTTTGCCTGGATCAGGGCCTTGCTCAGCTGAAGAAGCAGAAAGATCAGCAAGGAGCTCCCAAAGGCCCATCGCATCCTTTTGATTTTGCTCATCTTGTGTAAGTTTGCAACTAAACATGTGTTTACAGTTGAGCTAATGAGAGAAACACATAAGTAAATAGAGGCTTTATAGTGGGGCCATGACATTCCACAAGAGGAAGCACTGGTGTGCATTTCATTGGACCTCTCTAAATCCTGTAAAAGTATTGTAGCCCTGATTTAAAATAGGCCGATATGAACCAAAAATGGCTTATGGGGGTTTTTTTTAAGAGTGAGAAAAACTACCCAAAAGGTGTTGTTTTGTGACATTTTAGAATATACTACCTGAAAATTACCAACTGCAATAAATCAAGAGTTTAAAACGACATGTTTAGGTATATGAATAATTAAAACCACAAAAATGTGCAGATATGAATGCATGTTTTCATAAAAAACATGAAATTATAGACAAAAAAACACATGCCCTGAACTACAATGCAAAGGCAGGTAGAACTGTACTTGAACGATCTCTTTTTAGATTGCTGGAGTTTCTTTTTCCTTGTGAAGAGGAGCTAGGGTATAGCTGAAGAAAAGTGGCACAAGCAGGACGGGGCAGCATGCCGTGCTCCGTGCAGAGGCTGCCAGGGGCTGCCCGAAGAGCGCCCTGCTGCAGCCAGAGCCCTCCTGGCCTGGGGCCCGGGAGCAAAGGGCCAGGGCAGCCACCTCCTCCTTGTCCTGGCCCTGCCACCGCTCCCTGCTGCTGCTGCTGCTGCTGCTGCTGCTGAGGGAAAGAGACTCTCCTAAGGCCCCATGAACAAATGCACTTACACAGCCCTGGGGATGCCAGTGAAGGAAACCATGTGTCACGTAATGCATGTGTGACCAGAGTCACCAAACACCACCTAAACATGGAATTGTTGCACCTCTCTAGGACAGGCAGAAATTTAAAGAAATAACTGGGGACTCCAGGGCAGAAGAGGCCGGAGGAGGAAAACAACTCTGAGGGAAAAAAACCACCATGTCTGAAGGGGAAAACATCTCCAACTTCTCAGAAGTGGTCGAGGGAACATATCTCTAATCCTCTCCTGAAAGGGATGCTTTAGGTGAGCTTTGCACCTCCAGCTGCCTTGGACCAGAGCCAGGAAGATGCAATTATGTAAATATTAGATAGATAGATAGATAGATAGATAGATAGATAGATAGATAGATAGATAGACAGATCTCATTACTGAAATCTCTCTTTACTGTCCTCTGTGTTGCTACACACATCAGAACTTGGTAGCCAGTGCCCCACTCAACTACAATCCTGAGATTGCTCTCCTGTTGCTTCAGTAAACCACACTCTTGGGGAATCTGGAGCATGTAGGTCCTTATGGAATGCAGTCAGACCCAGAGCGTTGCTGGGAACTGCACTCTTTGTGCATCTGTGCTCGGGCAAGTTCTTCGCTTGGACTCGACCACACTAATGGTGCTGAAGTGGCTGGAATCAGAAATGCTGCCCAGCCCCTTCCAGCTCCTGTGATATCTGAGCACCAGCTGGAATGCAAGGGCATTGATCTCCTGCTCAGTTCCCAAACACAACACACTTTGATTCCCTGGGCTGCAAAAAGGCACGAGCACTACTAAGCTCAAAGTGATCTCTAAGGCCATACTGGCTGGCCTGGAACCACCACAGTTCCTTCTGCACCAAGGTCCCTGCACAGAATGATGTGTTCTCATGCAAAAATACTGTATTCTCCAGAAGTGAAACCTTGGAAATTGAAATTCTAGCAGACCCAGTCCCAGTGCTATAAAAGGGCAGAAAATAATGATGAAAAGAGCCTTAGTTGGGAGAAAAATAAAATTAATAAGCCTCTTCCTCCAACCAAACAAAAAAATCTCAAGGAAAAAAAGGGAGTGAAGTTGCTTCCAAAAGTGGCTCAAATATTTGGATGCACTGAGGAGATGTTGAAGGTCCCTCACAAGGCTCCCCTTGTCCAGGCTAAAGCTCCCTCAGCACCTCCTCCCTGGCCTTGTGCTGCACCCCTTGCCCAGCTCCCCTGTCCTTCTGTGCACACGCTGCAGCCCCTCCATGACTTTCTGCTTCCCAGGGCCCACAGCTGCACACAGCACTCCAGCTGTGGCTGCAGCGCTGCCCAGCACAGGCCACGCTCACTGCCCTGCTCCTGCTGCCCCACTGCTGCTGGCACAGCCACCGTGCCCTTGGCCTTCTTGGCCCCCTGGCCCCACGCTGCCTCATCTTCAGCTGCTCACGGCCGCCAGCCCTGCGTCCTTTGGGCCCACGCAGCTCCCCAGCCACAAAGGTGCCCATTGCACTTCAGATCCAGCAGGCAGCATTGCAAGATGGCCTTCCTGTCCTGAGCAACACAAGACAGCAGTCAAGGACTTGCAGCTTCACCTCCACTCTGTGCTCCAATGCACTTGCCAAAGCTGCAGACTTCAGCACAAAATGGATCAGCAGAAACTTGCCCCTTGTGCTGTTTGCAGCTTCTCAAAAGCTAAAAGGCAGTTGGGTCAACAGTGACTCTACTAGTGAAGAACAACTTAAGAAAACTGCAGAACACTTCCACAAGCCAAAGACGCCTTTCCAAAAAGGGAAAAGAAACCAACAAAGCTTTTTGACCCTCCAGCACTACCATGTCTGCCCTTGGCCGTAACACCACAGAAGCCCAGAGATGGAGCTTCCTTGAGCCAACCAGACAGAAGCTGAGCTGGAGCCCCCAGCTCTGCACTGCCCCAACAGGACAGGTCAAAGGCCAATTTCTAGCTGTCACTGCCTGCAGGAAATGGCTACGTCCTGCCGGACTCCAGCACTCAGCATCCTTGGCCAGACACAGCAAGTGCTGGCTGCTCAGAAACTTGCACCTCTGCCTTGCACTAAAGTCAGCATCCCCCACAACAGGCACTTACTCTCTTGGAATGATGAGCAGGCCGTGGTGCAACCATGGCTGGAAAAGGGCGGTGGTCATCTTTCTCGTTTTCCTCCTCTCTGGCTTCTTCTGCAATAGTAGAGAGTGTCGAAGGAAGGAGACCAGGACATCAATTGATGGATCCATTGTGACACTGTGGGGCCAAAGGATCCAAGAGACTTTGTGACATCAAGGGGTCCCATGGAACCAAATGGACATTGTGAAACTGAGAGGCCTCATGGAATCATGGAGACCATTCTGACACTCCAGGCCCTCATGGATCTGCAGTGGCACCAATTTGTCTGGGAGTGTTGATCTGCTGGAGGGTAGGAGGGCTCTGCACAGGGCCCTGGACAGGCTGGATCTAGGGAACAAATCCAACAAGGTGAGGTTTAACAACTCCAAGTGCTGGGTCCTGCACTTTGGCCAAACCAACCCCTGCAGCATTACAGGCTGGGGACAGAGTGGCTGGACAGCAGCCAGGCAGAAAGGGACCTGCAGGGATTGATGGACAGCAGGCTGGACATGAGGCAGCAGTGTGCCCAGGTGGCCAAGAAGGCCAAAGGCTCCTGGCCTGCATCAGGAATGGTGTGGCCAGCAGGAGCAGGGCAGTGATTCTTCCCCTGTGCTTAGAACTGGTTGGGCAGCACCTGGAGTGCTGTGTCCAGTTCTGGGCCCCCCAATTTAGGAAGGACATGGAGGGGCTGGAGTGTATCCAGAAAGCGCAACAAGGCTGGGGAGGGGTCTGGAAAACAAGTCATTTGAGAAGTGGCTGAGGGAGCTGGGGTTGTTTATCCCGGAGAAGAGGAGTCTCAGAGGAGACAAGGCAGTGTCAGGGCACAGGGTGGACTTGATGATCTCCATGGCCTGTTCCACCCTTGCTGATTCTGGGATTCTCTGAAACCACCCTTGAAGCAGTTGCAGGATGAGCCTTGGGCCTCCTCTTCAGCAGCTCCAGCAGCCAAGGTCCCTCAGCTTCTCCTGCCAGCCCCAAAGCCCATCCTGTCAGTCCTGCAGAGCCTCTGCAGCCCCTCCTCACTGCCCAGAACAGGGAGCCTCAGAGCCAGACACAGCAGCCCAGATGTGCCCCCCTGGCCTTGGGTGCCTCTGGCAAGGGAGCAGCACCAGACACTGCAGGAGCCTGCAGACAATTCCTGCAGCACTTGCAGGATGATCCTGCTGCCCAAGGGACGTTCCCATGGTGCCAAGTCAGGAACTGCAATGGGGAGTGGGGCCAGAGAGGAAAGGGCAAACAGTGATGGGCTGTCTGCAGGGGAGGGGAAAGGGCTGGGCAAGGGAAAGCAATTGGTAGCAGGAAGACTAAATAGTGCAAAGGTGAAGCAAATGAAATGCTCATGGCAGTTTGGGGGTGGCTGGTAGGCCGCCGTGACTCAGAGCAACAGCATCTGCAGTGGGACAGGAAACTCCCAGCTGATGGGAAAAAACTTTCTGGCTGACTGCAGAGGCCAGGACAAAGCTGAGTGCTTTCCCTGCTGTCCCCCAGCCCTTGCTGGCCCCAGGGGCTGATGGCATTTGTGCTCCCTCAGGTTCATGTCCCCACAGCAACAGCATGGGGGTGCTCCCCCTGCTCTGTGCAATGCAAACAGGGGCTGCTGAGCCACTGCTGCGATGTCTGTGCCTGCAAGGATGGGGCACCTGTATGAGCTGGGGGAGAGGCCAGGGCTGCAGAGGGGGGGGATGTTGTTGGCAACTCCATGAGGACGCTCTGGGACGCTGCCCTGAGCTGTGCAGTGCACTGGGGATGGATCAGCTCCTGCTCCAATGCTCCTTCTCACCTGCCCTGCTCTGCTGCTCCTTCCTACCTGCCCCAGGGCCCTTGCAGAGCCCCAGCCATGCTGTTTGACTCCAGCCTGCCCACGGCCAGCCTGGGGCTGCTCACAGGGGTTTTCTGTGCTGAGCATTGGCCTGGGTGAGTTCTTGAGAGAGCCTGGGCAAGGGGCCTGGAGCCCCCAGGGCCTGGGCTGAGGCATCAGCGCTGCCCCAGCAGTGCCCATGGCCTGTCCCTGCTGCAGCCCCGGCACTGCCACCCCCAGGGCTGTGCCCGGCCCCGAGAGCACTCAGGCCCTGCAGCAACACCAGGGCCACCAGGGCAGTGGGGCAGGGCCATGGCAGCAGCACTGGCAACACCAAGTGCTGCTGCTGCTGGGCACAGCTGCTGGGCCAGCACTGATCTGCCTCCAGCTCTGCACACAGACATTGCTGCTGCAGCTCCAGAGAAGGCAACAAAAGGCATCTCTGCAGAAAACTCTGCTGGGAGCTCCTTTAGTTCCCTAAAAGCCACCAAGAGCACACCCTGTCATTGACACAGTCTTTAGTCACAGGGAGGGTGGAAATAAACAAAATGAGAAATGGCACAAACAATGATGTTTATTTATGGACAATACTTAAAAAGTAAAACAAAGAAAAAACAACCTCAAAATGAAACCAAGAAGTACTATAAAAGATAACTTGTATTACAAATGGCTGGCAGAAATTGGCCAGCAGTTTAATGTTCCTGAAACCATCCAGTCATGAGTCTCCACACTGCAGCCTTGAGCTCCTGGTTCCTCAGGCTGTAGATGAGGGGGTTCAGGGCTGGAGGCACCACCGAGTACAGAACTGACAGGGCCAGATCCAGGGATGGGGAGGAGATGGAGGGAGGCTTCAGGTGAGCAAATGTTGCAGTGCTGAGGAATAGGGAGAGCACAGCCAGGTGAGGGAGGCAGGTGGAAAAGGCTTTGTGCCGTCCCTGCTCAGAGGGGATCCTCAGCAAAGCCATGACGATCTGCACATAGGAGAAAACAATGAACACAAAAAAAACAAATGATAAAGAGATGGAAAATACAAGGAGCCCAAATTCCCTGAGATAAGACTTGGAGCAGGAGAGCTTGAGGATCTGTGGGATTTCACAGAAGAACTGGCCCAGGGCATTGCCATGGCACAGGGGCAGGGAAAATGTATTGGCTGTGTGCAGCAGTGAATAGAGCAAGGCACTGGCCCAGGCAGCTGCTGCCATGTGGGCACAAGCTCTGCTGCCCAGGAGGGTCCCGTAGTGCAGGGGTTTGCAGATGGACACGTAGCGGTCATAGCACATGATGGTGAGAAAAGAAAACTCTGCTGCAATGAAAAATACAGTCAGAAAGACCTGTGCAACACATCCTGTGTAGATGTTCCTGGTGTCCCAGAGGGAATTGTGCATGGCTTTGGGGACAGTGGTGCAGATGGAGCCCAGGTCTCTGAGGGCCAGGTTGAGCAGGAAGAAGAACATGGGCGTGTGCAGGTGGTGGCCGCAGGCTACGGCGCTGATGATGAGGCCGTTGGCCAGGAGGGCAGCCAGGGAGATGCCCAGCAAGAGGCAGAAGTGCAGGAGCTGCAGCTGTCGCGTGTCTGCCAGTGCCAGCAGGAGGAAGTGCCTGATGGAGCTGCTGTTGGACATTTGCTGGGGCTGCACATGGGGATCTATTCATGGAGAAAGGACAGTGACAAGTCAGGAGCGGCTGCTGTGGGCCAAACCTGAGCCATTTACTGCAGATTGTCCTGCTGGGACTCACACAGTCTTGTTGCTTCTCTGGGAAAACCTTCACCCAGGTCCCTGCCTGAGTTCCAGTTGTGCTGGCTGAGTGTGCCAGGAGCAGCCAGGCCTGTGTGTGGGGGCTCTCTTGTAGCCATCCCTGCCCTGCTGCTCTGACTTTGTGGCCATGGGGCAGGGGTTCAAGGCTGGATTTTCAGGATTTGTCAAGGGAATCACTCTAAATGCAGAAACGCTTGGTAGCATCTGCACTCCTAGTTCTATAAGACATGGATTGCAGGAGTTGATTTTAGGAATTGCTTTCCTACTCACACATCATTCCTGGCTCTCTAAGGTCAGAAATCCCCAGCATTCCTGCTGCACTCAGAGTTTGCCACTGCGAGATGAGAGGCAAAGGATTCCCTGTGGCTGAGGGAAGGTGAGGGTCTGGATGGGCTTGTTCCCAGCTGCCCTGGCTTTGCACCTTTGGCTGCAATGAGAGCACAATCACACTCCTGGTCACCCTGGGATAAACCAGACCCTGCCCAGAGCAGAGGGATCCCTGAATGTCTCACCCTCTCTAAAGGTCTCTGGGCAAGGTCCTGTAACCCCTTGTGCCAAAGACACTCACGGCTCCCTGGGCAAACCCAACAGCATTTCCTCAGCTCTGGCAGCTCTGCCCTTCCATGTGGGACATTCAGGGAACTCCCAGAGGCTCTGGCACAGATTTGCACCCAGGAGGGCAGCTCAGACCTTGGAAGGGCACAGCAAGGAGATCCCTGGCTGTGCCCATGATGGGATCTCAGGGAGGGGGCTCAGCTCATTCCCCTTTCCCATGGACTGCTTTGCCCACAGCCCCACAGGTGCCAGGGAAGCTTGGGCACCCCATTCCCATGGACAGCCCTGCCTGGCAGGAATGCCAAGGGCAGAGCCTGACTCAGCTGCTGCAAATGCCAGAGCCTCCCTGAGAGCAGCAGATAACAGTGACAATATCAGGGCAGGGAGAACCAAGAGAAGATGTTGTGATGCTGTGCCTGAGAGGGCAGGGCAGAGACAGCCGGGCACTCAGGACAGTGTTCCCGTGCCCAGCTGTGCCTGGCTCCTCCCACACACCAACAGTGCCCTCATCCTGCCCCAGCACTGCTCTCTTCAGCCCCTTTCTATCCCTGAACATCTCCCTGGGCCTGGACATTCCCTCCTGAGAGGAGCCTTGTCCCTGCCAGCGCTCACAGAGCCCATCCCAGCCTGTGTGCCCTGGCCGGGGCCCTACAGAAACCTGCCTGTGTGCCGGGCCCTGGCTGGGGCAGGCTCTGTGTGCAGCTGGGCAAGGGCAGCTCAGGAGAGCCCTGCTGGGCCCTGAAGAGGTGATGCTGCTGCTGCCCAGGGCTGAGGAGTGGCTGAGGGCCCTTTGGGAGGCTCCCAGCAGAGAGACTGACCACCCAGAGTTGCAGTTCTGGAGTCCCTGTAAATGTTCAAACATTCCTTTGATGATCCTGTGTGTCCCTTTCAACTCAGAATGTTCTGTGATTCTGGGATTACAATTCCTGTTCTGCTTCTCTCATCCCTCTGCTGTCTGTAACCCAAAGAGGAAAAAAAAACCCAAAAAACCCTTGCAACAGTGTTAGAACAGTAAAGTAAAAACCAGACATGTATTGGAAGCTTCCAGGTGTCCCAGTGGGGATGGGGCACACCCGGGCCCTGATTTCAACAATTTATTAAAAGGTTGATTAATTAGGATATTTAACAGGAACATCCAAAAGGAGATTCAGTTTCCCTAGTTACACACCCCTGAGTCAACCCATTGGAGTAGGTCCAAAGGCTTCTTTGCCTTCACTTTTTGTAATGACTGCTCATATTCTGCTCATTCTCAAAACCCAAAATGTTCCTATATGTCCAGTTCCTAGAAGGCTATATATATTTCAGGACTATATAAAAGAATAGGACTATACAGCATTTTAGGAATATATTTAGACAGTCAGATTGTTAAGAGAAAGGTAAGGAAATATACTAGATTTAATTCAGGATTAAAGCTATATAAAAATATAATAGTGGTTTAATAGAGTTAAGAGTTTAATAGAGTTAAGTAAGGATTATAGTATTGTTACTATATGATAGTAATTTAGAGCACTATGAATATATAAAATGTAAAAAGTACAAAAATCTTTTTGTCATCACCCCAACGTTCCCATCCTTCTCCAAGAAGGAAATTGAAAACACTCTCAGGGAAGATCCTGACCTTTTCAGACTTACCTTCTTTGGGAAGTGTCCTCCGAAGGTGTGCCCAGGCTGGTCTGGAGCTGGGAGCAGCCCTGCCCCACCCAGCCCCTCTCAGCAGCAGCCCCTGCCCTGCTCAGGGTGGCTCCTTCCCCCACAGCTTCTCCCCAGCGCTGGGAGCAGCTCCCCGAGCCGGCTGAGAGCTGTCCCTGGCAGGCAGCAGAGTCCCAGCCCCAGCACAGCGCCCTGGGCTGCAGGACCCTGCTCTGCACGACAGCCCTGGGCACCCCTGGCTGCAGCCCGGGCTGCTCAGCCCTGCAGCAGAGCCTGGCAACAGGAGCTGCCTTGGGCTGTGCCTGGGCTGCGGCAGCAGGGAAAGCCAGCCCTGCCCTAGGGCCACAGCCCTGCCCTGGAGCAGCTCTGAGAGTCCTCCTGAAGGGTCCTCAAAGCTGTGGGATGTGCCAGCTCCAGGAGATCCCTGCAGGAACGGCAGCTTCTCTTCCCACAGCCAGGGAATGACTGTTTCAAACCTGGGATGCTTCCTGCTCTAGTGAGCCCTGAGTGAGCTCTGCTCTGTGCTGCCAGCCCAGGCTGAGTTTAACCCCTCTGTGCCTCTGTGCTGTGCCCAGGGTGGCTGCAGGCAGTGCCCCAGCCCTGCTGGGCTGTGCACAGGAGCTGCTCCTGGCCAGAGCTGTCTCTCTGCAGCGCTGCCCTTGCCAGGAGCTGCCTCTGGGCCAGGAGCCTCTGTGCAGGTTTTTCAAAGGACTTTGATTTGGCTTTTAACTTGGAGTCTCTGGGAGCTTTGTGCAATCATGGCCTCCAACTATCTGCTGTAATTAGTCCCTGGAGAGGCTTTGTCAGTAACAACACTCAGTGGGGCTCATTAATACTTCAGGGTACTTCAGTTTTTTAAGGTATTTGGTGTTTCCCTTTTGATACAGGCTCTGTGAGAGCTTTGTACAATCATGGCCCCAATTATCTGCTTTAACGAGTCCCTTGAGAGCTTTGTACTGACACTCAGTAGTGCTCATTAATACTTTGAGATACTCAAGGTATTTAAGGTACTTTGGATTTTCCTTTCTGCACTGAGTCTCTGAGAGGATTTCATGCCATCCTGGCTTCCAGTTCTCTCCTCCAAGGAGTCCATGAGGAGCCTGTGTTGGGGATGGACCTCAGAGGGACACATTCATGCCTCAAGAAACTTTGGGGTTTTTGTCCGTCTTTGACTCCTGGAAAGGTTTGTGCAATCTCCTCTCAGGCCCTGAGGTTTCAGGGCTCAGGTCCAAATGCACCATGGGGCTCATTATGATCAAGTACATCCTGACAAACCATGGTTTTGCTTTGATTTCCCTCTACTGTAGTGCAGTTCACTAGGAAGTTCTTTTTCTATTGTTACAGAGAAATATTTCAAATAGCTTCCAATAAATCCATATTCCTGTTTTAAGGGTGTATGGTTCTCTTTAGAGAAGAAATGATAGCAGCATTCTGTGACTGATAGATGCAGGGGCTTTCCTAAGGAGGTCTGGCCTGGTCAGAGAAGCTGTGTCTTGAGATCTGACCCAGTGTGGAGAGCCTTGCTCCACATTTCCAAACCCCATCCTGTCTCTCCTCACTCACCTGGGGTCAGCTTTGCTTGGAGAACTGGCTGCACTCAGCCAAAGTGGGGTTTTTCTTCTTTTATTTTAGTAATCTAAAACTCCTAAGCTCCCTGTTGAAAACAGACACCCTCCTCAAGTGTGTGCCAAGCCCAAGCTGCCACCAAGATCACTCCAGACCTGCCCTGGGCCAGCTGTGAGGATGTGTGGAGGCCCAGGGGCCCACCATCAGAGTCTCAATCCCCCAGACATGGAGGACTGGTTCCAGATAAGAGGAATAGGCTTTCAGGTTAGGGTGAGACGCTTTCTTCTCCCACTGATCTTTGCAGGCACATGATTTATGGCATGTTATGTTACCCCACTGGCCCATTGGCCTAATTATCCTAGTTCAACTCCTATTGCCCACATTTGTTTAGCCCTAGAATGTTCTTCTCTCTCTGACCCTCCATTGGCCCTTGTTTGCTGCATTCCTCCACCTTTGTTTCCTTATTGGCTGACCTGACTTCTGACCCTTCCTCTGCACCATTTTCCCCCATATCCATTGGACCCTGACCCTCAGCTCCACCCTCACTACCCCATATAAGGCTCTGTTCCCTCAGCCTACACCCTGTCTTCATCCCTGGAGCCTGATCAGCTGTGTACCCTGTTCCTGTACCAATAAACCCAGTTTGCGGGAGATCAGATGAAAACCCATCCTGCCTGTTCTGTCAGCTTTCTAAGGTAGCAGTGAGCATTGGGTTCATGAGTGCTGGATGCTACAAGGGCCTCAGTAGAGCCATGATGCTACACATGGCGCCCAAACAGGGACCTGATTTGTTAAGGTCCCCGGTAGCGTCTCCAGCAGTGATCCTGCCAGCCAAATGTCACTGGAAGCAGTACCCCTTCAGGTCAACCACAACACTGAAATGAGACTCAATTTTTATTGAATCTCACTGAAGAAGTTGACAATCCCCTCAACATCTGTGTGACCGGCTTTGCTGATAGCCCCACAAGCCCCACTTTGGCTGAAGATCGTGCCTGTGAGACTGAGACTGAGTGACTGAGTGGCAGAGAGCTCCCAGGGGTTTGGTCTTTTGATTTTACATTCCTGTGGATGGGCATTTCCTCTTTCATTGGATGCAGCTGTGGGAAATAATCAGTTCCAAGCTGCAAAGGATGTTTTGGAGAGTTTTGGAGAGTTTTAAATTTAGAGGGAAGTTCATTATCTGAGGTGAGTTTAAAAGGTATTGTTCATGGTTATTTGAGGAGTTTCCTGATATCTCTGTTGATTCTATCTATCAGTTACCGTTTTGGGATGCTGTTGGGAAAAAGCTTTATATTTTACAAACACAAGGGGTTTTAAAAGTTGGGAAATTTTATCTGTTGTTTCATTCAATTTATAGGATCATTTAATGAGTTCATGGTTCAAACCCTTTGTCTTGGTTTATTCAACCCGCCCCCCACATTCCCTGAGAACAGGATGGGAGATGGAGCCCGCCCTTTGGCACAGACAAGCCATCTGCCATCTGCCATCTTCCCTCCTTTTCTGTCCTCTTCTCAGGGTGGTAGTGGCCGTGCTGCCCTGAGATACTCCCTTGACCACATTCCTTCACCCCTGATCCTAATCCCTCTTCCTATAAATCACAAGATGGCAATACTCCTGTTAGGGAGATGTCCATTTCAGATTCCCTCCTGCCTTCATCCCCCTTTCCTGCCTTTTCTCTGGGTACCTCCCATGTAATGGGCCCCACCTTGACGTCAAATTCCGCCCCCAGAACTGGACATGGGGCCAACTGGAAGGAAGGCATTTTTGCTGCCAAAGGCCTTCAACACTGGGTGTTGCCAGTCGGCCAAAAGCCCTGCGCCCCTCCCAGCAGACCTGCTTCCTCCACAGAGGAAGAGAGTGATAGCTTATCCGAGAGTGAGAATGAGCCCAAGGATTCTTGGCAGAGGATGCAGAGAAAAGCCACAAAGGAGGGGGACTGGGAGGTGGTATCCAAGATTCAGGTGGCATCTGTGCAGTATAAAGAGGAGCCAAAACCTCAATGGGAATCTATTCCCATAGGGAAATGAAGGATTTAGTAAAGGTTGCAAAGGATTATGGGAGGGATTCTCCCTATTTTAACCATTTGCTGGATGTGCCTTTTACTGCCCACATGATGGTACCATAAAATTTAAAGCAGTGTATGAAAATTATATTGTCACCTGACAAATTTATTTTGTGGAAAGGAGTTTGGATAAATAAAGTTAATGAGTTGCCAGAAGGTTATGTTGAGGAAGAAGGGTGACAACACCTCACAATGGACCGCATTACCAGGGAAGGAGACTATACTAGACTGCAATATCAGGCTGAAGTCCTCCCCTGGTCAATACTGTAAGATCTCAAAGATGCTGCATGGTCCAC
Source organism: Zonotrichia albicollis (assembly GCF_047830755.1). Classification (NCBI taxonomy): domain Eukaryota; kingdom Metazoa; phylum Chordata; class Aves; order Passeriformes; family Passerellidae; genus Zonotrichia; species Zonotrichia albicollis. The sequence continues at coordinate 15,136,520 of NC_133827.1, forward strand.
CCTCCTCCAAACACCTGATATTTCTACACCCCACACTGACTTCACTGACATTCGCCAATGCCTGGACAAGAGCTATATCAAGTTTGTCGATCACCTTATGAAAGTGCTGGAAAAACAGGTCGACAATCAAAAGGTCCGGGATTATCTTATTAGTAAATTAGCTTTCTGTAATGCCAGTATTGACTGCAGAAAGGTTCTGCACAGCCTCACCCTTGACCCTGAGTTGACCATCGCTCAGATGGTTGATGTTTGCACCCACCAAGCAGTCTCAGACCGTGCCTCCAGCCTAGCCAAGGCCACCAGCCAGGGTGCAATGGAAGCGCTGGTTGCAGCAAATGTGCTTCTCCACAATATAGAATGTAATAAAGGCAGTGGAAACTGTAATAACTGCGGGAAAACTGGACATGTAGCAAAAGACTGTAAATACAAGAATAACAACCGTTCTGGTTTTTCACCCAGGCCTCAGTCCCACAGTCATTGCCCAAACTGTTCCTGAAGCCAACAGCACTACCAGCCCTCGGGAAACTCCCAGCAGAGCACAAAAGGACACCAAATATGAAGTTATTTCGTCCCACTCTTCCATCAGTGATAGAGGTCCTAGGTTACAATATAAAGATATATTCTATTCCCATCCTCAAGAGCTGTTGAAAGCAGGAGGGACATTGTTTTATTCCTTATCTCCTGTTAATAGGCCCATCAATGCCTTTCCCCATGACTAAGAGATAACTCCCTCCAGGAGCCATTTCTGTTTAATGGACCCACCTTATGACTCATAGAATGCTATCAGCCCATTGTGAGATGCTCTGCCCAGGGGGAAGGAGCAAAGCATCCCCACCTGTATATTATCTGGGGTTTGGGACAAAACAAGCTGCCTTTCCACTGGATTTCCCAGAGCAACAGCTGCCTTTTCCACTGGATTTTCAGAGGAAGACTACACCCTTCTACAGGATCACTGCTCCAACAGAACCACATCTGCCACTCCAAGAGGACTGCAGCCACCATTCCAACTGGAGTGCTACCAACACCCTGACAACAGAGTGACAGGTTATATTCTGACTTTATCAATGTTTTTTCTTTTGCATTATTGAGTGCATTTTGGTTATTTTTCCTAATAGATTGCACTTATGACTTGGAGTCTCTCTTTGGTTTTGCTTTCAAACCAGAACAAATGAAAACCTTGAGTGGGTTCCCTGAAAAACAAACCCACCTCAGAAACCACCTGCTCAGTTCAGGCTGCCTGGAGTGCTGTCACCTTTCTACAAGGGACAGTGTGAGCAGAAATGATCTCTGGAAGCAGAATTCTCTGAGTCTTGCAGCTGAATTCTCTGTCCTTGTCCTTTCCCTGGATCTCTGTTGCAGATGGAAGCTGCTGGTGCCATCCTCACCTTTAACCTCTCTCTTGAATGCAAACAGATGTTCCCACATTTGTTAAGCAGGATTTGCTCAATGTTCCTACAAAACTTTTGTTGTTTCTCATGGAATGAAGGGGCCATTTTGGCACTGAGGGGGTGACATAGAAGCAAGGAGTAAATTGTGACCCAGGGGTCCCATGGAACCAAGTGGCCATGGTGACACAGCAGTGCCACGTGGATAAGGTGGTCCATTGGGACACTGTGGATCCAAGGAGACCATGGAGACACCTCCAGAACCTCATGGAACCAAGGAGTGCATGGTGACCCAGGGGGCTGCATGGAGCCAATGGTGCATGGTGACATTGCCCATCCAAGGAGTTCATTGTGACACTTCAGAAACTCAGGGAGCGAGGGAGGCCATTGTGACACTGACGAACTTCATGGCACCAAATATTCATGGTGACACAGCAGGTCATCATGGGAACCAAGGAACCGCTGTTGGCAGTAGGGAAACTCATGGAACCAGGGGCCCTTGTGGCACTGCAGAACCAACAGAGCTGCTGGACCTTGTCCCCTGGCCCTGCACAGCTCCTTGGGAGGCACAGCAGGAGCAGCGCCCTGGGAGCCTCGGGAATGCCCCTCTGGGATCCACGGCACACCCTGCCAGTTCCCAGCAAGGAAATGATGTTCCTGCCCTGGGAGGCAAAGCTTTTAAGAAGGAGCCAAAAGCCAAGTGGAGCAAGATCCTACAGTGATATTTCACTGCCAGCCTTCATAACTTCAGCCACGTATGTTGTAGCTCCTGGATGGGGAATTAAATCAAGGCAGGGTCTTTGGTAGCAGCTGCCCTGGTAATGGGAAACACTGAGAGAGAAACAGCGCAGGGAAAGAGAGGCAGGAGAGAAAGGAGGACACAAACACAATTAGCTGTGAAGGTGGCACTCTGAAAAACAAACTGGAACTGACAGAAAATGAATGGGACAGAAATCAATATTCTGAAAGTTTTATTTACTATCAAAATACATCCCACCCACCCAGCCCCAGACAATCCCCAATCCCCAAGCCTCAAATTTGGATCCCACTTCTCCCAATCTCTTTCCAATCCCATGTCACCTTGGAGGCTGTGGAACTGAGTAAATTTGGCATTGGACTGAGTTTTTTTATAAAGTGGGAACAAGCCAATTTGAGGTGGGATTGAGCCCGTTTGAGGTAAGATTGAGTTGTTTTCAGTGGGATTGAGCCCTTTGGAGGTGACAGATCAATCCATTATGACTTTTGGAGTACAAAGAGATGGAGAACACTTCCTGAAATCCTCCAAGAACACACTAATCCCCCAGAATATGTATTTAAACCATAAATTCCATCTGAAATACATGTTATAAGGTGGGACTTGAAACATCTTTAATAAATACTTTCCTTTAATCCTATTTCAGGTGTTTTTAAGCAATAAAGACAAATCAGAAGAAAATTAGGGCCAAACGAAAAGGATAACCAGCCAGGTGTCCTCCCCACATGGATCACAGGGAATGTGGGTCACCAGGGATCTGACCAACATGGATCCTTCTGTGGGGCATGGAGTTGGAGCAGTGCATAAAGCTCTTCCTGCAGTTGGAGCATTTGTGGGGCTTCCCTTTCTGGTGCCTCCATTGGTGTTTGGTCAAGTGAGACCTCTGGGTGAAGCTCTTCCCACACTGGGGACACTCGTAGGGCCTCTCCCCAGTGTGGATGCACTGGTGGGTGACGAGGGTGGAGTTGTGCCTGAAGCCCTTCCCTCAATTGGGCCAGTGGAAGGGCCTCTCATCCGTGTGAATCCGCTCATGCTGGAGGAGATTGGAGCTGCTCTGAAACCTGTTCCCACACTGGGGACACTCATAGGGCCTCTCCCCAGTGTGGATGCGTTGGTGCCCGATAAGGGCAGATCTGCAGCTGAAGCCCTTCCCACATTCCCCACACTCGTAGGCCCATTCCCTGGTGTGGATCATCTAGTGGCTGATCAGGGTGCTGCTCTGCCTGAAGCTCTTCCCACGCTCCAAGCACTTGTGGGGCTCCCCATCATGAAGCTGCTCATGGACCACCAGCTCTGCGGTCTGCCTTAAGCTCTGTCCACCTTCCTGGCTCTGGGTGGGTCTTTCCTCCTCAGAGCTCCCTGGGCTGGGTTTGCAGCCTCTCTTCCTGTGGGAGCTCTGGGGATTTTCCTCCCCATTAGAATTCTGCACAGTGGAGTCACTCAAAAGAGCCTCTTCCACGAGGTTCTTCCATGGAGGTTTTTCCTCCCTGGTCTCCATCCTCAGCTCCTTGTCTGCGGGAGGAAGGACAAGAAGGGGATGGGATTTGCCTCCGTGCCACAAGGAAAGGGAAGGAGTTTCCCTCAGAGCATCCCTGGCAGAATGGGGTTGACAGCAGGGCAGTCCTGCAGCCAGGGGCCATGCTGGGCTGGGAGATGGAGCAGGAGAGAGGGGGAAAAAGGCACTGACTTCCTTCTCACATGCCTGGGTATCCCAGGGCTCCTTCCTTTTCCTCACAGCCTCCTCTTGCATCTGATCAAGGTTTGGGAATGGAAAAACCTGTTTTGGGAGAAAAACAAGGGATGAGCTCACTGAGTTTTATACTGGTTTGAAGGCAAACCTGGGGAAGGGTCTAAACCAGAATTACACTTTAAGAGGAAAATGAAGGTCAAGGCAATGATACAGAAACCCTGCCTTAAACTGACAGAGTCAAGATATAACCTGACACCCTGTAGGTCAGGGTGGTGACTGCAATCCCAATAAATGGTGGCTGCAGTCCTGTTGGAGTGATGAAGGTGATTCTGTCAGAGCAGTGATGCTGTAGAAGGGTCTGGTCTTCCTCTAAAGGTCCAGTGGTGGCCATGGAGCTCTTGTCCTCTGGCAATCCAGTAGGCAAGCTGCTCCTGGTTGTAGCAAGGCTCAGCTTATATCCAGGTAGGAATGCTTGGATCCTCCCCCTGGGCGGAGCATCCCACAATGGGATGATGGAATTTTATCAGTCCTGCAGTGACACTCAATGGCCCATTAGCAGAAGATATCTCCCCTGGAGGGCGTTATCAGGGCTGAGTCATGGAAGAGATAAAGAACACTGTCTTGCCTGTTTATAGCAGTTGATGAAGATGGGGATTGAAAACATGCATTTGGTTGCATCTTGCATTGCAGCCTGAAACAGTGGGGTAATCCCTGCTCAGGGGGTGAACACCACCCCCCTTACCCAAACTGGCTCAGGTGTAAAAGCCCCACCCTGGGAAGGGCACACACACAGGGGACAATGTCACACTTGCCCTGCTCCAGGTGAGGTCTCTGTCCCTGTCACTCCCTTGCTCTCCCCCTTTTCTCTTTCCCTCTCTCTTTCTACTTCACATTTACAGTTCAATAAAATCCACTTTGGATTTGGTCTCGTTAGCACCTTTGTTGCCCGATTGATAAAGGACACAAAACTCGGATAAGTTTTGTGCGGCGCTTTATTGAAGGGCCAGGGGGCCTGCGGACTAACGTCCCAAAATCAGAACCCCGAAATTCACACATGGGTGTTTTCCTTTTATATACATCCAATTCATAACAAAGTCTCCAAGAAACAGTGGCCCTTTGCCAAACTACAGACCCTTGTAATACATTCCCTAGTTCACGAGCAAAATCATAAATCTTCTACCTGTCCTATTGTATGCTGCTCCCAAACCGGTTAGTCTTGTTACTCTCTTACCCTGGCTTAAAAGTTTCTAAGGCCACCTGCCAAGGTTACACAGAACTCAACACATAATGTCAGCGGCTACAAAATTATTTTTTTACAAACCAATTCACACAAAACTCATAAGTAAACTATAATAAAACATTTTGCTAATTTTCATTTCTTTTCCAACACCTTAATTGGGGCATAGGAATGTCTCTTACGATTTTCTTAACCAGATTGCAACATTATTTTTGCACAGTGAGTTCAGGGCACTGTTGTCTGACCCCAAGTGCCTTTGACAACAGCATGGTTCCCTCCAAGGAGGAGGTTGTGGTTCTCTCTGGAGGAACACTTGGAAACTTGGATGCAGCTTCCTCTGAGCAACTTATGGGAGAACAGATGAAGAAAATGGTTTGTTAAAACCACGGGAGGAAAGGGAGCAAATCACTGATAAGGTTCATTCTCCCCACGATGAGGAACACAAGGCTGCTGAAAGTCCCACAAGAAGCCCAGCTGAAGTAGCAAAATTCCCAAATAACTCCTGAATTCCCAGGCTTGGGTTCTGTGCCAAATGTGAGAATCATTTTTCTCTTCATCCCTGTCACATTTGTGACAGCTACACAGAACTTGCCTTTCATTTTAATAATCTATATTTGGCCAAATTTCCACTTTTCTTTAATCAGAACCTGCCAGCAGCTGCGCTGGAGTTGTGCATGAACCAATGAAATTTGGAATTGCCACAGAGTTGCTTGGATTGTGTAATGGTTTAGGCAAATTTGTTAAATAATCTGCAAAGGAGGGCCCCTCCAGAAAGCAAAACCCACACGGCCCCTCCCCCCAATCGGTTCGGGAAAAAATTCCTCGGAGAGAGGTGGAAAGAACCTGTTTATTTGACAGACACAGCACCCCCCAGCATACAAAATGAACAATACCCCATGACACCGCTTTCAGAAAGATGACAAAATCAGAAAGTCTCTTTTCGGGGGTGGTTGCTCTGTTCTCAGTCCCTCCGGCGCTGGGGCAACTGCTGCAGCCTAACCTTTGGTGTTTCTGGGTCCCAGTCTGGAGCAGATTCGAGATGGTTACAGAAACAGGAGAGGAGAAACAGTCCAGGACGGAATGTGGACTGTTTGGCTAAACTAACTAATAAGAAGAGGCAAAGCAGAGCAGAAGCAGAAGCAAGAGCAGAAAAGCAAGCCAGCCAAGCAGCAAGCTAAGCAAGAAGAGAAGAAAACAGCTCGATGTACGCTCTCTCTGTGTCCCTGGTAAGAGAAACCCAAACAAAACTTCCACTCTTCAGAGCCGGTCTTAAAGGCACAGAACAGAGGAATGGGGATACAAACATCATAATGTCACCCCAGGACAGATTGTTAGTTTATTCATGTTTCGGATTTGTTTGCACTTTCATCACAAGTTGCTTGTGGGAAGAGCAAATATTCTTAAAAGTGATTTATGCAGAGTTAGGTTTGATTTCGGCCACGTTTATTTTGCCCAGCACTCATGGGATACTCAAGTGGTCTCTATGCCTCTTGCCTTGGGGGATGCTCGGGAGGAGCTTGGGAGGGTTATCCCTGTCACCCCAGGCCATTCCCAGGGGGTGTCCCTGTCCCTGTCACCCCAGGCCATTCCCCAGGGGGTCTCCATCATTTTCACCCAGGAAATGCTTGGGGGGCCTCCCTCTCACCCGTCTGCCAGGGGATGCTCGGGGGTCTCTGTCCCTCTCAGCCCAGGGGATGCTTGGGGGTCATCATCCCTCTGGCCTCAGGCAATGCCTGTGCAGGGCTGGGGACCAGGGGCTCTGTGTCCCTCTCACCGCTGAGGGTGCTCGGGGCTGGGGGGGCTCTCTGACCTTCTCACACCTGGGGAGGCCGGGGGAAGTCTCTGTCCCTCTCAGCCCTGCTGTGACCCCACCCAAACATCATCGGGGTCAGAGGGACAGAGACACCCCCAAACCCCCAGAAGGGCTGAACCTGGGATTTGGTTTGGGGCTGAGGATTTAGGAATGGGCTGAAATTGGGGCTGGGCTTGGAGTTGGGGCTGTGATTTGGATTAGAGCTGGGATTGGGGTTAAGGCTAGACATGGGATTACCTTTAGGGCTGGGGTTGGGATTGGATCTGGGCTTAGATGAGTCTGGGACTGGGACGGGATAAAATAGAGATCTGTGAGTGTGTCTAAACATGGAGTGAGACTGAGACCAGGATCAGGGTCATGTTTGGGATTGAGCTCACCCAGAGAGGGACAAAGGGGGATGTCACAGTGAGAAGGTTTCAGGAAAATCCTGGTTTGGGGAAAAACAAGGTGTGAATGCCTTGGGTTGGGGATTCCTCCCCCCCCCCCACCACGTCCATTTCCAGAAGTCACCTGATGTCCAAAAATCAAGAGTGAATCAAAAAAGCAACCAGGAGTTTCCCATTTCCAGTCTCATCCCTCTTGGGTTATGGTTGGTCCCCCATCTCAGGGCTGGTGGGGTTCCATCAGTCCTGGGGATCCCTCCTTTCCAGGGTCCTGCTTTTGGATTCTGGGAGGTTCTGGGGTCCCAAGGTCCCCCTCTCCAGCCTCCCCTCAAGCCAGCCACTTGGGGTTCCCCCTTCTTTCCACCACCCTGTCCTGGTTTAGGGCAAATTTGGTTGAAACCCTCCAAAAGGAGTTTCCTCTAGAATGCTGATTCAGCAGCCCCACCCTCAAGCCAGTCCGGGAAAATATTTCCGGGGAGAAAAGTGGAAAAAAACTTTATTTTACAGGCAAAGCATTTACCAGCACAAACACTGAACAATATTAAGCAATAAAACCTCCTGCTGCTCAAAACTAGATGACAAAGTCCGAAAGTCCCTCCTTGGGTTGTAGCTCGGCCCTCTCAGTGTCTTATCAGTGCCTTATCAGTGGCTTATCAGTCTATTATCAGTCTCCTATCAATCTGTCCAGCACTGGAAGTGCCTTGGCCCAGGCTTATCCCGGTGGGCCTCAGGCGGGACCTGCTGGTGGTGTTCTGGTTTTTCAGTCCAGAGCAGGTTTGAACAGCTCCAAAGAAAAAGAAAAATCAAAGTCCAGGGAACTTCTCTGCCTCAGAGACCTAAAAACTGACTAAAAGCAAAGGAGAGCTCTGTCCTGCTGTCTGTCCATCCAGAAGCCAGAATGTGGAGAAGTGAGTGCAGTTTCTGAAAACAAACTGTAGCTTCTTCCTCCTCCCTTCTCTCTCAGAACCAGCCTTAAATGTGCAGAACTCATTTCTGGGCTAAACAGACCGATGGGGGTACGAGCATCCTGAAGTCACTCCAGGACACCCCTGTCAGGGTCAGGGTGTCCTGTCCCCACCTCATCTCCGGGCTGCCGGGGGTCCCCCAGCTCCGGTATCGCCTCTTCCCCTCTCCCCGCCCCGGGGGTCCCCCGTTCCACAGCCCCAGCTCTCACGGGGATCCCCAAAACCAATGTCCCGCCCCGTCGGTACCGGGCCATCCTCACATGGACCCCTCGGGACCCTCCCGAGAGGCGATCGCGGCTCCTCTCCCCCCAAAAAAGCTCATCTTGGGGAGCCCGGAGATATCCGGGACTCGAGTCCGGGATCTGCCGGCTCCGAACATGTGGGATCTCAGCACCTCAGGACTGAGGTGCCGAGTCACCGAGACCACCCTTGGGGGGCTTGGGAGTCCTGGAATGTTGCCAGAAGTGTCTGGGGGCTGGACTTTGATCCTACACAGGAGACGACACCTGTATGAGGATAGGAGGATTTCACCGGGGTGAATGGTGAAGGAATTAGTTAATTAGAGGGTGAAACACAGGGTTTAGGATTTCTGTACAGGGGGGTTTAGAGAAGTAAGATGGAGGAATTGGGGCGTGTCCTGTCCTCCTTCTTCTTCTTTTTCTCCTCCATCTTCTGTGGTGATGGTGGCACTTTGAGATTGGTTGTTACTAAAAGTGCACTGGGCAATAAGGGTGAAAGGTATTGGGGAAAAATGACAAATATTGTATACGCAACTTTGGGTATAAAGATAGGTGACCGCCCGGAGGGAGGGGAGTGTGCTCATGGCTGGCTGCTGAGCAGACCTCAGTCGGGCCGAAAGAAAATCTTTTAGATAAACAATTAATAAACACAGAGACCGAGAAAAGAACTGAAGCCTCTTCTGTTCCTTTGAAACGCGGGCTGCCCAAGGCCACCCCGGGCCTTTCCAGGCCATCCAAACAGCCGAAAACCAGACAACTGGCTTCCACTGGGTGAGCTCGTACCCCCACAAAACCTTTCGGGGGAGGAACAGCCTCAAAGCCCTGAAGAGCAGAAGAGCGAAGGGGGCAGCTCCGATCTTAGATGAGCTCCCAGGAGAACACTGATAACTCCTGAGGAGAGAAGCCTGAAAAGAAAAAAAAGAAGAGGAGAAAGAAAAACGGCCAGGAGAGTCTGCAAAACAGCAGCAGTCACTGAGAATTCCATCTCTCAGCTTCTGCCGAAGACAATTCGTAGCAGAACAGCCCAGACCGGAACCAGAAAGGCGCCTCTGGGACCACCTCTCGTGATCTGCTGGACAGAGATTGAGACCTCCGGACTGCCCTGACGATAGATTTGGTAAGAAGGTCCAGAAATAAGAACATGGGGGGCACACAGTTTCCCAGGAACAACGGGAAATTTTGTCCGCCTTACAAGGCGTGACTCAAGCATATACAGAAGGGATTCCAAAAAAAGAATTAAAACAATTATTGCTATGGGCAAGGCTAAACTACCCACTGGCAGAAACGTGCCTGCTATTCGAAGTGGGGTTTTGGCAGGAGATAAACAGACATTTATATTTCTTAGCAACAAAAAAGGACGAGACAGCGTTAAAATTGCTCTCTCCAGCAAGGATAATGTTAGAAGGCATATCGATGCAAACGAAATGCCAGGAGAAGCAGCAGAAGGCTGCAGGGCCCTCACACAGAGGGGAGGAGCAAGGCTCCAGGAAAAAATTAACTCTGGCCTTAAGAAGCCAGGAGAAAAAGGCTCTGGAGGAAAGAGGGCAGGAAATGATATTAAAAACCCCAGTCCCAAGACCCAGAAACCCCAGGAAACTCCTAAAGTGTCCTGAAACTCCAGAGAGCATGGAGGACTCAGGAGCAGAAGGGGGGGAGCAGGGGGGAGAGAAGGGATCGGGGGGGGCGCTTTCTCGCTGCGCGGCGGCGGCGGAGCAGGCGGGGAGCGCGGGTGAAGAGATAGCAAGAGACACGTGTTTTCATGCGGCTTTCCTCAGCTCAGGGCCGGGGGGGGCACCCGTCCCGGGGGCCGGCAGGGATGCAGAAACGTGCGCGGCGGCCGAAACTCGCAAAAACCCGGGGGGAGGAGTCACATACCAGCGCGGGGGCGTCTGAAACGGGCAGCGATATAGGGGAATTTGCGCAGCCCCAGAAGGCTGCCATGGTGTGACGCAGGAGACGCGCGATTGTGACTTCGGACCCGGTGCGCAGATCGGCCCAGATCGCGGAGCGTTCCCGGGTGCCGGGGGGAGGGGGGCTGCACACACTGGTGAGGGGAGGAGTGAACACGGCGTCAGAGGAGGAGGAGACAGAGTCAGGGGCAGACCGAGGGGAGGAAACTTTAGAGGTGGAACAAGGGGGAGAGAGTGACGTCAGCTCGGGAGAGACAGGGAGCGGCTCGGAGTGCACGCATGCGCAGAGAGTAGAGCGCGGGCGGTGGCGGGCCAGACCCCCTGTGATGTCTCGGGCAAGGAGGGGCCACGCCAGGGAGTTCACATCCCGGGGCTCGCCGCCGTCTCCAGACTTGGTGCCTTTGGTTAAAACCCTCGGAGTCCAAGACTCACCCCTTCAAGGGAGACGTTCTGGTGTTCAAACCCCAATTTCAGCTGAATTAAAAGCCAAGCAAACACGGTCTCAAACGGGACTGCCGGCATGGCAGCCGGCCGGAAGAGGAGCAGTCGAGCACGCTCCGTCATCCGAGCCAGGGAGGCCGGTGACAGCGCCACCTGGTGGCAGGAGGACAGAAGTGCCGGATCGGGTCGGCGGAGCCACAGCGCCATCTCATGGCAAGACTGCAACAATGCAGCAATTTTTTCCAACATTATATAAAAAGAAAAGCATTTTAAAGAAAACAATGCCAACACAACAAAAGGATTATCCATCGACTTCAGGGTTTCATGAAGATGATGAAAGCTCAGATGAAGAACAGCTACAAGAAGAAAATGTCATAAGGATCACAGCATCGGAAGGGGTTCCTACATGGATGTTGTCAGCAGCAGAAGCAGCTAAGAGCTTCTTGCATTCAGTCGACACAACAAAAAAGAAATATTAACAGGATCCTCGAGCTTCCTTTTCGGATTTGGGAGCGAGGCCAAAAACCTCAAGGCAAGAAATGAGACGTGATGAATCACCAATGACATCCACAATACCATTATTTATGCAAATCCCAACAGAACCTCAAGAAGAGGAATTTCAAGAGCCGGTGAAGACCATGGATTGGAAGCGAATTAGAAAAGCATTGGCAAAGGAAAAGCATTTATTTCCGGGATCAGGAGATCTGACAATGCCAGTGGCATATGATGCCCAGGGGCAGAACCCAAGGTGGGAAAGGATGGGTCATGAAATACACAAAGATTTAGGGAAGGCGGCTCAAACTTTTGGGCTGAATTCACAATACTTCAAACAGCTACTAAGAGGGACATTCGCTACGTATGATCTCACACCATATGATATTCGAAGTATTGTGGCAATGATTCTCACTGACACACAAAGCCTTGTCTGGGAAAAAAGGTGGAGAAAATATCTTGCTGAATTACGGAACAGATATTGAGGTGGACCAAATGCGAACCTCACAGAAGGACAGTTAGCAGGAGATCCTCCAGATGACAATCCAGGGGAACAAGCAGCGCGGCTCCCACGAAGAGTGTTAAGTGACATCAAGGAAGCAGCGAGAATGGCAATCATGCAAAACACACCAGCAGGAGCTCCAGAAGTTCCGTTCTCTTGCATCAGGCAAGGTCCCACAGAGCCATTCATGTCGTTCATCGATCGACTCACGCAAGCCGTGGATTGACAGGTGACGATAGCAGAAGCGAAGAGGCCTCTCTTGGAAAGCTTAGCTTTCGGCAATGCCAACCCGGATTGTCAACAGGTGATTAGCGCCATGCCAGGACCGCCATCCTTGGCAGAGATGGTGGAGGCATTCAGCAAGGTGGGGACACCTCAGCATGTCGCAGCGATTGTGAAGAACGAATTAAGAGAGGAATGGGAGAAACAGTTAAAGGGACATTCAGAAAGGCAAACAGAGGACAAGACACTGGAAAAGATGCTGGAAAAAATACTGCATCAACAGAATGAGAACATCAACAAAGTTCTTGAGATGATGCAGAAAAAGAATAATCCCCCAAGAGGACAGTGCTACAGATGTGGGGAGTTTGGGCACATGAAAAGGAATTGTCCACAAACACATACGCCAGCGCCAGCACAGAAGGCGGAAAGGCCAGTTTGCGCACGGTGCGGAAGAGGAAGACACTCTGCGAAAGAATGTTATTCCCAGACAGACGTGGACGGAAATCCGTTACCGCATCCGGGAAACGCAAAGCGCAGCGCGGGCTGGTGCGCTCAGACACAAGTGCTGGCGGTGTCACAAGAGCAGACTGGGCAATCATCAGTGAGCGACAAGCAGACGCCCTCAGCAAAACCCTCAGCCGATTCCACAGTGACCCAGACCTCCTCCCACCAGGGGCACAGTGTGCATTGGCAGCTTCAAAATTAGTATGCTTTCTAGATGAAAGTCATGCGGAGATACCAACGGGTATCCGCGGGGACTCATACAAGAAACAAGATTTCTTGATAATTGGACAAGATAAGTGCAGTATTCTTGGACTCATTGTCTATCCAACAGTTATCTCAGCGGACAAAAATACAGAGTTGACAGTATTGGCAAGAGCACTTCGTCCACCATTGACTGTACCAGAAAACACTGTGGTTGTGAGAGCCTTCGCATTGCCGCCACACGCAGTTGGAGAGGTCATGTCAATCTTCGACGAATAAGGTTTCCCTATGAAGGAACATGTTGAAGTACATGCAACATGGGTGAAACACATAGGTCGAGACCGACCCACGCTTACATGCCAATTGACATGTGGGAACGGAACAATAGCGATCAGAGGTATGCTCGACACAGGGGCGGATGTAACGGTAATATCGTACATCTTTTGGCCACGCAGTTGGAGCTTGGTTGCGCCATTGGGTTCTCTCTCAGGCTTAGGGGGAGCATCTCTGTGTCTGCAAAGTGAGAATTCTGTCGTTGTCACGGGACCAGGAGACAAGACGGCGATCATTCGTCCTTTTATTGTCCAAAAGCCGATCACAGTCTGGGGTCGGGACCTTTTGGCACAATGGGGTGCGAAGATCGAAGTGGATTTTTAGTAGGGGTAACTGCAGCACTCGCCACACTGAAACTGACATGGAAGACTGATGATCCAGTTTGGGTGGATCAGTGGCCCCTTGAGCGGAAAAAGTTGAGTGCTTTGAGAAACCTGGTCCAAGAACAATTACAGGCGGGACACATCAAGCCAACAGACAGCCCTTGGAATTCTCCAGTGTTTGTCATCAAGAAAAAACTATCGGGCAAATGGAGATTGTTACACGATCTCAGGAAGATCAACGAAGTCATAGAAGACATGGGACCGCTTCAGTTGGGACTTCCATCTGTCTCAATGATTCCTAGAGATTGGCAGCTTGTGGTCATTGACCTCAAAGATTGTTTTTTCAGTATCCCACTCCATCCGGATGACGCTCCGAGATTCGCCTTTTCAGTTCCGAGTATCAACAAGGAAACGCTTCTGCAGCGGTACCATTGAGTCGTTCTTCCACAGGGTTTAAAAAACTCTCCGACGATCTGCCAATGGTACGTGGCACGAGCTTTGGCACCAGTGCAGAAGAAATTTCCAAAGGTAAAGATCATTCATTACATGGATGATTTGCTCATTGCAGCATCAACACAACGGGAGCTGCAAGAAGCTCGTGACTGTGTGATTGCAGAGGTGCAAAAGGCAGGTCTGGAAATCAGCATTTCGAAGATTCAAGAGGTTGCACCTTGGAAATATCTAGGGTGGAAAATTTCAGAGAGAACAATAAAACCTCAAAAAATGGAGATCAGCACCAAGATCAGCAATTTGCACGATTTGCAACAGCTTCTGGGAGAAATCAACTGGATGAGGCCGGTTTTGGGAATCACAAACAGCGACATCCCAGCGTTGCTCGATCTTTTGAGAGGAGACACAGACATTCGGTCTCCCAGGACACTCACGCAAGAAGCGAAAAAGGAGTTGGAGAAAGTTGCAGACGCGATACAGAAAAGGCAGGCACATCGATTTGTTCCAACGTTGCCTTTTCAGTTGGCAGTGCTGGGGAAGAAAACACAGTTCCATGGTTTGATCTTCCAATGGGACGAATCACAAAAGGACTCTTTGATAATCATAGAGTGGATTTTCCTACCACACAGGCCCGCAAAAACAATTCTTACAGATTTGGAGATGGCAGCACAGATCATCATAAAGGCGAGAACAAGGTTGCTGACAATGGCAGGAAGAGAATTCTCAATCATCAGGTTACCCTTGAAACAAGACTATTTCGATTGGGCAATGCAACAATCGAAAGACCTGTTAATCGCGTTGTTAGCGTTCCCAGGAACTTGCACGATCCACTTTCCACAACATAGAATACTGCAATCGCAAATATGCTATAAAACAAAACCAAGAATAAGTGAAGAATCTTTGGACGGGATCACAGTGTTCACGGATGGCTCAGGGAAGACACTCAAGTCAGTGATCACGTGGAGAGACTCAACGACAGGGGATTGGGAATCTGACGTGAGGATGGTTCAGGGCTCTCCACAAATTGTGGAGTTGGCAGCTGTTGTCCGAGCATTTCAGTTGTTCAAACAACCTCTCAATCTGGTGACAGATTCCGCATATGTTGCGGGTGTGGTCAAGAGGTTGGAAGGTTCGCTCTTGAAAGAAGTCAGTAATGGGGTTTTATACTCCTATCTGACGAGCTTGAAAACACTGCTAGAGAGCAGGGAAAGATAGTATTTTATCACACACATTAGAGCACACACGACACTTCCGGGATTTTTAGCAGAAGGAAATGCTCGAGCGGACAGGCTGACAATGCCCATTTCGCAAACACTGCCGGACATTTTTGAGCAGGCAAGGTTAAGTCATGCCTTCTTTCATCAGAATGCGCAAGTGCTGATGGAGTCCTTTCGTCTCACAAAGAGTCAGGCGCGGGAGATCATTAGTGCTTGTCCAGACTGTCAGTTTGTGCAGCCACCTTCTTCCACTGGAGCCATCAATCCGCGGGGGCTGCAAAGTCTTCAGTTGTGGCAAGCTGATGTCACGAAATATCCATCTTTTGGGAGGCTCAAAAATGTTCATGTTTCTGTGGATACATTCTCAGGTGCAGTCTTTGCTTCAGCACATGCAGGGGAAACAGCAGACCATGCTTGCCGACATTTTCTGCAAGCATTTGCAGCATTAGGTGTGCCTCAGGAGATAAAAACAGATAATGGTCCAACGTATACAGGCAGGGTGCTTGACAAATTCCTGAAAACATGGGGTGTCAGACACACGTTTGGTATTCCACATTCACCCACAGGTCAAGCGATCATTGAAAGAACACATCACACCCTGAAATCCCTTCTGGACAGACAGAGAAGGGGTGAACCAGAGGCAAAACCTCACATGAAATTGAATAAGGCACTGTATGTGTTGAATTTCCTAAATAGCTCATCCTCGGAACCTAATCCACCAATCGTGAGACATTTTCTAAACAGCACACAGGCAAAGCTAAGGGAGAACCCTTTAGTTTTGATCAGAAACCCAGAGACAGGACAAATAGAGGGCCCTTTCAAACTAATCACTTGGGGCAAGGGTTTCGCTTGTATCTCCACAGATCGAGGTCTAAAGTGGGTGTCGGCGCGGCACGTGAAGCCATTCCGAACGCGAGAACACGAGAACGCTGATCCAAGAAACAAAGAGACGAGTACTCAGACAGAAGTCGAGACTCAGACTGGAAAGAACGATTCTGAAGAGAAATAAAAAGAAACTAAGGACTTTGGGGATTTTTATATAAGAGCGAAATAATGAGTTTCATGATGCTTATGTGCATCATCCTTTCATTCATTGCAGTAAGCAATGGAGAAGATTTCCTTTCATTCATTGCAGTAAGCAATGGAGAAGATTTACCTGTTAATCAGCCAAGGCAAAATGTATGGGAGACTTTAGCTCAAGCAGCGAATCTAGATAGTATTTGCCTGACACATTCGAGGCCAGGAAAACCATTTTCTGCATGCATGGTTGGATTGCCAGTGGACGAATGGCCAGTTCCAGGGCATTCCGCAGTTAACATTTCGCAGGTCATTAAAGATCCTGTGAAAGAGTGGTGTGCTTGGACACATCTTGGTTCTGTGGCTTCTACAGAACCTCAGGAATTGGCGATTTTTGGGTCCATGACAATGGAATTCTGCATGCAGTTCGAAGCTCCGAAGGCCACAAAGGCAAAAACTATCGATTTGACTCCCATTCATGAGTTTTATAAGAATGCATCAGCTTGGTGTAAATATACAGAGAAAACTACCAAAGGATCGATCCAAGTCCCAGTGCAATTGCCACGGGGTTTGTTCTTAATTTGCGGGGACAGAATTTGGCACGGCATTCCTGCTAATGCCACGGGAGGTCCATGCAGCATTGGGGAAATGTCAATGCTATTGCCTGATTTGAACATGCTAAGAGAGAAAAGGCACAGAGGAAAAAGATCAATCGAAAAATATGCGGCAGATTGCAATGATGAAGTATTTTCTTGGGATAAGAAAGCAAGTATTGCTACAGCAATTTTCTCACCTCAAACAGCATCAGGGGTGGCTTTGACTCAGATCGACCGCATGGGTTGCTGGTTGCGCAAACATGCACGGTCTGTGTCTGTCGCATTGGATGACATGTTAAAAGACGTTAGTGGTGTAAGACAGGCGACTCTTCAAAACAGAGCTGCGATTGATTATCTATTGCTCGCTCATGGACATGGGTGTGAAGAGTTTGAAGGGATGTGCTGCATGAATCTCTCAGATCATTCAAAGTCAATTCATGAAAGTATTAAAAATATAAAAGACAGCATAAATAAGCTTGGCGAGATCACAGGATCATGGATCGATCAGCTGGTAGATTTCTTTGACATCTCTCCCATTTGGAGAGAAGTTTTAAGGGTAGGGTTCTATGTTTTGATAGTTCTCCTAGTCCTCATCCTTGTCGTCCCATGCATATTTGTATGTTTAAAACGCGCCATGAATCGAGTAATAAAAGAGGTTTTCTTGGTGCAAACAGAAGGGGGAGATGTGGGATCTCAGCACCTCAGGACTGAGGTGCCGAGACACCGAGACCACCCTTGGGGGGCTCGGGAGTTCTGGAATGTTGCCAGAAGTGTCTGGTGGCTGGACTTTGATCCTACACGGGAGACGACACCTGTATGAGGATAGGAGGGTTTCACCGGGGTGAATGGTGAAGGGATTAGTTAGTTAGAGAGTGAAACACAGGGTTTAGGATTTCTGTACAGGGGGGTTTAGAGAAGTAAGATGGAGGAATTGGGGCGTGTCCTTTCCTTCTTCTTGTTCTTCTTCTCCTCCATCTTCTGTGGTGATGGTGGCACTTTGAGATTGGTTGTTACTAAAAGTGCACTGGGCAATAAGGGTGAAAGGTATTGGGGAAAAATGACAAATATTGTATACGCAACCTTGGGTATAAAGATAGGTGACCACCCGGAGGGGGGGGGAGTGTGCTCATGGCTGGCTGCTGAGCAGACCTCTGTCGGGCCGAAAGAAAATCTTTTAGATAAACAATTAATAAACACAGAGACCGAGAAAAGAATTGAAGCCTCTTCTGTTCCTTTGAAACGCGGGCTGCCCCAAGGCCACCCCGGGCCTTTCCAGGCCATCCAAACAGCCGAAAACCGGACACCAAGAGGCCGTTGCTGCATTTCAGGGCCTTGTGGAGCCAAAGAGCCATTGTGACACTGCAGGGCCCTGCGGAAGCAAGGCAACATGAAATAGGTGTGGCTGCCTTGGCCTCCCAGGGGTCACCTGACAGGTCTGGCTGACCTTGGAATCTGGAAGGTCACTCCCATCTGCCCCTGAAACACTGAGGCTATGGGCTTTCCTTTGTATAGAAAAGAACTGTCCATCTTTTTCAGGTATCCATGGCCAAAATTTGGATTCCACCTCCAAATTTCTGTGTATCCAAGGATTGCTGCCAGACAAAAGCTGCCAGGAAAGACAAGTCTGGCTGGTCTTTAACTCCTGAGGGGCACCACTAACCTGTTGACCAAACATTGGAAAGTACTCTGTGCTTTGGTTTACTTAGAAAAAAATCATCCTTCTCCACGCACAAATGTCTGAAATTAGGACTCCACTTTCATAATTTCAAATATCCAAGGGTTGCTCCAAGCAAACCTGCCAGGACAGACAGGTCAGGCTTGCCTTGGCCTCTGGTGGTTGCTGTTCATCAGCTCCTGAAACATGGGGCTCTGTGGTTTCATTCCTATGGAGACCAATGGGACATTTGTGAGCCTTGTGAAATGAAGGGGCCATTGTGAAACTGCAGAGCACCATGGATCCAAGGGACCATTGTGACCCTCTAGAGCCTTGTGGAATCAAGGACATCCTTATGTCTCTGTTGGGCCACATGTTCCCAAGGGGCCAGAGCAAAGCAGCAGTGTAGGAGATAGCCCAGCTGTAACTCGGAGTCAGCCAGATTTTACCCCAAAAGAATTGGGCATGAGTTTCAGTCCCTGGGAAATCATCTGTTTAACTTAGGGTGAGCTTGAGAGTTCCTCCATAAGCCTTTAGTGTTGTTATGCTAAGTTGTCCAAGTTCTCCTCCCCTACTGGTTTCTTGTTTCCCCTATATGGTTATTGTTCTACAGTGTTCTACCCCCAAGTGCCTATGTTGTTGCTTCCCCTTTGACTCAGGTCTTTGGATCCTGCCCCTCATACTGTTCTCGACTTCTCCATGTTTATTGTTTTTCACCCTGTTATTAAAGTTCCTTTTAAACAACTCCATTCATCCTGCCCCTTTTCATTTTTGCCACCCTCGACCTGAAGTCAGGGAACCAGAGAGGTTTGTCGCAGCCACCTTCATTGTGACTTTTGGCGCCCAAACAGGGACCATGACATTCAGGGCTGCCTGTGTCAGTCATGTCAGCTGGGGTTAGCTGATGGATAGGCCAGTGCTCCCCGGGATGTTGGATTGGTCCGGGCCCGGCAGATTCATTGTTGCTTCAAGGGTTCTTGCCCAGGATCGGCAGGGATGACAACGGTTTCAACTGCACAGGATTGCAGGTGGGTTTGGGGAAATGCAAGACATTTATTGCCCTTTTTGCCACTGTGTTTTGACAATATGCATGCACATCCCATAATTGATTTGCGGTGTTCCAGTGGCTCTTCCCTGTAAGGAAGAGAAAGAGAAAAATGGGCAGCCAGATGTCCAAAGTAGAAAGGAACATATATGGAGTTTTAATTCTCACTGACCATGTGTTGCCTTCTGATACAAGGCAGGCGGCCTGGTTTCAGGAAACAGCACGGCGACCCCCTTCCCCAGGGTTGCTCGGGCCTAAGAAACACGCAGACACCAACATGGTGGAGGATCAAAGGCCTTTATTCTCTCTTCTTGTGGGGTTTTATAGTCTAAGGGGCTTCTGCGTCAGGTGAGGGTCTGTCTTTACCATCTATGGTTAGTGAGGAATGGAAAGTTACTGGGCAAGTGGAAAGTTACTGGCATCTGGTTCAGGAGGCTGCATTCCTATGTTAATTTTCTTATCTAAGGGGACAGGGGCCCTGTCTTACCGTAATATCACGAGACCTTCCGAACGCCAGGCCCTATCTGCTACATCTCCCCTCGCTTTTTCACAAATGAATAAGGTAGTCATATACTGAAATGAGGTATAAGGTTGTAGTTCGATAAGGAAAAGGGGGGTTTGGTAAATCTGAGTAAGTTTTCACCAGTCAAGTTTAGGACTTGTGGCTGGCAGTGTTCTCTGGTTGGATTTGCTGGCCGATGAACAGGATGTTGGCCCGTTCCAGGCGGGTCTGAACGAATGAGACCAGCTTGTTCAGCAGGCAAGGTCCGAAGGTAACCGCTAGAAGCAGCAATGCCAATGGACCTATTAGGGTAGAAATCAGAGTGGTTAGCTATGGTGATTGATTGAACCAGGATTTGAACCAGCCCTGTTGAGCTTCTCTGTCTTTCTGCCTCTGAGCCAGTCTGTTTCGGAGTTCTGCCATGGAGTCTCTTACGACTCCTGTGTGGTCTGCATAGAAGCAGCACTCCTCTCTCAAGGCGGCACACAGGCCTCCTTGCTGCATGAACAGGAGGTCCAGACCTCGCCTGTTCTGCAAGACCACTTCCGAGGGAGAGGAGACTGACTTCTCCAGGAAGGAGATGGATTTCTCGATCCTTTGCAGGTCCTCATCGATGGTCATTTGCAGCTGGGACAGTCCTTGGTGCTGTGTCGCTAGGGCTGAGACACCCGTTGCCGTTCTTGCTGCTCCTAAACCGAGCAACATCGCGATAGTTACACCTGTTATTATTTCTCTTTTGTGGAGCCGGCTGGGTTCCTCAAAAAGGTGGTACACTTCTTCGTCTGAGTGGTACAGGACCCTAGGAACAATCAGAACTTGGACACAAAAGTCGTTAGAGTCATCAAATTTGGCAAGGGACACACAGGGACTCACTCCAGATCGCTGGCAAACCCACATCTCAGGTGCGGATGGGACTACCCACTTATTGTTTTTCTTGTTAGGCTTGACAACTTTGGTGCAGACGTTGCTTCTCCGCCTAGCTAGGGTTGCATTGCCAAAGCATCTGCCTTGGCCTGTGACTTGACTCAGGGTGATTCTTTTGCGAGAGTTATCCCATCTGCACTGGTGGGGGGCATCGGCTGTGGAGTAACTGAAGGGAGTGTTTAAAGCAATTCCTTCATAAAAGGGAGGTTTGACATCGTAGCAAAGCCAGCAGGATTCGGTTAGGTTAGGGTTGGATTCATTCAGGGATATAAAGGTAGCTTCTAACATATGAAGGATTGGGTCTGAGTCCGCCCTGGCTGCGCGGTCTGTCTGAAAGACTTCTGCATGGCTGGTTGGGACTTTGCTGACTCTAGTGGGTACGGTTTTAGGGTAGGTTGTGTTTTTCCCTTTTGGCACGCTTTTAATCACTTTGTTTGGTCCGACTGCTCGAGGCGCCAACGGTTGGAGCCTGGTAATTCGCACATTTACTCTTTCTTTTGACTCTTGAAGGACTATTGTCCACGTTCGGCCTATGGCCCAACTGGGGTGATGTGGCTGCAAGACTGTCATGTTATAGCTAGTGCATTTCCGAATTTTTGGGATTTTATGGCGATTGCGATTAAAGCTTCCCTGGAGGAAGATGGGTATTTTGCAGCCGCTGGGTGCCCAGGCGAACTGTAAGAATTTGTCGGGCTCTTGTGGATCTCACCCAGGCCCCGACGGTCTGGCATCTGTAACAATGGTTTCGCAGCCCCAGTGCCTACAATATTCCCACTCTGGGTGATTGCAGTAGCTTTTTCCTGGGTTTGAAGCTGGGCACCAGTAGGATAGGTACATGTGTGTGGCGTGTGGGGAATTGGGGTCTACCTTTGGTTGTCCTGGGAGCAGGTCGGTAACGCGGAGCACGAAGGATGGGGCGTTTGGTGTGGTGGCTTCCCTGAGCACCTTGTAACTACTAAGGTGACGTATGACCCACCTGAATGGCCGATGGGGGTAGTGATCTGGGCTGGCTTGTCCTCTGGCAACAAGCTCCAACAGCAAAATCACACAGAAACACCGTTGATGCTTGGGTCTCACCCGTGCGGGTCTCTCGGGCGCTGCCTGGCGGCTTGGTGGTTTGTCATAGTCTTCTGGGATAGGCATGTACGCGTCACGAGGACGTCCTATGAGCATGTCCTGTAAACAGAAACTCGCAATTCTCGTCAGTCTCATCCTGCTTGTTATGAAGGTCGGGCTTAATTGACTTAAGTGGACACCACCTGACTTTGCCATCTTTTTTGACAGCTGCATACCCTCTCCCTGTGAGCATCAGCTTCCAGCCCTGTTCTCATTCACCCAGCTCGTTTCTAATTACCACCTGTGGGCACTCCTCTAGCGTTCGGTTGGCCCAGTGTTTTTGGACAGGACTCTTTGTTTCGTCTCCCCTAGGGAACTGATTCAGTGCTAGCAAAGTGGTTGCCAGCATACGTGCTTGATCTCTTGGAGGAATGGCATTGGCAAAGCTCTCTGCCTTTGCCAATACCTCTAGCTTGGTTTTCAGGGTCTGGTTTGCTCTCTCTACTATGGCCTGCCCAGTACTGTTATACGGGATACCTTGCACTAATGTGATGCTCCATTTCGAGGCGAATTCCTGTACTGCTTTGGAGGTGAAATTGGACCCGTTGTCGGTTTTGATCTGCTTGGGGATACCAAGCCAAGCCATGGCTGTAAGCTAGTGCTGAATTGTGGCTTTGGAGTTTGTTTTGGGGTGCTGTGTGGCTATGATCGTTCCGCTATAAGTGTCCACTGTCACTGCAAGCTATGCTCGGGGCTTCAGCAGTTCACACCAGGTGAAGTCCGATTGCCAGATCTCTGAAGGCTTGAGACCTCTCGGGTTGACCCCACTGGTCCATAGGGGTGACTTCTGGCAATGAGGACAGGTGGCTACCACGTGTTTTGCGTCTGCGGTCGGGATCCCACATCTCTTGGCCAGTGCTTTGGCTCTGATGTGGAGCGACTCGTGCAGCTGACGAGCTTCCTGCAACGTCCACACGCCTTTTGCTGCGGCGTTCGCTTTGTCGTTGCCGATCTGGAAGTAACCTTTGACTGGGTCGTGGCTGTTAACGTGAATGACTGACACGATGCCCTGTCGTGAGGACAGTGCTTCTTCCAGCATTAGGGCTGCTGCTGATGTCGACACTCCTGGTCCTGCCATGGCTAGGCAAAGCCTTGCCACGAATATAGAGTCAGTTACTATGTTAAGGTGTTCCTCTTGAAAGAGTCTGCACGCCAAGACGACTGCTGTCGCCTCCAGCTGTTGCACTGACAGTGTGGGGTCACATGCTTTGATGCAATGCCATTGCTCTCCTGCCTGCCACACTGCTGCTGTGGTTGAAGTCATGGAGGAAGCGTCTGTGAAGACCGTTGGTCCTGGCTGCGATCGGTCCATGACCTTTGGCAGTATGTCCATGTCGACAATGGTCAGCAGCTTAGTCTAGGGTAGTTTGGAGGAGTAGGAGATTTCTCCTCTGAAGCCGGTGAGAGCAAGGGCTAGGTACTCCGATATCATGGCTGACTCTGTAGCCGGTTGCTTGCGAAACGGAAGGTGGATGCTTGTCGGCTCAGTCCCTAGGTGTTTCAAAGCGAGTTTCCTGCCTTTCATTATGAGGTTAGCGATGCATTCGATTCCCGGGGAGAAAGCACGAGCAGGTCTTCCGAGAACCACCCATTGAATCAGTCGAGCCTTTTCAGAAGGTCCTTGAGCCAGTGCTCCCACTCCCCCCCTCCGTGTAAAGTGAATGTATAAGTCCAATGGCATGGCTGGGTTCCACCTGGCAAGTGTGCTCGTGGACATCTGGCTTTCGATGAAGTCGAGGGAGCTCGTTGCTTGCGGCGACAGCTCCTTGGGTTCCCAGGGGTGCTTTCCTTTCAGGAGGTCATACAAGGGGTCCATGACCTGAGGAGGGATCAGGACGATGTTGCGAAGCCACTGCAGCGATCCCACCAGGCATTGCACGTCATGTAGTGTTTTGACGTCTTGACTGACTTTCGCCTCGGGTGGTGTCACGTAGGAGCTTGTGATCTCTACTCCCAGGAAGGTTACGCAGGGTCTTCTCTTGATCTTTGCGCTTGCGATCTCGAAGCCGTTGGCCTGAAGGGTTTCCATGATTGTGGATACCAGGTGATCTACTTCGCTTGCCGATGGTGCTGCTACCAGGATGTCGTCCATGTACTGAATGATGGTTACGGTGGGATGGCATAATATTTTCAAAAAAATGAATTAAAATCAATCATGAGGTGGATCATTACAAGCTTTCCAGAGGCCTTTGCTGATGAAATCCATACCACTTAATTTTAGGACTCAGTGACTTTTAAACTGTACAACTTTTGATCAAAAGGGACCCCATTGCACCCCACATGCTCCCCATCTTCCACATGACCTTTGACCAGCAAGCAGTGTGTTGAAAACTCAATCCATTGGTCACTCCTAACTTGGGACCTCCCCCCAAACCTGCCTTTCTCAGACCTTCCACGATGGTCCAAGATGGCAATGGCCACATGGTCTTGAAGCATCGTGCTCTGGAGACTCAAGACAGGAGTCCGAATGTGGCTCAGGAGCCCAAACATCCTCCCTCTGTCTTGGGTCCTCCACTTCCTGCTACCACAACCTTCTCTTCTGCCCTGAATGAACCTCCAGACTCCACGCCCACGACTGGGACATGCCCCACTGTCAACCATCCTCTCCACCCTGGACCATGCCTACAGTTAAGGAAGGAGACTACAAATAGCCTTGAAACTCCTCATGGCCCTGGTATATTATGAAAGAAGAGGGCAGAATCCCAGGTATCAGCCATTGGTTTACGAGGAAATCAAGGAGCTCTGTAGGGCAGCTAAACACCATAGGAAGGACTTAGCTTGTTTTAATGGCCTAATGAGGCCTGTGGAGAGCCTGGTTCAAGAAAGATAGGTGCCTTAAAGAAATATAGAAGCCTGCTGTAAAAGCAGCCTTTCCCAGGCTTGATCCTGTAAATAATTAGGTTCTCAGCTACCTTTTATGTAAACAACAAGATTCTCAGACTGTTCTGTCCTTGGCTGCTACTGGGAGCAGACAGTCAGTCTGGGAATAGATATGAAGGTTTTGGGAACCTTCCATACCAGGGTGAGAACACTGATCTTGGTTTCAGTAAACTAACTTCAGGTATTGTAAACAAAAGGAGG